>NC_090448.1:770759739-771090364 GCF_031143425.1 Pleurodeles waltl
CCCAGGCTTACTCTGCAACTGGACTCAGGTTACTCTGGATGATGAAAGGTAATAGCCTGAAACCTGTCCTAGGATGCTTGTTTCTGGTCCAGAAAGGACTGGGCCTGGCAGTTTGGGCTGGACTGTTTCTATGGGGTACAGGGTCAAGACTGATTTGTATATGGCTGGGTCCATACTGGGGTGGCATGGTGAACAAAATACTTGATGGATTAAATCCAAATCTGTGATTGGGGGATCATGTGTGATTGGTTCCTCATTCCGTCCGTTATTTGTGTTTGTTTACTTTTATTGCCATAAGTGTGCCGGGTATGCCCAGACATGAGTCCTGGGCTCACTGTGCCACTGAATTCAAGTTACCCTGGAAGATGAAGAGTGATAGCCTGAAACCGCTCCCAGTGTATTTGTTTCCGGTCCAGGGAGAACCTGGCTTGGCTGTGTGGGCTGGACTGTTCCCATGGGGATCAGGGGCAAGACTGATTTTCCTATGGGTGGGTCCAAACTTGGGTGGCACAGTGAGCAAAATAATTTATGGATTTAACCCGGATCTGTGATTGGGGGTTTATTCTTGATTGGTTATGCATTCCATCCATCATTTGTGTTTGTTTGCTTTTGTTTCAGAAGTGCACCGGGTATGCCCAGATGTGGGTCCCAGGCTCACCATGCCACTGCGTTTAAATTACCCTGGATGTTGAAGGGTGATAGCCTGAAACCGGGCCCAGGATGCTTGTTTTCGGTCCACGGAGGACCTGGCCTGGCAGTTTGGGCTGGACTAACTTGCATATGGCTGGGTCCAAACTGGGGTGGCATGGTGAGCAAAATAATTGATGGATTAAACCCAGATCTGTGATTGGGGGGTGAATGTTTGATTGGTTCCACATTCCGTCCCTCATTTGTGTATGTTTGCTTTCATTGCCATAAGTGCGCCGGGTATGCCCAGACGTGGGACCCGGGCTCAATATGGCACTGGACTCAAGCTAGCCTGGTTTATGCAGGGTAATACTCAGAAACCGGTCCTATGATGCTTGTTTCTGGTCCAGGGAGGACCTGGCATGGCCGATCAGGCTGGAGTGTTCCTATGGGAAACCGGGTCAAGACAGATTTGCATATGGCTGGGTCCAAACCGGGGTGGCATGGTACGCAAAATAATTGATGGATTAAACCCAGACCAGTGACTGGGGGTGAATGTTTGATTGGTTCCGCATTCCATCCATCATTTGTGTTTGCTTGCTTTTGTCGCCATAAGTGTGCTGGATATGCCCAGGCATGAGTCCACTGGATTCAAGCTTGTCTGGCTTAGTCAGGGTGATACCCTCAAACCAGTCCCTGTATGCTTGTTTCTGGTCCAGGGAGGACCTGGCCTGGCAGTTCGGGTTTGACTGTTCTCATGGGGAACAGGGTCAAGACTGATTTGTATATGGTTGGGTCCAAACTGGGGTGGCATGGTGAGCAAAATAATTGATGGATTAAACCCAGATCTGTGATTGGGGGTGAATGTTTGATTGGTTCCGCATTCCGTCCGTCATTTGTGTTTGTGTCCTTTTGTTGCCATAAGTGTGCCATGTATGCCCAGATGTGGGTCCCGGGCTCACTGTGGCACTGGATTCAAGCTAGCTTGACTGATGAAGGGTGATACCCTGAAACCAGTTCTAGGATGCTTGTTTCCTTTCCAGGGAAACCTGGCCTGGCAGTTCGGGCTGGACTGTTCCTATGGGAAACAAGGTCGAGACTGATTTGTATATGGCTGGGTCCAAACTGTGGTGGCATGGTGAGCAACATAATTGATGGATTAAACCCAGATCTGTGTTTGGGGGTGAATGTTTGATTGGTTCGGCTTTCCGTCCTTCATTTGTGTTTGTTTGCTTTAAACAGCAGAAAAGGCATGACGTATGCATGCCTTTAAGAAATCAAATGAAGGGAATTTTGAAATGCAAGCCCACAAACAAATGAAAGTGATGGACGTTAGACAGCGTGGTTAAAGCCCAGAGAATAGATAACAACAGGTCGAAAGCACTGGCGCACTTGACCTAAAAAAGTACACTGAACAATTGAGAATGCACATAACTTTGTTCGAACAAGCATGAGAATACAGTCACACTTCTTACGCTAATTGAGGGTGGTTCTGGAATCATGCATATCTGGAAGGAGGCCGGCTCCTGTAGTCAAACACCTGTGATGTAAACATAACATAGTCAGTGGTACTGTTCAGCTTTTTGGGACTGAGGATCAGATTTATACTTTTTGACGCAAAACTGCGTTAGCTCAGTTTTGTGTTAAAAAGTATAGCGCCTGCTAGCGCCATTCCAAGACGCCGGCCGGGCACCATATTTATGGAATGGCGCTAGCCGGCACTAATGCCCTGTTGGTGTCCTTGGAAAGGATGCTAACAGAGCGAGGGATTTGTAGGGGAAACCGGGGCTTGTGCACCGAATTATGACGCTACACTGTTTAGAGGCAGAAAAATGCCTCTAAGCAGTGTAGCGCCATTTTCTGGCGCACAACCCCCATGGACATGGCTCCTGTCTTAGTATAGACGGGAGCAGTGCCCATCACCCCAATGGCAATGCCCAAGGGACAAATGTCCCCTGGGCATTGCCATTGGGGCCAATGCTGTGCAGGGGGCCCCAAGTCAGGGCCCCGAGTGGGGAAAAAGTAATTACCGGTACTTACCTTGGATGGGTCCCCCATCCTGTGGTGTCCCTCTGGTGTGGGTGGGGGTTGCCCTGGGGCCAGGGAAGGGCAACTGTGGGCACTTTCCATGGTCTCTGACATGGAAATATGCCTACAGGTCTCCTTACACCTGCCCATACCCAGGCGTTAAATAATGGCGCTAAGCAAGCTTAGCGCCATTTTTTAAGGCCCCCATCCCCGTGCTGGATTTTAGCACGAGGGGATAAACATGGCGCAAAGACCATATCCTCCTTTTCTGGACAGGAATGCCTACCTTGCATCTCATTGACGCTCGGTGGGTTTTCACATCCAGAAAATGACGTTAACTCCATAACTTTGGCGCTAGACGCGTCTAGCGCCAAAGTATAAATATGGAGTTAGGTTTGCGCTGAATTAGCATAACAAAAATGACGCTAATTAAGCGCAAACCGAGTATAAATATGGGCCTGAATGCCTTATGCCTTCAAGTTAAAAATTATGAGGCTTAAACTTGCTCTAATGCCCCAGAGTCATTGGTTGAGTACTTAAGAGCATATGTTTGTGATTTTATAATGAGCCTAGTAACTGGCATAGCAGGTTAGGTGTGGCTTAACGCTACAGGAATTAACACAGGCAGACGTTCGCCTTTGTATCAGGAAATGTAGCAGGAAATCCAAAGTGCTGTATTTTCATATCACTGGGGCAGTTTCTCCAGCACTTTGAATTTCCAGAAACATTTAATTTGTGGCACACTCCCCTGGGGTGCCGGGTGGAGGTGGTGAGGGGAGGAAGCTCACTTAAATATTAAAATCCCAAAACGAACTATGTTGCAGCCATCCCTGCAACACGAAGTAAAGCCATTGGCAGTGTAACAAGGGGTATCAGCCACACTTGGGGAAAGATTATTGGAAAGTGGCACCCCTTACCGTCACCATGTGTGCACGGTATCTAAACTAGGGCGCACCATGGCACAGGGTAGGGGGCAATAGCGTAATTCAATGTGACACTATTGATGTACTGTGCAGGAGAAGCACCAAAATGTTTGTGCTACTCCTGCAGAGTACATTGGGGCCAATTCTAAATAATTGAATCCCGCTTTTAACGACTGCTCTGAGCAGGCGTTAAAAGTGCAGGTAAAAAATAGCGCAAGGAAATCTCATAGATTTTCTTGCCCTTTTTTCGGTCCCTCTAACGGGGGAACACCCCCTTTGCATACATTATGCCTGGCGCAGGCATAATGTAGGGCAAAGGGTTACAGAGTGGTGCAATGCATGCATTGCGCCACTCTGTAAATACAGCGCAGGGATTTCGGCCTCAAAGATAATGATGCTAATGTGGTGCAAGGTGGCGCTAAGGGATTATAAATATGCCCCTGGTTCTTTCATACAAAGGCAAATGTCTGCCTATGCTAATTCTTGTAGGGAGGGACCACACCTACCTTACAATACCAATTACTAGGCTCATCATCAGAGTGCAAACATATGCTCTTGAGTATTATCTCAACCAATGAGTCCGGGGCCTTACATTAATTTTAAGCCTCATTCTTTATAACTCGAAGGCATAAGGCATTCAGCCCTAATAAGTTGAACAGTACCACTGACTATGTTATGTTTATATCACAAGTGTTTGACTATCGGAGTGTGCCACCAGCCAAATGTGCATGGTTCCCGAACCACCCTCAATTAAGGTAAGAAGTGTGACTGTATTCTCATGCTGTCTTAACAGTTATGTGGATGCTCATGTGTGCAGTGAACCTTTTGCAGTGGTTTGCCGTGCTTCATTCTTTAGCCTTCTCATGCATCACACCAAACAAAAAAGTTAATAAATATGAACCAGTCTGATAGAGATAGTTGGTTGATGCCAGTCGGTGGCCGCTACCACGGGGCTTCCCCACACTGGCACAAGCTATCATTAAAGGTCAAGTCCAAGCAACTTAGGACCGATTTCGCCCTATGTTGGGCTCTTCAGCCAGGTGTAGCTTGACTCTAGTGCCACAGTGAGCCTGGGACCCAGGTCTGGGCATACCAAGCGCATTAAGGGCGGTAAATGCAAAAACAACAAGATGATGGATGGAAACCTTAAATTAAACTCAGCCACTGGCAATCACTCGGGCCGCAACCCAATCCATTGTTTTTGGTCCACCATGCCACCTTAGTTTGAGCCCAGTCAGCTCGGGCTGAACTGTTTCAATGTTTCTGTGCTTCTTTCCTTTTTAATTCTTTCTTATTCACCTTTCTCTCAACAGTTCTTTTCTTTGTTGTCCCATTCTTTGGTCATTCCGTTCTGTCTTTCTAATTTCTCCATTTATGTTTCCTTCCTGCTTTCCTGCTTTCTTTCTTTATTTCTCTACTTCCTTTCTTGTCCTGTAGCTTTCTTTCTCTATTTCCTTATATTTATGTTTTTTTCTCTTTTGCTTTCCTTCTTTCCCTCCTTTCTTTCAGTCTTAACTTCTTTCTCTGTCTTCATCTTTCCTTGTGTTATTTTTGCTCATCCTTCCTCGTTTTCTTGCTGCATTTAGTTACTGTACTTTCTTTCTTTTTCTCCTTTCTTCTGCCACTCCTGTCCTTTTCTTCATGTCTCTCTCCTTCTTCCCATTTCTTTATTTTCCCTTTTATTCTACTTTCTTCTCCTATCTTTCTCTCTTTTCCGCCTCTCTGCCATGCTTTTCTGTATTTTTTCTCCTTTTTTTTTCACTGTATCTTTCTTTTATCTTCCTTTTTCATTTACTTCTTAGTTTCTTTCCTTATTTTTCCCTAATCTTACCCTTCTTTAATTTATTCTTCTTCTTCCCCAGGCTTTCTCTGCTTCTTTTTTCCCCTATTTTCCTGTCTTACTATCATGCTTTATTCCCATCATTCTGTCTTTCTTTCTTTCTGTCTTTTTTTCTCTTCTTTTCTCCTCTCTTTTTTCTCTCACAACCTGTCCTATCTCTCTTTTTCTTTCCTCCTTTGACTTTAACAAGAGCAAAGGGACTAAACTGATTCTCAGGGACCGCAAATATAAACCTTTTGTGATACAGCTCCTGTGCCGTTAAAATTGTATGCTCCCTGCAGCGGGAATGTGGTACTTTAGGGGTAGTGTTTAACTGATTGGGCTTCTGTATACATTTATTGGACCCATGTATTAGGCAGTAACCCACAATGAATTTCAATGATCTGAAGTAGCTTTCACTATAGGAAAGGTTTAAGACCCATGGTATAGTTAATCTCGCCCTCCCCTACCAGACGACAACACTTTCCACAATGTTGTTTAAATTGGAGTGGGAATAGTACATCTGAATCACCAGAATGCAAACATATGCATTTTCCTGAATGGTAGATGAACTGGAGTTAGAGTAGCAAATTTGACCCCACTAAGTACTTGCATGCTCTCCAGTTTTAAAGATATTGCAGCAGTGCTTAATTTGTAATAGAAGGAGTGCAGGTGCCTGAAGCTCTGCTCAGGAGCCCGCAGACGATGCAAGAAGTGTTTTCCTTTCTTCTTTTCAACTTGTGTGTTTTTCCCTATCGTACTCCTGGTAAATATCTGATGCAGAAAAGTGTTGATCGCTGAAAATAAGTGCTGGTGGCCCCCACCGGCAATGACCAGCTCAAATTATGCACTGGATTGGAATTAGAATGACAGATATAATACCCACAAAATAGATGTACTTTCCAAAATTTTTGTTGGACTAGAGTTAGAATATTTAAACATGACCTGCACCCTGAAATATATGTTAATTTATTAAGGATTGAAATAACATATGTTTATAGTTTCATAGATTTAGAATACATCATTTTATATTTAGAAATTTTGAAAATTAAACTTATTTGTGAAGATATATAATTTTATTTTTAAATACAAAGATGTTTTCATTTTTTTACTTGCTCTATGATTTGTAAATTAATTATATTTTAATGTAGATATTTATAATTATTGTTTATTTGTAAGTTAAAGCACCCATTCTTTAAAGAATTACAAAATAAATTCATTTCATTTATATAAAATGTATTTCTTAAAAGGTATTGCAGCATTTTAAAATATGATTTTTTTCTAATTGAATGCATATAATGTTTTTAAATTATATCATCAAAAATGTTTGCATTATATTTTAGTTTATTATAACATAAGTATTTGTAAAGTGCATGTTCACCCATAGGCCTCTTGGCGCTGAATAACAGATGTTAATTGCTACCCAACTCAATGAGCTCAGAACTTGGATGAAAGGCTGAGTAACCCGTGGGATTTGAACCTTTGACCATGAGATCAAACACAGGCTTCTAGAGTAGGAAGCATTAGTCCACTACACCACCAGACCTCGCTAAATAGCGTGTTATAGTGTATGTATAGCTATATTTTTGTGTTAGATATTTTTTAACGTTATTTATTTTTGTAGGATGGTGTTTTGAAATCACGGTGTTCTTTTAATTATAAGTATAGGGTTTGCGATATTTTGAACTCATAAGTTTGGTAACTCCATGATGTTGCTATTCAGGGCTGCAACCTGACCACCACAACACATGCCGATGCACATTATTATTCTTCATGTTCCCCCAACTCCTAATTCGACAAGGCTATCCTTGCAGCACCTACTCCTGTACCTGTATTTTTTTATTTTAAATGTGCACCTTGAATGACACTGCTCACATTAATATTTCACCTTCAGACCAAAAAATAAAGGATGTCACTGCCAAAAAACTAACAACGGTGCCTAAATTGCCAACTGTTTGTTTATTTTTCTTAACTTTTGTTCTGACAGCATTTTGCCTCTCAACACGACCCACATTTTTTGCAGTAGTGTGCATATGGCTCCCAAAAGCAGGTCACTCTGTAGGGGGTGTAGGTGAAAGGGCTGGCAGTGCTCATCCATGTAAAACTTTTGATATAAGAAGCATCAGTACCAGTGCTTAATTTGGAAATAAAAAACGTGCCGTGCTGAAAGTCCGCCTCTTAAACACGCAGTTGCTGCAATCAAATATACGAACACGGAATACTGAGGCAGTGTAATCCTGAAGCCATCTCGGGCCTCTTCAATCCATTTCAAGCCCCTCCCTGCCCCTTCAGCTCACTCCTGCAGCTTTCTACTTTCTCCCATTGTGATGTTATTTCGTTTTTTTCTTCCTCCATCTTTTACATTTGTGTCTTTTGCTCGCAGTAAATGCTCGATGCTGATAACTAAGTGCCAGCCCTCAAAAATAAGTGCTGATGCTCCGCACCGGAAACAACAAGCACAAATTAAGCACTGCCCAGTGCCCAAATAAAGATGGGAAACCTAGGGGCATATTTATACTCCGTTTGTGCCGAATTTGCGTTGTTTTTTTCTCCGCAAATTCGACGCAAAACTAACTCCATATTTATATTTTGGCGTTAGACGCGTCTAGCGCCAAAGTTCATGGAGTTAGCGTAATTTTTTTGCGTGAACACCTTCCTTGCGTTAATGATATGCAAGGTAGGCGTGCCCGTCTTAAAAAATGACTCCGATGCTATTGCGTCGGATTTATACTCCCGGCCAAAAATGACGCCCGGGAGTGGGCGGGACTAAAAAACCCGCATTTGCGCCGAATTTTAGCGCCTGGGTCAGGGCATGCGTTAAGGGACCTGTGGGCTCAGAATGAGCCCAGAGGTGCCCTCCCCTGCCCCCAGGGACACCCCCTGCCACCCTTGCCCACCCCAGGAGGACACCCAAGGATGGAGGGACCCACCCCATGGTCATTAAGGTAAGTCCAGGTAAGTATATATATTTTTTTTTTTGTGGCATAGGGGGGCCTGATTTGTGCCCCCCTACATGCCACTATGCCCAATGACCATGCCCAGGGGACAGAAGTCCCCTGGGCATGGCCATTGGGCAAGGGGGCATGACTCCTGTCTTTGCTAAGACAGGAGTCATTTCAATGGGGGATGGGCGTCGTAAAAAAATGGCGCAAATCGGGTTGTGGCGATTTTTTTGCCTCAGCCTGACTTGCACCATTTCTGGACGCCCATACGCCATTTTCCCCCTACGCCGGCGCTGCCTGGTGTACGTCGTTTTTTTTAACGCACACCAGACAGCGGCGGCGGCTAACGCCGGCTAACGTCATTCAATAAATACGGCGCCCGCATGGCGCTTCAGAATGGCGTTAGCCGGCGCTAATTTTTTTGACGCAAAACTGCGTTGGCGCAGTTTTGCGTCAAAAAGTATAAATATGGGCCCTAATCTCTGGTCAGCGCATCAGTGTCTGAAATTCTTGTTTCTGGCCGGAGTCTTTGCCCCGATCTGTGCCTTTAGTTTGCAACATGGGCCCCCTCCTTAGTGTTGTCCAACTCATTAGACGCGAAATAAAATCAGTTTTTCGTTTTTAAAAAACATAGTGAATTTCTCATCCATTCTAGATGAAACTATGAAAGAAAATGCAATGTAATGCTTTCACTGAGATTCGAAAGAACCTACAAAAAATGCATCTCTGAATGAAGAATGCAGCTAGCAGCCCCCGCTGAGATCCAAGGACATCCTAATCAACAGAACGGACAGCTCACCTCATATCAGGGCCAACTTTAAGCTGAGGCGCCCAGTGCGACAATCTTTGTTGGCGCTTCCCCCGAAAACAAAAAACCCTTCTTCGACACAAATTCCCTCAGTACCACGGTCCACGAGTGCCCCTCATGTCTCCATAGCCCCTCCCTCACATGCATTTCATTTGTTTCATAGCGCTACTCATGCCAGTGTAGGATGTCAGAGCACTTTAAGTCACACACTTTACAAAGAGATACTGAATCATACGTGTGCAAATCAGTTTATAGGAAATATTACATCAGAGAACGAGGAACACAACGTGGACGAATGATATGTCACCAATTTTAGTAGTCATATTTTAAGACTGTTTAGCCTGGAGAAGCACAAGCTCAGGATTTAAAACATACCACGAGAGTTGGCTTTACTAATAGGAATATATATACTAATAGAGAATGAACCCCTTTTAGCAACATTAGTCTAGTGAAACACTGAAGGGGGGGGACATGACATTCTAAACAATACCCGGAAGTTTGCATGCAACTTTTATGACAGTTCGTAGCTCACTGTGCTAGCAATTTATGAACTGCAAATAAACAAAAGAATCTCTGTGACAAACGCAGGCCCATATTTATACTTTTTGATGCAAAACTGCGCCGCGCCAAAAATATTACCGCCGGCTAACGCCATTTCGGTGCGCCGTGCGGGCATCAAATTTATACTTTGACGCATGGCGGCGCAAACCACAGGTGTAAGTCATTTTTATTTACGCACACCGCAGCGTCAAGTTGTAAAGCAAAACGACGTTAACGCGCCAGAAATTACTGTGGGTCGATTTACGACACCGCAAACCGGATTTACAGCGTTTTTTGACACAATAGTGTCAAAATTCCCCGCGAACACAGCCATTTCAGCAGAGGAGAGACAAAATGGATCCCAGATGCCTGTACAGACCCCAGGAAGATGACAACAGACCAGGACCCAGTCAGGAGGACCCACACAAGAGCCAGGACACTTTTAAGAAGAAAAGAAAGTGTCGCTTCAGTGCTGAGGAACAGGAAATTCTGGTTAAAGAGGTGACGGAACCACAGCACCAACTGTTTGTCACCTCAAAGTTGTCAATCAGTAGGAGAGAGGCAATATGGCAACAAATTGTTGACAAGATTAACAGTGTGGCAGAAGTACTCAGAACAGTCATCGAGTGCAAGAAACGCTGGCATGACTGCAAGCGCAGGACCAAGGAAAAGATGGCCAGGAACAGGGAGGCAGCACTGCAGACTGGAGGTGGGAGTCCAGCACACTAGGAGGCCCTGGACCACATGGAGGAGATGGTTGCAGCCATCATCCCTGAGGAGATCGTCACAGGGATTCAAGGACAGGACAGCGCAGACTACCAGGAGACAAAGCACATGCATGGTAAGTCGCATGGGGAATTATAAAGCAGTTATGTCAACTGTAAGCAGGGGCGGGGATACGGACCACAAAATGCATGGAAGTCATCATATACATGGAGTGGCATGACTAAAAGGGTATGGCATGGGGGCATGGCCTGCACAGAGAGAAGCTGGGGCACACCATAACACTACACCAACAACAGTCCCATGGGGGCATGCTGCCATGCCAACGATGGAGCAAAGGTAAAGCCACGCCAGGAGGGAAGGGCACAACGTCAAACTGACATCCTGGCACACGTCATCGGTGCCTGGGTCACAATGCAACATCCCAAATGTCATACTGCTCAGACAACAGCACTAAGGGGGAGGACACATGTAACTGGTCACTGACATACACCTGCACAGTCAGAGGAGGAAATAGGACACTGCTACGACTATCAGGGCAATCCAATCTCCACACATTCCCCAACATCAGCTGTACACATTACCAATGCCAACATCCATATTGTGCCATAACAATGCTATGCATAGGATACGCTACATGTCAACTACATATAAATGTATGTGAAAGATCAGAGACTGGGGTAGGTCCAGATTGTTTAGTGTGGTGCCAGTGCCATCAGAGTACCCACAGCCAGTGAAAGGTCTCACCATGAGAATGGATGTAGACGGAGGCTTGAGTAGGACAAGAAGGTGGCAATTCATTATTTGGCCTAAAACAACAGTAGAGGAGATGATGCTGACAAGTCCAATAACTTAATACAATACATGTGACATGCAGGTGGGCCTTAGGCCTGGGAGAATGCCCATCTGAAAGACTGGCGCAATGAACAGGAAACAAGATCACAATGTGAAATCATCACAAGGCAGGCATGTCACATCACAAATGCCACAACACACACACACTAATTGTGCCCCATTTCATTTCAGAGGACGATGGATCTCCTGCGGATATGCCTGTCCCAGAATACCCTGATGACATGGATGACGAGCTGACAAACTTTCCCCAGCAGACCATCCAAGATGTCCTTGGAACCCTCCAGACCCCACCTTCAGTCACAAGGAGGAGCACAGAACAAGCAGCCATCGCAGAGGATCCACCCACCACCCCAATTGTAAGACCTGCCAGCTCCAATACAGCTGAGGACTCAGACGACACAGGCACCAGCTTTGAGACAACTGTAGTTGGAGTACAGTGGGAGCTGGCCAATGAGGTGCGGGTGGGGATGCAAACTATAGCAGCCAGCCTAGAGGAGGTGCGTTCGTGCATGATGTCATCTGCAGATCAGGCAGCAGCTATGCAAGCCCTAACATCCATCCTGCAAGGACTACAAGAAACTGTCAAGGAATTCACCACTGCAGTAAGGGAGTTGCCACAACACCTCGCACCCCAAACCTTCCACTGCATGCACGAATGCAATCATGAACCCCCCCCAGGGCCGACCTGGCTGCCTATCATCGTGATGTGGCTGCTATTCTTAAGAATCAGCAGATCCTCCTTGCAGCAGTACTGCCCTTAAGACCTTCACAGGTAGCAGTGACCGGGATGTCTGACTCCACGTCTTCTAACACTGAGGTGTGTGTTGCCCCTTCACAACCACCACCACCAAGGACAGAGGAGACAACACACACATCAGAAGAAGAAGATATCGAACAGATCACCTTCACACGGAAAAATACCCGGAAGCACTACTCCCTGCCACATGGCCAAGTATTACCAAGGTCCAGCGCTTTGTAACATGCCAGTCTTACAACAACTGTACTCAATGACTGTTCTGCAAACCACTGTTAATCTTGTCATCCTGCCCAGTGATTGTCTCTCACTTACTCATTGGCAAATCCTGTCCCTCTGCACTTTCTGACACATCACCCCAGCATGTCAAAAGCATTTTCCTTTACCACTTGTGTAGGATCACAATGGAAGATGTCACTATAATGGACTCACAGTCATGGACAATGTACATATAGCACTACAGCACTTTTCAATAAATAGCACTTACCCAACAACTTTGTCTCTGTGTAATGTGACACATCAACTGTGCAGTAGATAACTGAAATGTGACTCCTGTCAAATTACATAGCTTGACAATATAACTGTTCTGAAATTATGCAGTCAGATAAATTTGCACACTGGCCAGGATTGCATCATACTCTGCCCTTCCTGAGGGTAATATCTGATGAAGTAAGAAACCATACACCATCATGCTGTGTTGGACAGAATAATGCTTCCTCCGGGGATATCTAAGTCATCACATAGTGGCAGCAAAATGTTGTCACCATGCAATACTAACACATATAACAGTGCCCACAAATCTAAGCAAACACTCCAAAAACTGCATGAATGAAGGTGTCTGAGTTTACATCCAAATAAGTAATCATGCTGAACAGTGTCACAAATGATGTCTGTGAGTCATGAAGATGATACTACAATAGTGCTTACGACAACTCACCTTATAAGGGTGTCCTTGAACATCACACTGCAGTCACACCTAAAACAGTTCCCCCAATACCAAATCTGGAAGCACTGTTTGTGACTTTGAAAACATACTTATTGACAAAAACACTTTGGGATCCATATTAACTGACTGTGATAGGTGGTTGCAACAAATGGTGGAATCTTTGCAAGGTAGCTCTGGGGTAGCTGCCAATCTTATAGCTCAGTTTGGATTTGTTCGTAGCATAGGACACAAATGTAATAGAACAAAATTAATGTACACTTATGCCAAGGCCCTGATCAACAAGCATTTAACACATACTATAAAGGGTTCACTATATATTTATTAAACGGTAATAACAGAAGAGAAAACTCGGGGAAAAGTCTTACCTACCCTAATCTACCCTAACTACTCATTACCCACAACTGTCCCTAACTAACCTAACCTAAACTTACTTATCACAAGTAACGAAATGTTCTAAACATCAGCCCCCCACCCCCCTTATGAGACGGGACACATGGAGGACAACAGATACTAACCTAAACACATACTATACTATCCTAAACAAATATATATTTTTTTATTATTTTTGATTTTTTTTTTCATTTTGATTTTTTAAAATCTTTTTTGTAAACACACAAGAACCCTGACATAGTCCACCACCCACCCACCCACACACTCAAAAAGTAAAAATAGAAAGAATGAGGACCCCTCCACCCACTAACACTAACTAAACTAACAGCCTATACTAACCTAACACTAAGCCCCAAAAGCCCACTAACTGTAAGAACAAGGAAAGAGGAGGGAGGGGAGGGAATCATGTCCATATTAAAAGTCTAGAGGTTGGCCCTCTGGAGGGTCCGCTTTATGGACCGCACACGCCTGTTCATATGTTGAACATCCCGCTGCAGGTGACTGATTTTCCGAAACACACGGTCCATTTTTCTTTCCATTGCCTGAAAAGCTGCAGGGTCAACTGTAGTAGCTGGGGCCGTCTGGGTACTGGTGGAGGATGTGTGTGGGCGTGTAGAGTCAATGCCTGTGGGCTGCCCTGAAGGTGTTCCACTGCTGGGGCCTGGAGCAACTGCAGATGTTGGGACAACAGTCCCAGCTGTGAGTGGTGCCACCTGGGTGGAAGTGGTGGTTGTGCTGGTGGTGGCTGTGGTGGGCAAAGTAGGGCCACCCTGTGGGAAAGCCCTCGATGCTCCGGAGGACCGTTCGTTCCGGTATCTTCGGGCCATCCATCTGAACCCCTACTCTACCAGCAGGATATGCTGGTACCTCATAGCCCGCCTCTGGAACTCACGGACGTGGATGGGTGTCATGTTTGCAGCTGTGAAGATAAAGGCAAACAATTTACGTTAGGAACTGCATTGTGTGAAATGGCACAAGAAGTAAATCAGACAGTACATCTACTGTACTTGTAACAGCTCATATCATCATACAGATCATTGAATGTCCCTGAGGAAGTACATGGCAGGAGAGCCTACAGAGGTCATATCACACATAGCACATCCAAACCCTACAAGATGGGTAACAACTGCCATTAATTTGGCATCTGAGTTCTGCCAGTTGTCAGCTAACAATCATGCTGCACATCCTCCGCCCATGCCAGGGCTACAGATGTCAGTATACGGGATGGAAATCTAAAGCCACATGATCTGCAAGTTGTAATTGGACTTGCTAGTATAGTACTCATGTGCCATACCTGAGAGTGTATACTAGGTTCCGACCAAACATTCACTTATTCACATGTCTGTGTAACATACTGGTAGCATCAGTCCTAGGTACCCTATTCACAAACCCATGCCTGTGTTTGAGGGTGGGGGGTGGAGAAACAACAAATAATTCCAAACAACATGGACACCCAGGAGTCTATAGAAAGCTGGACATGTGTTTGGCTCTACACAAACACCACAGGTAAGGTCTATCAACGAATAGGAGACAGCAAACCCTTGACCAATCCTAGCGCCACACATGTCAGGAAATGCAGACCTTTGTCCACATCATATACTTCCAGTAAGTCATGACTTACAACAGACACAGAGTTGCAAGAACACCCATGATCATGATTTGCATGCACACCTAGGCCATTGCACTCAAGTGCCACATACTTGTAGCACTACACGTGGAGCTACATGCTGCTAGGAAGTTCAACCTACATTTTAATAAGTACTTTGGTGAATAGGGAAGCAGAAGTCTGTTGGAAAGCGATTTGCAGTCCCAATCTGGGAGAATGTGGGTCTGACAGGCAGACTAAATCTGAGATGAGTTCCAGTGTGACTCTTGTTGATACAAGTGTTATCCACATGACTCACCCCAGTTCTCATTGCGGGCCTACAGGAATGACCTACAATCCCTAGATAATACAGTAGGATAAGCATTGGCCAACTCAAAAATGGTGAGAAACTGAAATCCCACTCATGGAACAAGACAAATGATTGGCCAGCGCTTCATACCTTGCTATGTGTTCAACACACAGGAGTCCATCACACATCACCAGCAAACACAACACATATCAGACATATCAACACATACTGGAGTGGTCGGGGTCCTCAAATGAAGCCACCTCTCCCACAGTGTAGGGTGCCGGTCCACCTGTAAGGCATGGAAGGAAGAAATGTGTTCAAAATCTGTGCACTGACCAACAATTCCAAAGACAAAAACAATGTGTACAAATTTATACTTTGACGCATGGCGGCGCAAACCACAGGATAAGTCATTTTTTTTTACGCACACCGCAGCGTCAAGTTGTAAAGCAAAACGACGTTAACGCGCCGGAAATTACTGTGGGTCGATTTACGACACCGCAAACCGGATTTACAACGTTTTTTGACACAATAGTGTCAAAATTCCCCGCGAACACAGCCATTTCAGCAGAGGAGAGCCAAAATGGATCCCAGATGCCTGTACAGACCCCAGGAAGATGACAACAGACCAGGACCCAGTCAGGAGGACCCACACAAGAACCAGGACACTTTTAAGAAGAAAAGAAAGTGTCGCTTCAGTGCTGAGGAACAGGAAATTCTGGTTAAAGAGGTGACGGAACAACAGCACCAACTGTTTGTCACCTCAAAGTTGCCAATCAGTAGGAGAGAGGCAATATGGCAACAAATTGTTGACAAGATTAACAGTGTGGCAGAAGTACGCAGAACAGTCATAGAGTGCAAGAAACTCTGGCATGACTGCAAGTGCAGGACCAAGGAAAAGATGGCCAGGAACAGGGAGGCAGCACTGCAGCCTGGAGGTGGGAGTCCAGCACACCAGGAGGCCCTGGACCACATGGAGGAGATGGTTGCAGCCATCATCCCTGAGGAGATCGTCACAGGGATTCAAGGACAGGACAGCGCAGACTACCAGGAGACAAAGCACATGCATGGTAAGTCGCATGGGGAATTATAATGCACTAATGTCAACTGTAAGCAGGGGCGGGGATACGGACCACAAAATGCATGGAAGTCATCATATACATGGAGTGGCATGACTAAAGGGGTATGGCATGGGGGCATGGCCTGCACAGAGAGAAGCTGGGGCACACCATAACACTACAACAACAGTCCCATGGGGGCATGCTGCCATGCCAACGATGGAGCAAAGGTAAAGCCACGCCAGGAGGGAAGGGCACAACGTCAAACTGACATCCTGGCACACGTCAGCCACTATACCCCCTACAATAACTAGGGCCCAAATAACAACCTCTAGTCATACCGACAACTGGAATGTAACAGTGACAACAGTTGCCACTACCACCTCCGCTCTGTGTGCAGCTCAAGTAGCCAATGGCAGTAACATCCCCATGGATCATACACACCTAAATTAGAGGGTTGAGGATGACAACTTCAACAATCCCCTGAAACAAGACAAAGGCTCCAGTCCTGTCAAATGTGAATGCCCATAGTTTTCGCAAACATCAGGCAATGTCATCCAAATTAGGCGCTACACAGCACCTAAGGTCACACCCATGCTGCATATGTCAGGGTCCATCAGTGCCTGGGTCACAATGCAACATCCCAAATGTCATACTGCTCAGACAACAGCACTGAGGGGGAGGAGACATGTAACTGGTCACTGACATACACCTGCACAGTCAGAGGAGGAAATAGGACACTGCTACGACTATCAGGGCAATCCAATCTCCACACATTCCCCAACATCAGCTGTACACATTACCAATGCCAACATCCGTATTGTGCCATAACAATGCTATGCATAGGATACGCTACATGTCAACTACATATAAATGGATGTGAAAGATCAGAGACTGGGGCAGGTCCAGATTGTTTAGAGTGGTGCCAGTGCCATCAGAGCACCCACAGCCAGTGAAAGGTCTCACCATGAGAATGGATGTAGACGGAGGCTTGAGTAGGACAAGAAGGTGGCAATTCATTATTTGGCCTAAAACAACAGTAGAGGAGATGATGCTGACAAGTCCAATAACTTAATACAATACATGTGACATGCAGGTGGGCCTTAGGCCTGGGAGAATGCCCATCTGAAAGACTGGAGCAATGAACAGGAAACAAGATCACAATGTGAAATCATCACAAGGCAGGCATGTCACATCACAAATGCCACAACACACACACACACTAATTGTGCCCCATTTCATTTCAGAGGACGATGGATCTCCTGCGGATATGCCTGTCCCAGAATACCCTGATGACATGGATGACGAGCTGACAAGCTTTCCCCAGCAGACCATCCAAGATGTCCTTGGAACCCTCCAGACCCCACCTTCAGTCACAAGGAGGAGCACAGAACAAGCAGCCATCGCAGAGGATCCACCCACCACCCCAATTGTAAGACCTGCCAGCTCCAATACAGCTGAGGACTCAGACGACACAGCCACCAGCTTTGAGACAACTGTAGTTGGAGTACAGCGGGAGCTGGCCAATGAGGTGAGGTGAGGGAGCTGGCCAATGAGGTGCAGCCAGCCTAGAGGAGGTGCGTTCGTGCATGATGTCATCTGCAGATCAGGCAGCAGCTATGCAAGCCCTAACATCCATCCTGCAAGGACTACAAGAAACTGTCAAGGAATTCACTACTGCAGTAAGGGAGTTGCCACAACACCTCGCACCCCAAACCTTCCACTGCATGCACGAATGCAATCATGAACCCCCCCAGGGCCGACCTGGCTGCCTATCATCGTGATGTGGCTGCTATTCTTAAGAATCAGCAGATCCTCCTTGCAGCAGTACTGCCCTTAAGACCTTCAGAGGTAGCAGTGACCGGGATGTCTGACTCCACGTCTTCTAACACTGAGGTGTGTGTTGCCCCTTCACAACCACCACCACCAAGGACAGAGGAGACAACACACACATCAGAAGAAGAAGATATCGAACAGATCACCTTCACACGGAAAAGTACCCGGAAGCACTACTCCCTGCCACATGGCCAAGTATTACCAAGGTCCAGCGCTTTGTAACATGCCAGTCTTACAACAACTGTACTCAATGACTGTTCTGCAAACCACTGTTAATCTTGTCATCCTGCCCAGTGATTGTCTCTCACTTACTCATTGGCAAATCCTGTCCCTCTGCACTTTCTGACACATCACCCCAGCATGTCAAAAGCATTTTCCTTTACCACTTGTGTAGGATCACAATGGAAGATGTCACTATAATGGACTCACAATCATGGACAATGTACATATAGCACTACAGCACTTTTCAATAAATAGCACTTACCCAACAACTTTCTCTCTGTGTAATGTGACAAATCAACTGTGCAGTAGATAACTGAAATGTGACTCCTGTCAAATTACATAGCTTGACAATATAACTGTTCTGAAATTATGCAGTCAGATACATTTGCACACTGGCCAGGAGTGCATCATACTCTGCCCTTCCTGAGGGTAATATCTGATGAAGTAAGAAACCATACACCATCATGCTGTGTTGGACAGAATAATGCTTCCTCGGGGGATATCTAAGTCATCACATAGTGGCAGCAAAATGTTGTCACCATGCAATACTAACACATATAACAGTGCCCACAAATCTAAGAAAACACTCCAAAAACTGCATGAATGAAGGTGTCTGAGTTTACATCCAAATAAGTAATCATGCTGAACAGTGTCACAAATGATGTCTGTGAGTCATGAAGATGATACTACAATAGTGCTTACGACAACTCACCTTATAAGGGTGTCCTTGAACATCACACTGCAGTCACACCTAAAACAGTTCCCCCAATACCAAATCTGGAAGCACTGTTTGTGACTTTGAAAACATACTTATTGACAAAAACACTTTGGGATCCATATTAACTGACTGTGATAGGTGGTTGCAACAAATGGTGGAATCTTTGCAAGGTAGCTCTGGGGTAGCTGCCAATCTTATAGCTCAGTTGGGATTTGTTCGTAGCATAGGACACAAATGTAATAGAACAAAATTAATGTACACTTATGCCAAGGCCCTGATCAACAAGCATTTAACACATACTATAAAGGGTTCACTATATATTTATTAAACGGTAAAAACAGAAGAGAAAACTCGGGGAAAAGTCTTACCTACCCTAATCTACCCTAACTACTCATTACCCACAACTGTCCCTAACTACCCTAACCTAAACTTACTTATCACAAGTAATGAAATGTTCTAAACATCAGCCCCCCACCCCCCTTATGAGACGGGACACATGGAGGACAACAGATACTAACCTAAACACATACTATACTATCCTAAACAAATATTTTTTTTTTTATTATTTTTGATTTTTTTTTCATTTTTATTTTTTAAAATCTTTTTTGTAAACACACAAGAACCCTGACAGAGTCCACCACCCACCCACCCACACACTCAAAAAGTAAAAATAGAAAGAATGAGGACCCCCCCACCCACTAACACTAACTAAACTAACAGCCTATACTAACATAACACTAAGCCCCATAAGCCCACTAACTGTAAGAACAAGGAAAGAGGAGGGAGGGGAGGGAATCATGTCCATATTAACAGTCTAGAGGTTGACCCTCTGGAAGGTTCGCTTTATGGACCGCACACGCCTGTTCATATGTTGAACATCCCGCTGCAGGTGACTGGTTTTCCGTAGCACACAGTCCATTTTTCTTTCCATTGCCTGAAAAGCTGCAGGGTCAACTGTAGTAGCTGGGGCCGTCTGGGTACTGGTGGAGGATGTGTGTAGGCGTGTAGAGTCAATGCCTGTGGGCTGCCCTGAAGGTGTTCCACTGCTGGGGCCTGGAGCAACTGCAGATGTTGGGACAACAGTCCCAGCTGTGGGTGGTGCCACCTGGGTGGAAGTGGTGGTTGTGCTGGTGGTGGCTGTGGTGGGCAAAGTAGGGCCACCCTGTGGGAAAGCCCTCGATGCCCCGGAGGACCGTTCATTCCGGTATCTTCGGGCCATCCATCTGAACCCCTACTCTACCAGCAGGATATGCTGGTACCTCATAGCCCGCCTCTGGAACTCACGGACGTGGATGGGTGTCATGTTTGCAGCTGTGAAGATAAAGGCAAACAATTTACGTTAGGAACTGCATTGTGTGAAATGGCACAAGAAGTAAATCAGACAGTACATCTACTGTACTTGTAACAGCTCATATCATCATACAGATCATTGAATGTCCCTGAGGAAGTACATGGCAGGAGAGCCTACAAAGGTCATATCACACATAGCACATCCAAACCCTACAAGATGGGTAACAACTGCCATTAATTTGGCATCTGAGTTCTGCCAGTTGTCAGCTAACAATCATGCTGCACATCCTCCGCCCATGCCAGGGCTACAGATGTCAGTATACGGGATGGAAATCTAAAGCCACATGATCTGCAAGTTGTAATTGGACTTGCTAGTATAGTACTCATGTGCCATACCTGAGAGTGTATACTAGGTTCCGACCAAACATTCACTTATTCACATGTCTGTGTAACATACTGGTAGCATCAGTCCTAGGTACCCTATTCACAAACCCATGCCTGTGTTTGAGGGTGGGGGGTGGAGAAACAACAAACAATTCCAAACAACATGGACACCCAGGAGTCTATAGAAAGCTGGACATTTGTTTGGCTCTACACAAACACCACAAGTAAGGTCTATCAACGAATAGGAGACAGCAAACCCTTGACCAATCCTAGCGCCACACATGTCAGGAAATGCAGACCTTTGTCCACATCATATACTTCCAGTAAGTCATGACTTACAACAGACACAGAGTTGCAAGAACACCCATGATCATGATTTGCATGCACACCTAGGCCATTGCACTCGAGTGCCACATACTTGTAGCACTACACGTGGAGCTACATGCTGCTAGGAAGTTCAACCTACATTTTAATAAGTACTTTGGTGAATAGGGAAGCAGAAGTCTGTTGGAAAGCGATTTGCAGTCCCAATCTGGGAGAATGTGGGTCTGACAGGCAGACTAAATCTGAGATGAGTTCCAGTGTGACTCTTGTTGATACAAGTGTTATCCACATGACTCACCCCAGTTCTCATTGCGGGGCCTACAGGAATGACCTACAATCCCTAGATAATACAGTAGGATAAGCATTGGCCAACTAAAAAATGGTGAGAAACTGAAATCCCACTCATGGAACAAGACAAATGATTGGCCAGCTCTTCATACCTTGCTATGTGTTCAACACACAGGAGTCCATCACACATCACCAGCAAACACAACACATATCAGACATATCAACACTTACTGGAGTGGTCGGGGTCCTCAAATGAAGCCACCTCTCCCACAGTGTAGGGTGCCGGTCCACCTGTAAGGCATGGAAGGAAGAAATGTGTTCAAAATCTGTGCACTGACCAACAATTCCAAAGACAAAAACAATGTGTACAAATTTATACTTTGACGCATGGCGGCGCAAACCACAGGTGTAAGTCTTTTTTTTTTACGCACACCGCAGCGTCAAGTTGTAAAGCAAAACGACGTTAACGCGCCGGAAATTACTGTGGGTCGATTTACGACACCGCAAACCGGATTTACAAAGTTTTTTGACACAATAGTGTCAAAATTCCCCGCGAACACAGCCATTTCAGCAGAGGAGAGCCAAAATGGATCCCAGATGCCTGTACAGACCCCAGGAAGATGACAACAGACCAGGACCCAGTCAGGAGGACCCACACAAGAACCAGGACACTTTTAAGAAGAAAAGAAAGTGTCGCTTCAGTGCTGAGGAACAGGAAATTCTGGTTAAAGAGGTGACGGAACAACAGCACCAACTGTTTGTCACCTCAAAGTTGCCAATCAGTAGGAGAGAGGCAATATGGCAACAAATTGTTGACAAGATTAGCAGTGTGGCAGAAGTACGCAGAACAGTCATCGAGTGCAAGAAACTCTGGCATGACTGCAAGCGCAGGACCAAGGAAAAGATGGCCAGGAACAGGGAGGCAGCACTGCAGCCTGGAGGTGGGAGTCCAGCACACCAGGAGGCCCTGGACCACATGGAGGAGATGGTTGCAGCCATCATCCCTGAGGAGATCGTCACAGGGATTCAAGGACAGGACAGCGCAGACTACCAGGAGACAAAGCACATGCATGGTAAGTCGCATGGGGAATTATAATGCACTAATGTCAACTGTAAGCAGGGGCGGGGATACGGACCACAAAATGCATGGAAGTCATCATATACATGGAGTGGCATGACTAAAGGGGTATGGCATGGGGGCATGGCCTGCACAGAGAGAAGCTGGGGCACACCATAACATTACACCAACAACAGTCCCATGGGGGCATGCTGCCATGCCAACGATGGAGTAAAGGTAAAGCCACGCCAGGAGGGAAGGGCACAACGTCAAACTGACATCCTGGCACACGTCAGCCACTATACCCCCTACAATAACTAGGGCCCAAATAACAACCTCTAGTCATACCGACAACTGGAATGTAACAGTGACAACAGTTGCCACTACCACCTCCGCTCTGTGTGCAGCTCAAGTAGCCAATGGCAGTAACATCCCCATGGATCATACACACCTAAATTAGAGGGTTGAGGATGACAACTTCAAGAATCCCCTGAAACAAGACAAAGGCTCCAGTCCTGTCAAATGTGAATGCCCATAGTTTTCGCAAACATCGGGCAATGTCATCCACATTAGGCGCTACACAGCACTAA
Organism: Pleurodeles waltl; assembly: GCF_031143425.1. Classification (NCBI taxonomy): domain Eukaryota; kingdom Metazoa; phylum Chordata; class Amphibia; order Caudata; family Salamandridae; genus Pleurodeles; species Pleurodeles waltl. The sequence goes on from NC_090448.1 coordinate 770,782,757, forward strand.
GGTCACACCCATGCTGCATATGTCAGGGTCCATCAGTGCCTGGGTCACAATGCAACATCCCAAATGTCATACTGCTCAGACAACAGCACTGAGGGGGAGAACACATGTAACTGGTCACTGACATACACCTGCACAGTCAGAGGAGGAAATAGGACACTGCTACGACTATCAGGGCAATCCAATCTCCACACATTCCACAACATCATCTGTACACATTACCAATGCCAACATCCATATTGTGCCATAACAATGCTATGCATAGGATACGCTACATGTCAACTACATATAAATGGATGTGAAAGATCAGAGACTGGGGCAGGTCCAGATTGTTTAGAGTGGTGCCAGTGCCATCAGAGCACCCACAGCCAGTGAAAGGTCTCACCATGAGAATGGATGTAGACGGAGGCTTGAGTAGGACAAGAAGGTGGCAATTCATTATTTGGCCTAAAACAACAGTAGAGAAGATGATGTTGACAAGTCCAATAACTTAATACAATACATAGGACATGCAGGTGGGCCTTAGGCCTGGGAGAATGCCCATCTGAAAGACTGGAGCAATGAACAGGAAACAAGATCACAATGTGAAATCATCACAAGGCAGGCATGTCACATCACAAATGCCACAACACACACACACACACTAATTGTGCCCCATTTCATTTCAGAGGACGATGGATCTCCTGCGGATATGCCTGTCCCAGAATACCCTGATGACATGGATGACGAGCTGACAAGCTTTCCCCAGCAGACCATCCAAGATGTCCTTGGAACCCTCCAGACCCCACCTTCAGTCACAAGGAGGAGCACAGAACAAGCAGCCATCGCAGAGGAGCCACCCACCACCCCAATTGTAAGACCTGCCAGCTCCAATACAGCTGAGGACTAAGACGACACAGGCACCAGCTTTGAGACAACTGTAGTTGGAGTACAGCGGGAGCTGGCCAATGAGGTGCGGGTGGGGATGCAAACTATAACAGCCAGCCTAGAGGAGGTGCGTTCGTGCATGATGTCATCTGCAGATCAGGCAGCAACTATGCAAGCCCTAACATCCATCCTGCAAGGACTACAAGAAACTGTCAAGGAATTCACTACTGCAGTAAGGGAGTTGCCACAACACCTCGCACCCCAAACCTTCCACTGCATGCACGAATGCAATCATGAACCCCCCCAGGGCCGACCTGGCTGCCTATCATCGTGATGTGGCTGCTATTCTTAAGAATCAGCAGATCCTCCTTGCATCAGTACTGCCCTTAAGACCTTCAGAGGTAGCAGTGACCGGGATGTCTGACTCCACGTCTTCTAACACTGAGGTGTGTGTTGCCCCTTCACAACCACCACCACCAAGGGCAGAGGAGACAACACACACATCAGAAGAAGAAGATATCGAACAGATCACCTTCACACGGAAAAGTACCCGGAAGCACTACTCCCTGCCACATGGCCAAGTATTACCAAGGTCCAGCGCTTTGTAACATGCCAGTCTTACAACAACTGTACTCAATGACTGTTCTGCAAACCACTGTTAATCTTGTCATCCTGCCCAGTGATTGTCTCTCACTTACTCATTGGCAAATCCTGTTCCTCTGCACTTTCTGACACATCACCCCAGCATGTCGAAAGCATTTTCCTTTACCACTTGTGTAGGATCACAATGGAAGATGTCACTATAATGGACTCACAATCATGGACAATGTACATATAGCACTACAGCACTTTTCAATAAATAGCACTTACCCAACAACTTTGTCTCTGTGTAATGTGACACATCAACTGTGCAGTGGATAACTGAAATGTGACTCCTGTCAAATTACATAGCTTGACAATATAACTGTTCTGAAATTATGCAGTCAGATAAATTTGCACACTGGCCAGGATTGCATCATACTCTGCCCTTCCTGAGGGTAATATCTGATGAAGTAAGAAACCATACACCATCATGCTGTGTTGGACAGAATAATGCTTCCTCGGGGGATATCTAAGTCATCACATAGTGGCAGCAAAATGTTGTCACCATGCAATACTAACACATATAACAATGCCCACAAATCTAAGCAAACACTCCAAAAACTGCATGAATGAAGGTGTCTGAGTTTACATCCAAATAAGTAATCATGCTGAACAGTGTCACAAATGATGTCTGTGAGTCATGAAGATGATACTACAATAGTGCTTACGACAACTCACCTTATAAGGGTGTCCTTGAACATCACACTGCAGTCACACCTAAAACAGTTCCCCCAATACCAAATCTGGAAGCACTGTTTGTGACTTTGAAAACATACTTATTGACAAAAACACTTTGGGATCCATATTAACTGACTGTGATAGGTGGTTGCAACAAATGGTGGAATCTTTGCAAGGTAGCTCTGGGGTAGCTGCCAATCTTATAGCTCAGTTGGGATTTGTTCGTAGCATAGGACACAAATGTAATAGAACAAAATTAATGTACACTTATGCCAAGGCCCTGATCAACAAGCATTTAACACATACTATAAAGGGTTCACTATATATTTATTCAACGGTAATAACAGAAGAGAAAACTCGGGGAAAAGTCTTACCTACCCTAATCTACCCTAACTACTCATTACCCACAACTGTCCCTAACTAACCTAACCTAAACTTACTTATCACAAGTAACGAAATGTTCTAAACATCAGCCCCCCACCCCCCTTATGAGACGGGACACATGGAGGACAACAGATACTAACCTAAACACATACTATACTATCCTAAACAAATATATATATTTTTATTATTTTTGATTTTTTTTTCATTTTTATTTTTTAAAATCTTTTTTGTAAACACACAAGAACCCTGACATAGTCCAACACACTCAAAAAGTAAAAATAGAAAGAATGAGGACCCCCCCACCCACTAACACTAACTAAACTAACAGCCTATACTAACCTAACACTAAGCCCCATAAGCCCACTAACTGTAAGAACAAGGAAAGAGGAGGGAGGGGAGGGAATCATGTCCATATTAAAAGTCTAGAGGTTGACCCTCTGGAGGGTCCGCTTTATGGACCGCACACGCCTGTTCATATGTTGAACATCCCGCTGCAGGTGACTGATTTTCCGTAGCACACGGTCCATTTTTCTTTCCATTGCCTGAAAAGCTGCAGGGTCAACTGTAGTAGCTGGGGCCGTCTGGGTACTGGTGGAGGATGTGTGTGGGCGTGTAGAGTCAATGCCTGTGGGCTGCCCTGAAGGTGTTCCACTGCTGGGGCCTGGAGCAACTGCAGATGTTGGGACAACAGTCCCAGCTGTGGGTGGTGCCACCTGGGTGGAAGTGGTGGTTGTGCTAGTGGTGGCTGTGGTGGGCAAAGTAGGGCCACCCTGTGGGAATGCCCTTGATGCTCCGGAGGCCCGTTCGTTCCGGTATCTTTGGGCCATCCATCTGAACCCCTACTCTACCAGCAGGATATGCTGGTACCTCATAGCCCGCCTCTGGAACTCACGGACGTGGATGGGTGTCATGTTTGCAGCTGTGAAGATAAAGGCAAACAATTTATGTTAGGAACTGCATTGTGTGAAATGGCACAAGAAGTAAATCAGACAGTACATCTACTGTACTTGTAACAGCTCGTATCATCATACAGATCATTGAATGTCCCTGAGGAAGTACGTGGCAGGAGAGCCTACAAAGGTCATATCACACATAGCACATCCAAACCCTACAAGATGGGTAACAACTGCCATTAATTTTGCATCTGAGTTCTGCCAGCTGTCAGCTAACAATCATGCTGCACATCCTCCGCCCATGCCAGGGCTACAGATGTCAGTATACGGGATGGAAATCTAAAGCCACATGATCTGCAAGTTGTAATTGGACTTGCTAGTATAGTACTCATGTGCCATACCTGAGAGTGTATACTAGGTTCCGACCAAACATTCACTTATTCACATGTCTGTGTAACATACTGGTAGCATCAGTCCTAGGTACCCTATTCACAAACCCATGCCTGTGTTTGAGGGTGGGGGGTGGAGAAACAACAAACAATTCCAAACAACATGGACACCCAGGAGTCTATAGAAAGCTGGACATGTGTTTGGCTCTACACAAACACCACAGGTAAGGTCTATCAACGAATAGGAGACAGCAAACCCTTGACCAATCCTAGCGCCACACATGTCAGGAAATGCAGACCTTTGTCCACATCATATACTTCCAGTAAGTCATGACTTACAACAGACACAGAGTTGCAAGAACACCTATGAACATGATTTGGATGCACACCTAGGCCATTGCACTCAAGTGCCACATACTTGTAGCACTACACGTGGAGCTACATGCTGCTAGGAAGTTCAACCTACATTTTAATAAGTACTTTGGTGAATAGGGAAGCAGAAGTCTGTTGGAAAGTGATTTGCAGTCCCAATCTGGGAGAATGTGGGTCTGACAGGCAGACTAAATCTGAGATGAGTTCCAGTGTGACTCTTGTTGATACAAGTGTTATCCACATGACTCACCCCAGTTCTCATTGCGGGCCTACAGGAATGACCTACAATCCCTAGATAATACAGTAGGATAAGCATTGGGCAACTCAAAAATGGTGAGAAACTGAAATCCCACTCATGGAACAAGATAAATGATTGGCCAACGCTTCATACCTTGGTATGTGTTCAACACACAGGAGTCCATCACACATCACCAGCAAACACAACACATATCAGACATATCAACACATACTGGAGTGGTCGGGGTCCTCAAATGAAGCCACCTCTCCCACAGTGTAGGGTGCCGGTCCACCTGTAAGGCATGGAAGGAAGAAATGTGCTCAAAATCTGTGCACTGACCAACAATTCCAAAGACAAAAACAATGTGTACGATGACATAAGTAATGAAAGCCATTCAGACATGATGATACTGCATCTGATATAGTACGGCTATGGTCTCCTGTGACAATTACACACATATATGCACACATGCAGTGGCCCTAACTATCATGTGGTGGCAAACATGCTCCTTCATTAGTGAACAGAAATAATAATGGAGTGTGATCGTCTCATCATGTGCATCCAAGAGAGACATCCAAAGCCTGGTTACTTGAGGACTGCATTACTAGTCAAACAGCCTATGTGGCCATGACACATTTATGACACATAGGTACAATGTACAGAGGGGCAGGGACTTTTGTAAGCCCTCATGTTGTTACAGTTTCTTCATTTGATGTGGCCCAGCAATGGTGATTTGCACCAAACAAAGAGATATGAACTCATGTGCATACCTTTGGACTGCCATCCCTAATTGGAATGTGGCACAACAAACTCCAAATACCAGTGTAAGATCTTAGCTGAGGGCACCTTACACCTTTTCCCGATGTTTTCAAATCCAGATCTGACATGTATCCAAAAAGATGAAGGACCACAATAATCCCTAACATTCATAGAACTTCCAAAAACGCTTTCCTTACACACTCACCAGACACACATGAGACATATGTCTGGGCCACATTGCTATCATCAATTGACGTGAAGCCAGCACTCATTTTCTGCATCATGTAGTGTTTCTAAAGTCAGTCTAGCTATTGCGTCAACAAAGGTTGCCAATATTTTAGTAAATCTATACTTCACTGGCAAATGTGACCTATACAGACATGATTGGCTCCTATTTTGTATTTCTGACACAAAGGCGGCACCAAATTACATTAAGCAAAAGTATTCGCTAAGTTTGCAGAGCACGTGCTTCCTGACAGCTAGCAATTGTGGTCCTTCACATAGTCCACCAATGACCCTGTATGTTTCCGCAGCATTCCACACAGTCAGCAACTTAGCCGGCAGATATTGTACAAATCATCTGATGTCATTACAGAGCTTTTTTTGTGCAGATTTACATGATTTGTACTCACCAACAGTGCCACCAATCACTATTCCCAGGTGGTCCAGCAGATCTTGCTCCCTGGTGATGATGTCAGCCCAGCGGTACTTCAGCTGGTGGTCATTCCTCTGGCTCCCATACACGCGCTGCAAGTGATGCAGCACCTTTCCCCACCGGATTCGTCGCACTTCAGTGTGATACCCCTGTATCACCCTGCCTCGATCGTGAGTGGGAGGAAATGGCACACCAGCCATATAAACCCCCCAGCTCCTCCTCACCCATCCTGCCAAGACGTGGCCTACCCAACATCTCAGCACCGAAAAGGGGAATAGGGGGTAAAGAAGAAGAAAGGAGAAAAAGGAGGAAAGTAGAAGTACAAAAAATAAGTAAACTTAACAACTAAAAGAGCCCAACTATCCTCAAAGTAGCACTACCCACAACAGATTCCCACAAACAACAAATACAATACAATACCGGACAATTATAGACAAAACACAATCAGACAGTATACAACAACAATATTTATTTCACAAAGTAACAAGTAAGGTAGCACACAGGACACAAAAGCACAAAATCACTGGACAACACTCTAAACACAGCCACACAGTCTAGAATACTCACAGACTGCAAAGTGAAAGTGAAAGTACACCCACTGTACATAATCTGTAAAAAGGATATCCTATTACATCACTTCCTGCATTAAATGGCCGCCATTTTTATCGTTATGCGTCATATTTTTTCACGCATACAGATTGTGCGTCATATTTTTCGACGAACAGGAGTGAAAATTAGGCCGCATCCAAATAATAGTAAATAGTCTTTACAATTATTTGGATGTGGCCTAATTTTCACCCCTGTGCGTCGTAAAATATAACGCACAATCTGTTTGCGTGAAAAAATATGACGCATAATGATAAAAACATTGAAATTTCAGGGCATGAACTGGTTTTGGGGATTTTTTCCATTTTAATTTTATGTTACATTTGGGACACAACTGAGATGGGCTGATTGCACCCACTTTGGTGTTGATGGTGTATGTTCATATGTGAGACATCATACTGCAGCGGACCATGACCCGCTACTTTCTTAACAGGATTTTGACGCTTGGCTGACGCACTAGATGGCCATATGTGTGGCCTACATATATGTATTGCACAATTTGGGCATGTTTGGCATCAGGAGATGATAGCAAGGTGACGCACATGAGTACAATACCTCAATGCCTATGGCTCAATGTGTGTGCAGTGGCTACTAATGTATTAGTCGACCCAGTGTGTGTGCATCACAAGATGCATTATTGCAAATAGGCTTGTATGAATGTGAAGTCAATGTGTCCAAACCTTAGATGCAAGTCATTGTGGAAATGAGAGAGGGCATGTGTTAGTCATACATGTAGCAACATCCGTTGTGTGCACTTCCAAGATTTTGGGTAACGTAGACACCACAAATGACAAAGCATGCACCAGATAGATGGCAGACACTTGTTCATGTCAATGGTCCACAAGTTGTCCATCCCTTGTCCTAGATTTTTGGTAACTGCTTCCTAGGCACTTGTTGGTGAATCCCACAGTGAGTCAGGCACATGCATTGACAAAGTGGGTACCATGTAATTGGCCCAGACAGCCAAAGGTGAACCACAAATGTATTATGATGCCACAGTTGAGGTCATATAACTGAGCTACAACTCTCCAGTGGCTGTGGTGGACCAGCAGACGAGGCAGCACATGTCCACATTTTTCCAGTGATCAATTGCACAGAGGTGTCTTGTTCATGTGTGTGGCCAATGTTGATCCTGTATATTTTTAGGGGTGTATGTTGTCACAGTTACGTCCAGGTCTCATCATGAGTCAGTGGCAGCTATTCCTGTATCTACTGAGTATCCCTCGGAGATCAATGTGAGTAAAGTCAATGAGGACATGAGAACCTACATGGGGATGGTCCCACCCTGTCACTGAAGACGTGTTATGAGACTGTCAACAGGGCAACCTTGGTGTGCTGAGTGAGATAATGTCTCAGGTGTCATGTTCCGGCAGGTGTCATTACAACATTTGTACACAGGTTGGCCTCTTAAATTCCCACTGCATCTGGGAACATCATAGCCTCTGTGCTGATTATTCTCGCAGCTATTCACCACGCACGGCCCATCAATATGTTGTGAGCAATGTGATTCAGCGTGTGAACTGTCAGGGTCCTAACATGTGTGGACTTTCATGGACATTATCAGGGGTAGCTGGTTCTGCTGGAGGCACCGTACCCAATCCCTGCATACGGCCCTGGTACACTGTCACACTTTGTCGTTCATGCATATATGAGACCCAGACAAGGGATGGGCCATGATTTTGGTATTCAAAGACAATTTAACAAATATGGTACAATTAAAAGGCAGATGATGCTATACAATGTATTTGGGTATGTATTGATGAAGCACATGACAAAATACCCTCTGAGGAATGAGAGGTTTGGTAAAGCAAGTGTGGTACATATGTAGCCACAAGGAATCTTTAGGGTAACTCACAGACAGGTGCCAGTCAGGCTGACAGGATGCAGGGTCAATCAGGATAAAGCAATTTCACAAGTTACATAATCAGTGGTCTGACTAAGACTGGTCGGAGGAAGAACAATACAGTTTACATGGAAAACTGTGTATTTCCTGTGTTTTTGAAGGTGACACATGAACCCAAGGGCTGTGTTCAATGTTCCCTGTAAGGCGCGCACGTGCACCTTTCCTTCCCCCATCACACAGGCACCTTTGGCAAGCGCGCAGGTTATTCCACCATTCCTGTACTTTGTGGTAGTTTATATGCGTTATCACTTTCTAAGCCTAAATAAGCCTTTTAGAGCGATATACGTGCTCCCCTAAGGCAGATAATGCTCATATTTGAATCTGGATTGAAGTCAATGAAAACAGCGTTTAAAGGCAGCGGGGAGTGTTTTAAACATCATTTGCCGTACTTTAGCATACAAGCGAGCAAGTGATATTTATGTTGAAAATGAATGGCTAATGAGCTAGTAAATGCTTCAGAACAGTAGAAAATGTGTTGTTATCAACTTTTCTATCATTGTCGTACTTCATAGTTGTTTATATGCATTATCACTTTCTCAGCTCAAATAAGCCTTTTAGAGCGATAGTCGTGCTCTCCTATTGCAGAAAATGCTCATATTTGAATCTGGATTGAAGTCAATGAAAACAGCGTTTAAAGGCCGCGGGGAGTGTTTTAAACATCATTTGGCGTACTTTAGCATACAAGCGAGCAAGTGATATTTATGTTGAAAATTAATGGTTAATGAGCTAGGAAATGCTTCAGAACAGTAGAAAATGTGCTGTTATCAACTTTTCCATCATTGTCGTACTTCATAGTTGTTTATATGCATTATCACTTTCTCAGCTCAAATAAGCCTTTTAGAGCGATAGTCGTGCTCTCCTATTGCAGAAAATGCTCATATTTGAATTAGGATTGAAGTCAATGAAAACAGCGTTTAAAGGCCGCGGGGAGTGTTTTAAACATCATTTGGCGTACTTTAGCATACAAGCGAGCAAGTGATATTTATGTTGAAAATTAATGGTTAATGAGCTAGGAAATACTTCAGAACAGTAGAAAATGTGCTGTTATCAACTTTTCCATCATTGTCATACTTCATAGTTGTTTATATGCATTATCACTTTCTCAGCTCAAATAAGCCTTTTAGAGCGATAGTCGTGCTCTCCTATTGCAGAAAATGCTCATACTTGAATCTGGATTGAAGTCAATGAAAACAGCGTTTAAAGGCCGCGGGCAATGTTCCCTGTAAGGCGCGCGCGCACCTTTCCTTCCCCCGTCGCGCAGGCCCCTTTGGCAAGCGCTCACGTTGCAACGTTCTTGCAACGTCGCTCCCTGCATCATGCACAGCAAATGTGACAAGACAACAACAAGACGTAAAGGCACCTTCATTGCTCATTTACTGTCTGAATGGACAGAACACTTTTTTTTGTCCGCTTGTCAGAACGAGCCGGTAGGCCTAAAAATGGCTCACCCTTATAAATCCGATTAGTCATAGTGAGTGGCTGAGCAGATTACTTGAGGCCTCTACTTCAAGTTCCGATCTGTAACATCAACAGAGCACAAAACAGTGTTTGGGGGAATTGTAACTCTGAGTGCATGCAATGCGGAGGCTATCACTACAGCTGTAAAAGAGATCTACACTGCCAATAAGCTGGACCTTATAAAAATGGTCATGTTTACATCAGATGGTGCATCAGTGATGCTGGGAAAGAACAATGGTGTTGCTACCCGCCTCAAACAATCCATTCCTCATCTAGTTGAGCAGCACTGTGTTGCGCACAGAGAAGATTTGGGAGTTGATGATGCCTGGAAAAAAGTGCTGATGATCAGGGAAATGGAAACATTACTGAGGACTGTCTACACTGCGTTCTCCCGCTCACCTTTAAGAAAGTCCAAGCTGGACGAAATTGCTTTGGTCACTGAATGTGAAGCGGTCTCCTTTCGGCCACTCAATGATTTGCGGTGGCTTTCAAGGCATTTTGCTGCTGGTGCACTCTTGCGTAATTATGAGGTTGCTCTCAAATACTTTGATCATTAAAGAGTTGAGGAGAATGACCCAATTGCTAAATATTGCTACAAAAAACTATCGGATTCAAACTACCATATTTCCTTTGCAGCACTAAATGACATTCTGGGTGAACTTGCATCTTTGTGCAAGTTGTTTCAGAAAAGCTCTTTGACCACCGTTGAAGCTGTACAGTACGCAAGAGCAAAAATTACCCAAATAAAGGAACAGTACTTGGGCGACACTGTCTTTTGGAGCGACACAGTAAGGGATCTGATGGCTTTGTGCAGAGAGGACCGAGAGTATGATATTGAGCCGATTAAACTTCTTTGTGAGCATATGGAAAGAAAGTTCCCAGAAGATGAATTGAAGGAATGGACAAGCTTTGATTTCCATACAGCAACAACACAATCACAGTTTGATATTGGGACTGAGAATGTACACAGACTTTTTGAGAAGTATAAGAAGGTCTTGGTCCTGGGTGATTGTGACACCCCTGGTGATGTTGTTCGGCAGTACAGAGATTATAAATATGTGGTGGCAGCGCATATAAAAAACTGATTGTTTAGGACCTTTCAAGACATGGTGAATTTCACTCTGCGGAATGCTGCACAGTATAGTGTTGTATCTCAGCTTGTTGATATCTGTGCAACTTTCCAGGCTTCAAGTGCAGACTGCGAATGAGGATTCAGCCTCATGAACTCAATCAAGTCCAAATTAAGAAACAGACTAGAGGAGAGTCACCTGGATATGCTGATGAGGACAAAGGCTTACCTCTCAAATGGGAAAGTTGATTTAGACCGAGTTTATCAGCACTGGAAAAATGGCAAGGACCGGCGAGAAAAACAAACATGTCACACATCTAACGTTGGCACCTGACTTGTCTAAACTCTGATGCGGCTTCTCCTACAGTCCATGTGTGGGTGGGGTAGGAACATTTCTCAGCCTGTATCTTGGCAGGGGCATCATGGCATTCATCAGCAGTGTGTTCATCAAACTGTAAATGTTAACCAATTGTACAACTGGCTGTATTTGATGTACGGGGTCCTCTGCAGCACTCTGAGAGTATTCATTAAAGTTTCATAATGGTTCAACCTCCTGATTTCTGTTTTCTCTAACTGGGGTGTAGGTGGCACTTAACATGTCATGTCCTTGGGGTGGGCAACCAGGTCACAAAACTGCCTTGATACCCTATTGCATGGAGCAATGATATCCCTTTTTTGCTTTAGTGGTATGGAGAGGCTAATGCCAAAGATCTTGGCTAGTTATGTGCTGCGCGCGCGTGAATGGTCAATTTCTTGGCGCACGTATCCTTGGCTGCAGCGCACAGAGACCGCACACTGCGCACACAGTGGGAAAAAATTAGAGGGAACATTGGCTGTGTTACACGGCTTAACTACTAGCAATGCATAACGGTGTATTTGACAAAATGGCAACTTCTATGATGTTCCAGGCATCAGCAGGGGCAGTGCATGTTCAGATGGGTGGTGTGCATGGAGGTGTTCACAGGTGTGTGCTGCATCTGTTTCTCACAAGTCCTGTATGTGAGATTTGCATTCAAATGGCCAACAGTACCTTTCACATGGGAAGCAATCTACAGGTGCTAACAGGGCTTAGTAACTATAAGCCAGTGTATTGGTTGACCTGACGTCCATGCAATCAGATGTACTATGACAATGGTATACCATAGGAAAGGGTGTAGCACACTGGATTACTATTGTTTTTCTGTGTGTGTAGAGGAGGAAATATCGGGGTACACATATTACTATGCCAGGGACCTCTTCAGACAGGTGGGTTGTGACCAGGTGCATGGGTGTGTCAGGAGTTAGGAAATGGGCTGACATGTACATGGAATGTCATGTGCGCAATGCTTGTCATAGGTATGGCACTTGTGCTGTCTATGTTCTGCTTGTAGGGAACTCTAGTCACAGATAGTCCTTGCAAAGATTGGATGCAGTTGGACTTACTGCTGTCAAGGGTCTGGTCATACATTCCTGTTACCAATGCAATAGCACATCAACTGCCTCATGTATGAGGCTTGTTTTCCCCTTATTGAGTGATGGTGTCTTTGTTGTGTGCCATATGCTGCGATGAACCATGTTTCCAACATGTATGTGTGAAATATGTGTGGTTCTCTGCTATTGCCCTTCAAAGGTGAAATGTACAGGATATATGTCATTTACAGTGTTTGTGTATGTGACTGTTGTATGATACGCATCACAATTGCTCTGGGATTTTCTGTGTCCTGATCGGTATATCAGCAATGCTCCATGAGGCTACACTCTTATTCTGATAGTCAGAGATAAAGGTGAGCAAAAATGATTAGCCAGACCATGCTATGGTGATTATTATCGGTGTTTATTTACATTAGTTCATGCAGTGGTGATGGTGATTATTTTTAAAAGAAATTGTTCACAATATGTTGTCGCCTACGCAATCCAGCTGCCGTGTTTTGTTGTTCACCCCTCATGTTGCAGGCCACCATCCTCCTCTTCCTCCTCTTCAGGCATGTGTGGCTCTGATTCCAAGAGGGGAATGTTCCTTCTTATGCAAATGTTGTGCAGGATGGCACATGTTAGAATGATCTTACAGACCATTTCAGGGGAATATAAGAGGCTACTACCAGTGATGTCGAGGCACCTGAATCTCGACTTGAGGATGCAGAAGGTCCTCTCGACTATGCTGCGTGTCCTCCTATGTGTGTCATTGTAGGCACGCTCTGCTGCAGTGCTTGGGTTGCCAAATGGTGTCATTATCCATGGCTGGATCCCATACTCCTAATCAGCTGAAAGAGAAAATTAATGGGATCATGTTGATTTAGCTTGCCCCATTGATATCACCTTGCATGGCAGTAGGTGTCTTGTGTTGTCTGTGACTCTTTTGTGTTATTGTGTTGCATAATAGAATTGTAGGATGTACCATCTGCATTGTGATGTTTCCTTGGTTGAACAAGTGTTTGGCTGCTGACCGGTTGTCAGCAGTATGTTTTGGGATTTGCAGTACAGTGTGCACTCCCTAGCATTGTTACTTGGGATACCGGTGTCTTCACTGGGGGTGAGATGATAGTTGCATACAGAGGTTCAATTTGACAGTGTTGTTAACACGTTCACATCAATGTACCCTGGACATCCCATACCTTTAGACTTATGCAATGGATTAATTTAAACATCATTGAGACGCTTACATTTTGCAAGGTGACAATTAAGAAGCACACACATTCCATCTATGTGAGGGCCATTGTCGATCTCCGGGGATTGATCACCAACATTGTATCCTGGGAGTGTACATGATTCATTCATCTTCCGTCACTGCACCATCAATCAACACTTCCAGGATGGACAATATGGAACTGGCCTACTTTTTGGTAAGTACAGAAACCCAATTATATACACACAGCACAGCAACCCTCTAGGACACACAACACATACACCACGACATCGACACGTGGCCAGGAAGGCAATGAGGTTGAGACACCGCTAGGCAAGTTGGATATCCGTACCAAGTGGGATACACACCTATGGACAAATGACAGTACGAAAGAACAACAGATGCCACTCCACAGACACAAGGGAGCAATTTAAAACAACACAATGACAATGACATGGCCTCAACTGGCAGTACAATTTGGAAGATTAATCTTTCAATATCACATCAATAACACTCAATCAAACACCCTTCCAACCAATACGTAACGTGTAAGAGGTGTGTAATGTGTAATACTGCAGGTCAAACACCATGGCACACATAGCATGATGATGACTACAATGAAGGTGACATGTAATCATTTAGGCTGTACCAATATCTCACATCACTCCTGCTCTCACATTGCCCACTACCAATAAGCAAGTGGACATATTGATGGGACAATATTGAAAGTGCACATTCCTACACGTACACATTGAGACAAATTCACACACACATAACAGATGTACAGGCATACGTACCTTCTGACAATCAAAATGACAACCTCACAACCAAGTTAGCCATCTGAACTAGAACATGTTCAGTAGTATAGGTACACGTTACAACCTGAGTCGACTTGGCAAGGGCAGAGAAATAGGTCTGCAGTGAACTTGTCACACATGTGAAATTAGTGCATAGTCAATTGTCACCACGTCAGTGCTGACAACATACGGAGATGTGTTGTACATTGTCACCTAGCCAAATCTAAGGGTCTCACTGATGTTTAAATAATTCTATTGCATATGTGAAATTGGATAGGATGCCCAGGGTATATAGATGCAACCGTGTTACCACCACTGTGGAATTTATTCTATATATGGAAGTATCATCTCACCCCCAGTTTAGACACAGGAACCTCCTTCACATGACATAATGCAAGGGAGAACACACTGTACTGCAACTCTACAAAAATACTGCTGACATCCGGTCAATCAGCCAAACACCCCTTCAGATAAGGAAACAACCCAATGCTGATGGTACATCCTAGAAGCCTAGGATTCCACACAATAACACAAAGACAGATGAGTGACAGACAACACAAGAGAACAACTGCCATGCAAAGTGATAATTATGGTGCAAGCTACATCAACATGTTCTCACTCATTTTCTCTTTCAGCTGATCAGGGGTATGGGATCCAGCCATGGATCATGACCCCATTTGCAAACCCTAGCACTGCAGCAGAGCGTGCCTATAATGAGGCACATAGGAGCACACGTACCATAGTCGAGAGGACCTTTGGCATTCTGAAGTCAAGATTCAGGTGCCTCGACATCACCGGAGGCAGCCTTCTATACTCACCTGAAATGGTGTGCAAAATAATTTTGACCTGTGCCATCCTGCACAACATATGTGTAAGAAAGAACATTCCCCTATATGAACCCGACCCACAAATGCCTGAAGTGGAGGAAGAGGAGGATGCTGTCCATCAACATGAGGGGGACCATCCAAACACAGCTGCAGGATTGCGTCGGAGACAACATATTGTCCAAACTTTCTTTTAACTCTACTCATCCATCACCATTGTCTTACCATATGTCAATAAACACCTATTCTAATCACTATATCATGGTCTGAATAATCATTTTTGCATAACATTATCCCTAACTATCAGAATCAGAGTGTAGCCTCATGGAGCATTGAAGAAATACAGATTAGGATACAGAAAAATCCACAGCAAATTTGATGCGTATGAATGTAAAGCCAAATTCACACACACTGTAAATGACATATATCCTGTACATTTCACATTTGAAGGGCAATAGCAGAGGACCACAGCTATTTCACACATACATGTTGGCAACATGGTGCATTGCACCATATGGCACACAACTCAGACACCATCAGTCAATAAGGGAAAAAAATGCCTCATACATGAGGCAGTGGATGTGCTATTGAATTGGTGACAAGAAGGTCTGACCAGACCCTTGACAGCAGTAAGTGTTACATCACCTATCTTTGCAAGGACTATGTGTGACAAGATTTCCATAGAAGCAGCAAATTGATAGCACAAGTGCCCCAGGTATGACTAGCATTGCTCACAAGACATCCCCCTTCACATGGCAGCCCATGTCCTAAGTCTTGCCACACCCATGTTCCCTGTCTCACCCCACCCTTCTTCAGAGGTCCCTGGAGAGGGAATATGTGTACCCAGATAGTCCCTCCTCTACACACACCCAGACTCACAATGTGAATCCAGTGTGCTTTCCTCTTTTGTATGGTATACCATAGTCATTGTACTTCTGTCTGCATGGACTTCTGGTTAAATAATTCACTGCCTTGTAGTCTGTAGGACCTGTAATCACCTGTACATTGCTTCCCATGTGAAAGGTACTGTTGGCCCTTTGAACTTGATTCTCACCTACAGGACTTGTGAGAGACTGAAGCTGCACACACCTGTGAGCACCTCCATGCAGACCAGCCCTTTGAACATGCACTGCCCTTGAGGCTGCCATTTTATCTATAAAACTGTTATGCATTGCCGTATAAATCAGCTGAATAACACAGCCCTTGGGTTATTGTGTTATGTTCCAACACACAGGAGAAACACAGTTTTAATTTTTCACAGTGTTGTTCCACCTTTGACCAGTCTCAGTCTGCTCACTGTGTATTTGCCTTGTTAAATATTTGGATCCTGATTGAGCCTGCATCCTGTTAGTCTGACTGGTTCCTGTCATGCGTTACCATAAAGGTTCCCTGTGGCTACATTTGTATCGTAGTTGCTTTCCCAGCCCTCAATTTCCTCTTGGGGTATTGTGTCAGGTGGGTCTACAATGCACACTCAAATACATTGTATAGCATAATCAGTTTACTTATCGTACCATGGGGTGGAACTTTTCTCCAAATAGCCTAATCATGGGCTATCCCTTGTCTGGATTACATGTATGCATGAGTGACAAATAGTGACAGTGTACCATGGCTGTATGCATGGATTGGGTATGGTTCCTCCAGTACAACAAACAATGTCAGATAATGTGCATTAAATGTCAACACATGGTAGGACCCTGACAGTCCACACGCTGATTCACATTACCCCCCACATATTGATGGGGCTTGCGTGGTGAATAGCTGTGAGATTAATCAGCACAGAGGCACAGATGTTCCTGGATGCAGTGGGAATTTTAGAGGCCAACCTGTGTACAAATGGAAAGGAAACCAACCGGTTTAAGAATCCTGATCCATTAACTTTGTCAGCACACCAAGGTTGCCCTGTTGTCAGTCACATAACACGTCTGCAGTGCCATAGCTGGACTATCCCCATGTGTGTTCTCAATCCCTCATTTGCTTCCCTTCAATTGATCTGTGAAGGATACTTTGTAGATGCAGGAAATGGCTCCACAGACTCATGACTAGACATGCATTTCCCTGTCCTCCTTTCACTCTACTCTCCTCTGTACCCCTTTATTCCCTTTTTTTGGTGCAAGCATGTTGGGTAGGCCTTGTCTTGGCAGGATGGGAGAGGATGAGCTGGGTGGCTTTATTTGGCGGGTGTGCCACTTCCTGCTGTTAATGATTGAAGCAGGTGGTCGTGTGATACAGGGCTATCACACAGAGGCAAGGAGGCTCCGGTGGGCAAAGGTCCTGTACCATCTACAGCGAATCTACAACACACCGCTCAATGACCACCAGCTGAAACACCGTCGGGCTGACCTGGTTGCCCGGGAGCAAGACCTGTTGGACCACCTGGGGATTGTGATTGGTGGCCCTGTTGGTGAGCACAAATTAGAGTAATGTGCACTTTTAAATGCTCTGTAGTGACAGTAGCTGATTTGTTCATATGCTGCAGGCAATATTTTTGAACATGTGGAATGCAAGTTAAACATACAGGCCCATATTTCTAATTTATTATCACCGCATATGCGTCATTTTTTTAATCAAAAGCGGCGCAAACTTACGAAATACAATTGTATTTTGTAAGTTAGCGCCGCATTTGTGTCAAAAAGCAGCACAAATGTGGTGCAAAAAATGTATATATATGGGCCACAGTTGCCTGCGAGATATACAATAAATCCTACACATAACTGTCATTTGTTGACGCAACAGCTAGACTAACTTACAAAACACGACAGGAGCCTGTAAATTAGTGCTGCCTTTACGTCAATTGATGATGCTAATGTGGCTCTAACATATGTTTCATGCATGGTCTGTGAGTGTATCAGGAAACACATGTTTTAAATACAGATTTTTACAGGAAATAAGAGCCCTCATTACAACCCTGGGGGTCGGTGTTAAAGCGGCAGTAAAACCGACAACAGGCCGGCGGTAAAAAAAATGGAATCACGACCGTGGCGGAAACCGCCAACATAGACAGCCACTTTAACACTCCGACCTCCACGGCGGTACAAACAAACAGCGTGGCGGTCACCGCCAACAGACAGGCGGAAGACAATGTACCACCACAGTATCATGAGAGGCCAATCTGCCACCTTTTCTTGGGCGGATCCACCGCTAACAAAAACACGGCGGAAACTGGACTTGGAAGGGAAAATGCTCACCTCTACACACCCCACGAGGAACCAGGTCGCCATGGAGCCGGAACTCCAAATTCTACCTGCCATTCTCTTCCTGCTCCTCTACCAGGAGCACGAACGCCGGCAGCGACGACCACGGTGAGTACTGCACCTACGACACAGGGGAAGGGGGGAGGGACAAGAGAGTGACACACACACGCAACACGCAAAACCCCCACACCCCCCCTCACCCACTACAACACACATACAAATACATGTTGATACATTACATTTACACCCCAACCCCCCTGGAAGAACGCAAGGACAAAAGGAAATGAGTTGAATGAATGTAATCAATAAAATCCATTACTCAAAAATATGTATATACTATTAACAAATATATACACCAAGAATTCAAGTCCATGTACTGCACCTACATAGTCTGTGGACCACTGGGCCCAAAATGCATGGGCGAGGCCCACACAAGATACCCGATCAAAATGGAGAGAACACTGCAGGGGCATCAGATAAAAATAAAACAGGCACCTCTGGGGGTAGAGAACGGGGGCACCTCAGCCGGATGAGTGCACGACGCCAGCTCCATGAGGGGGCACCATGCCTATTGATTTATCCTGGGGAGTGCAAAGCAACAGTCTCACAAGTCTCTCCAGTGGGTGGTTTGCCCACTGCTTTATCCCGGGGAGTGCAAAGCCACAGTCTCACAGGTCTCTCCAGTGGGTGGTTTGCCCACTGCTTTATCCCGGGGAGTGCAAAGCCACAGTCTCTCAAGTCTCTCCAGTGGGTGGTTTGCCCACTGCTTTATCCCAGGGAGTGGAAAGCCACAGTCTCTCAAGTCTCTCCAGTGGGGGGTTTGCCCACTGCTTTATCCCGGGGAGTGCAAAGCCACAGTCTCACAAGTCTCTCCAGTGGGTGGTTTGCCCACTGCTTTATCCCGGGAGTGGAAAGCCACAGTCTCACAAGTCTCTCCAGTGGGGGGTTTGCCCACTGCTTTATCCCGGGGAGTGCAAAGCCACAGTCTCTCAAGTCTCTCCAGTGGGGGGTTTGCCCACTGCTTTATCCCGGGGAGTGCAAAGCCACAGTCTCACAAGTCTCTCCAGTGGGTGGTTTGCCCACTGCTTGATCCCGGGGAGTGGAAAGCCGCAGTCTCTCAAGTCTCTCCAGTGGGGGGTTTGCCCACTGCTTTATCCCGGGGAGTGCAAAGCCACAGTCTCACAAGTCTCTCCAGTGGGTGGTTTGCCCACTGCTTTATCCCGGGGAGTGCAAAGCCACAGTCTCTCAAGTCTCTCCAGTGGGTGGTTTGCCCACTGCTTTATCCCGGGGAGTGCAATGCCACAGTCTCACAAGTCTCTCCAGTGGGTAGTTTGCCCACTGCTTTATCCTGGGGAGTGCAAAGCCACAGTCTCTCAAGTGGATAACAGTTCTCCACTGGTTCTGGGGGTGGCTTTTTGCCCAGAGTGCCTCATCCTGCCAAGGATTGGGTGAGTGGATGCTTTTCTCCACTGGTTCTGGAGGGGGCTTTGTGCTCGGATTGCTTCATCCTGTCAGGGACAGAGGTAGTGGATGTTAAACTCCACTGGTTCTGGGGGGGGCTTTGTGCCCAGAGTGCTTCATCCTGCCAAGGACAGAGGTAGTGGATGTGATACTCCACTGGTTCTGGAGGGGGCTTTGTGCCCAGTGTGCTTCATCCTGCCAAGGACAGAGGTAGTGGATGTGACACTCCACTGACGGTGGGCCTACATGGAAGCTGTCCAGGCCCCTGGAACTGACCACCACCTTCGTGCGACTGACCACTCGGGATGGCAGCCATGTCTGCGGTGGTGGCACTGGCACATGATGTGGCGTGGCCGCTGGCGGTGCTTGCGGCGGCCTCAGTAATGGCGGTGCTCATTGGCCAGCTGTGCTGGTGGGTGGCTCAGTGAGCGTGCTGCTGGTGGCGGTGTCCTGGGCAGCGGTGCTGATGGCGGCGGTGTCCTTGGAAATGGTGCTGGTGTTGGCGGTGTCCTGGGAAGCGGTGCTGGTGGCGGCGGTGCATGTGGCGGTGCCGGTGGCGGTCTTGTCCACTCTGCAGGTTGGTGGCTACTTCCCTTTCATTCTCTGCCCCTTTGCCACCTTGGATGGTGGCGCAGCTGTCTTGCCACTCCCAACTGTAGTCCTGGGAGAGCCCGTGGTGGCAGGTATTTTGCCCTTCTCCCTCCGGGCTGTGGCCAACTTCTTATGTTTCTGAGGTGGGGGACTGTCCTTGGCCTGGCTCCTTGGCACACTGGCTGCCCTGCTGCTTGGCACACTCCAGAAGCCGGTTACTGCTGGCACCACTGTTCCCGGTGATGTGGTGGCTGAGGTGCTGGGTTGGGACATGGAAAGGCAGGCCCTAGGGGACAGAAGGGGTGGGGGAGGTGAAGGGAAGAGGTCAAGGTTTGACAGGAAAAGTTTTTTAGACACACTGGGACGGGTAGATGGAGGGGGTTTGGGAGTGGAGGAAGAGGTAGTGGTTGTAGGAGGTGTTCTTTTGCTGACTTTGGGTGAAGGTGCATGGGCTGGAGGATGTCATGAGGTGGATGGCTGTTGGGTGGGTGTGTGACTGCGTTTGTGTAGTTTGGGAGGTGGGCTCACAGACACACTGGTAGAGGACACGGGATGTGTGAATGGTAGTGGGGGTGGTGAGTGCACGTGAGCGGAGTGTGGTGATGGGCGTGCTGGTGATGGACGTAGTGGCTGAAGATATAGTGCATGCAGGTGTGAGTGGAGACATGACAGGGAGGGAGGAGGTTGACGAGGAGGAGGGGGACACAGTGGAGGCAGTGGATGTTGGTATGTGTGCATGGGTATGATGCTTTTATGAGTGCCTGTGGGATGTGTGGTGTTTATGTTTGTCAGAGCTACCCTTGTGTGTTGAGGTGTGTGCATGCTGGTCTGATGGTGTGCTTGGGATAGGCTGAGGTACTGGGGATTGGTGCTGGATGGAGGAAGTTGGAGGGGGAGGCTGGACACAGGTACAATGGCTGCCATCAGTGCTGAGGCCAGAGTCTGAAAAGTTTGCTGTTGGGCTGCGTGACCAGAATGAATGCCCTCCAGGTATGCATTTGTCTGTTGCAACTGCCTCTCTACACCTTCAATGGCATTCAGAATGGTAGACTGCCCAACAGTGAGGGATCTGAGGAGGTCAATGGCCTCCTCACTGAGGGCAGCAAGGCTGACAGGGGCAAGGGCTGAGGTGCCTGGGGCGAAGGAGATGCCCACCCTCCTGGGTGAGCGGCCACGGGGCACACGCTGAGGGGCTGCTGGGAGGGCGGTGCTAGTGGGGGGGTGGCGGCTGTACCTGTAGATGCGTTGGGCACAGAGGGGCCCGCCACCGCAAGGGAGCTCCCATCAGAGGAGGAGTTGTGTCACTGGTCTCAGCTCCTGTCCCCTCCTTGGAGCTCCCCTCGCCTTCCGTCCCACTGGTGAATTCGGAGTCCGTAGTCTCGCTCTCCAGGGCCATGTGGGATGCAGCTCCCTCCTGCTCCGGTGACACTGCTCCTCTTCGTGATGATGCTAACGCACACAAGAAAAGGGAGACCACAAAAAGGGGGGGAAAGTAGAAAGACATGTTCAGTGCATGCAATACCTCTACCGTTGGCGACCACTACAGACACAGCAGCCCTCTGCACTACGCCATGCACTTAGAGTTCCCTAATTAATCACAGGGCCATGGGGTACAAGGCCTATGCCCAATTGCTGCACACATGGAAATCACAGGAGCCTGACTAGGGGTAGATGGCTCTTAACACTGGTGGGGTGGGGTGCCACATGGCCTGCCTTATGAAGGGACCATGCCTACAAAACTCGCCCTGGCCTAGGGGTACCCACAACCCACCTCCCCCACCCAGACACCTGCAATGCGCGCTGAATCAGATGAATGTGACTGTACTCACCCCCTTGTGGCTGCTGAGATGCCCTCAAGCGCCCATCCAACTACGGATACGCCACCGCCAGGATCCCGAACATCAGGGGGGTCATGGTGCGACGGGCACCACTCCCATGTTGGGAGGCCAACCCCAGCTGGGCCTCCACCGTCTTCTTGCTCCAGCGGCGAATGTCCTCCCATCCTTTCTGGCAGTGGGTGCTCCATCTGTGGTGGACCCCCAGGGTCCGGACTTCCTTGGCGATGGCACACCAAATATCCTTCTTCTAGTGGGCGCTGACCCACAGGAATCGTACAGGGGAAAAGGAGAAGATATAATCGTCCGGACCGTCACACTCATTGGCTCACGTTCCTACCCTTGCCATGACGCACATACACTCACCGTTGTTTCATGCACGCCTCATTCCCCTCCCCCCCCCCAAATCTCCCATCCACACCCCTCCAAACAGGCATTGCCCATACAGGAAGCTCACAGTGTTCTCACCTGTTTGTCTGGAGGAGCGTAGAGTAGCGTGTACTGGGGGAGGACCCCATCCACTAGTTTGTCCAACTCCCCCGATGTGAAGTTAGGGGCCCTTTCCCCAGACACTTGAGCCATTGTCGCTTCCATACTGAGGTCATAGCAGCACTTGCAGTGTAGGTCCTCTCCTGTCGAAGATCAGGTATCAAGTGAGTAAACAGTGAGAAAATGGTGGTCACGTCCGCGTCGGTGCGTACCGTCACTGCCGGCGTACATCGTATTGGCTCCTGGGATCCATAGGGTTCAATGTTAACCAATGCAGGATTGCGCCGCGGTCTTCGACCGCCTACCACGACGGTGTACAACGCCAGCGCTGTTACCTCATATCCCCTTGTCCCACCTTACAGGTCAGGCAGCCGCCATTTCAGGGGGCCACATGGCATTAATTGTAAATGCGTCACACATATCTAGGCCTTGCATACACACTAAGACAGGTACATAGCGGATTGACAAATGTGTGCAATAAATATTCTATTTAATACCTCAGTGTTGGGTGACTCTCTGCTCGCTGTTCTCGTCCATAGGCCACGTCCGCTGGGGCAGGTGAGGAGATGGTGGCATCCTCTGGTGTACAGACCGCTGGTGGACCTGTCGACAATGGAAGAGTGACATGTAATTGTCACCTACAGACTTGATCATGCCACAATCCAGGAACTGTGTGCCCA
The DNA here is from genome assembly GCF_031143425.1 of Pleurodeles waltl. Taxonomy (NCBI): domain Eukaryota; kingdom Metazoa; phylum Chordata; class Amphibia; order Caudata; family Salamandridae; genus Pleurodeles; species Pleurodeles waltl. The sequence continues at coordinate 770,806,140 of NC_090448.1, forward strand.
GTTGGGGCCAGACCTGATGTCAGCAATCCGCCATCCCACAGGAATACCCCCCCCCTACTGCAGGTCCTGTCAGTACTCCATTTGCTGGCAAGTGGGTCTTTTCAAACTACAGTGGCCATAGCACCAGGGCTGTCCCAGCCTATGTTCTCCAACATGTTGTCCAGAGTGTTGTCTGCCCTGCTGAAACACATGCACAGCTACATCGTTTTCCCTCAGGTGGAGGATTTGCCTACATTGAAAGGTGACTTCTATGCCCTGGGACATATCCCCAACATCATAGGTGCCATTGATGGGACACATGTGCCCTTGGTACCCCCCGCAGGAGTGAACAGGTGTACAGAAACCGGAAGAGTTACCATTCCATGAATGTGCAGATGGTGTGTTTGGCCGACCAGTACATTTCCCATGTGAACGCCAAGTTTCCCGGCTCAGTGCATGACGCTTACATTCTAAGGAATAGCAGCATCCCTTATGTGATGGGCCAACTCCAGAGGCACCGTGTGTGGCTATTAGGTGAGGACAAGGACCCTATACCATGTGAATAGTTGTCTGGGTCTGTCCCTAAGGGTTAGTGTGTTTCTAACAGTTGTCTCTAGACATTTGCAGGTGACTCTGGGTACCCCAACCTGTCATGGCTACTGACCCCAGTGAGGAATCCCAGGACAAGGGCAGAGGAACACGACAATGAGGCACATGGGTGAACTTGGAGGGTTATAGAGAGGACCTTTGGCCTCCTGAAGGCCAGGTTCCGGTGCCTGCGTATGATAGGTGGTTCCCTCTACTACTCACCAAAGAAGGCGTGCCAGATCGTCGTGGCCTGCTGTATGCAGCACAAGTTGGCTTTGCGACAACAGGTGCCTTTTCTGCAGGAGGATGGTCCAGATGGAGGTGTTGTGGCAGCTGTGGAGCCTGTGGACAGTGAAGAAGAGGAGGCAGACGAAGAGGAAATAGACAAGAGAAACACTGTGATCCATCAATACTTCCAGTGAGACACAGGTAAGAAAACACCACTGCCTCCTACATCTGATACAATTGTTCTACCTCTCATCTGTCAGTCACTTTCACCCAGTGTATGGACCCTGACTTGTCACTTTCCCTTTCTATTTCACAGATGTGGGGACCTCTGCTATGTAACCTCATGGACTAGAGCTGTGTGACATAGGTATGTTGACAATAGAATGGACATTGCTATTTCCCTCAGTTATTGCAAATACACATTTGTGAAAGCACAGACTGACTCCAGATAGTTTTGTGATTTAAGGGTATTTATTTAAGTGCTAAATATTGGAGGGGGTTGTAAAAGGGTCAGGGGTGATGGTGGAGGAATGACCATGGCAGAGTCCAGTCTATTAGTCTCACAGGTGCATTGCCCAAAGGGGCATAGGAAGTGGAGCTGGGGCAGTTTAAGGATGGAAAGCGTGACAAAGTGGGACTGTGGTCTCATTCTTGGCAGCGGTCTTGGCAGTGTTCTTTGTCTTTGTCCTGGATCTCAGGGACTGCTTGCAGGGTGGTTCTCCATCTGCAGGGGGTGGGGTGCTGGTGTTGTGCCTCCTGTCCACTAGCGCCGGCGGAGGTGGTGGGCAGTTCATCGTCCAGGCTAGTGTCAGGGGCCCCTTGTTGTGCCACAGTGTCCCTCCTGGTCTTCACGAGTTCCTTCAGCACCCCTATAATTGTGCCCAGGGTGGTATTGATAGATTTCAGTTCCTTCCTGAACCCCAAATACTGTTCCTCCTGCAGCCGCTGGGTCTGCTGAAACTTGGCCAGTACCGTTGCCATCGTCTCCTGGGAATGACGGTATGCTCCCATGATGTTGGAGAGTGCCTCATGGAGAGTGGGTTCCCTGGGCCTGTTCTCCCCCTGTCGCACAGCAGCCCTCCCAGTTCCCCTGTGTTCCTGGGCCCCTGTCCATTGAACCGTGTGCCCACTACCACTGCCCCCAGGTCCCTGCTGTCCTTGGGGTGGTGGGTTAGCTTGGGTTCCCTGTAGTGGTGGACACACTGCTGCTTAACGTGTCCTGGGGTCAGAGGTATGGGCCCGCTGGGTGGGTGCTGTGCTGGTGTTTCCAGAGGGGGGAGGCTCTGTTGTGGCTTGTGCCAGTGTGAGGGGAACCGACTGTCCCGAGGTCCCAGATGGGCCGGGCTGGTCATCTAGATCCAGTTTGACAGAGCTGCTGTCATCACTTTGGGCCTCTTCTGTGGGTGGGGTGGACATGTCTGGAACCTCCTGTCCGGGGAAGTTGGGTAGGGGTCCTGCAGGGGTGTAAAGGCATGACTATTGCATCTGTGTGTGCCATGGTGTGCAATGGGTGGGTGACCCTGTACCGCAGTGCTTGCATTCCTGTGTAGGACCTTGTGTGCTAATTGTTTAGGGGTCTGTGTGGGTATGTGTAGTGGCCATGCATTGGTGATGGGTGTCCATGCTTTGTTGTTGCATGCAGGGCTTGGTGTTGGGATGTGTGGTTTGTGATAGCGGGACATATATGAGGAGTTGGAGTGATGGGGGTGAGGGTGGGGGTATGTGATAGCATGCAGGTAGGGTGGGGGATGTAATAGTTAAGATTTGACTTACCAGAGTCCATTCCTCCTGCTACTCCTGCGAGGCCCTCTTGATGCAGTATAGCCAAGATCTGCTCCTCCCATGTTGTTAGTTTTGGGGGAGGAGGTGGGGGTCCGCCGCCAGTCCTCTGAACCGCGATGTGGTGTCTTGAGACCACGGAACGCACCTTCCCACGTAGGCCGTTATACCTCTTCCTGATGTCATCCCGTGTTCTTGGGTGCTGTCCCACTGCATTGACCCTGTCCACGATTCTGCGCCATAGCTCCATCTTCCTAGCTATGGTGGTGTGTTGCACCTGTGATCCGAATAGCTGGGGGTTTACCTGGATGATTTCCTCCACCATGACCCTGAGCTCCTCCGCAGAAAACGTGGGGTGTCTTTGTGGTGCCATGGGGTGGTGTGGGTGATGTGTGAGGTGGTGTGTGTTGTGATGTGTGGGGTGATATTTAGGGGTGTGTGGTGTTTTGTGCGTGGACGTGTATGTGTGATGGTGTTGTGTGCCTCTGTATGCTGGTGTTGTCTTTGCTGTGCTGTCTCTCTGGCCTTCATCTAAATTTTTGGTAGTAAGGGTTTGTGGGTGATGTGGGCGGATGTTTTATATTGTATTGGGTGTGTGTATGTGTATCAGGTGTGGGTATTTAGAATTGTCCAATGTGGTAGTGTTTTCTAAATGTATGTGTATTTTGAGCGCAGAGGTGTGTACCGCCAATGGAATACCGCGGTTGAAAGACCGCTGCATGGATTCGTGGGTCGTGATAGTGTGGGCGTATTCCTGTTGGTGTGACGGTGGAGGTTTTGTTATCGCCAGTTTATCACTGACCTTTGGTGTGGCGGACTTGTGTGGGTGTCTAGATTTTGGCGGATTCTGAGCTGTGGGTCGTAATAGCTGTGGCGGAATTCCGCGGCGGTGTGTGTTGGCGGTCTTATGCACGGCGGTAAGCGGCATTTACCGCCAATGTTGTAATGAGGGCCATAGTGTTCCTCAATGTTTTGTGATACATGTCTGAACTGGATTCTGACACATACGTAACAAGTTATAGCTGACCTCAGGTAACATCTTAGACTGATATTTGGACTTTGTAGTGCCACATTTAAATTAGGGATGGGTGCCAAAAGGTATGCACACGGGTTCACATCTCTATGGTTGGTGCAACTTACCATAGCTATGGCACATCAAATGAAGAAAATAATACAAATTGAGGGCTAACAACTGTCCCTGGCCCTCTGTACATTGTACCTGTGTGTTTTAAATTGGTCTTAGTCACAATAGCTGGGAGACTGGTATTGCAGTCCTCCCGGAAAGAGGGTTGGCATGTCTCTCATGGATACACATATTGAGAGGAATACACTCCATGAATTAGTCTGCTAACTAATGAAGGATCATGTTTGCCACCACATGATAGTTAGGGCCACTGCATGTGTGCAGATATGTGTGTATCACCCACTGGAGTCCCCAGGTCTGTAACATGTTTGCAGGGGTATGTAGGATGCAGTATCATCATGTCTGAGAGGCTTGACTTTCTGAGTTAATATTACACATAGTATTTGTTTTTTGAAGTGCTGTACAGTGCACAGACATTGAGCACATTTCTCCCTTCCATGCCTTACAGGTGGAACTACACCCTACACTATCGGAGAGATGGCTTGATTTGCGGACCCAGACATCTCCAGTAAGTGTTGATATTTCTGTTCTGTGTTGTGTTTGCTGATGATGTGTGATTGACTCCAGTATGTTGGACACATAGCAAGGTGTGATGCGCTGGTCAATGATCGGATATATTCCTTGAGTGGAGTATAATTGTTTCCCCATCTTTGAGTTGGCCAATCATTAGCGTATTGTCATAATTTGGGATTTTAGGTCAATCCTGTAGGCACGGCCATGTGAATAGGGATGAGTTATGTGGATAAAACTTAAATTCAGAAAATGTAGCAGAGGACCATATTAGTGATTTAGTCAGCAAGTCAGACCCTGATTCTCCCAGAATAGGGATGCCAAAGTCTTACCCACAGACTTCAGCTTCCCTATTCACTAATGAACATGTTTGTCTGTATGTTTGACTTCCTAGTAGCATGTAGCTCCACATGTTGTGCTACGAGTATGAGGCACTTGAGTACAATGGCCTAGGTGTGCATGCAGCTCATGGCCAGATGTGTGCTTGCATCTATCTGCTTGTTTTAAGTCATGGGTTACTGGTAAGAAATGGTGTTGACAATGGTCTGCATTTCCAAACATAAGTGTGGATGGGATTGTCCAAGGTTTGGGTGTATCCTAGTTGGACTTCCTCCTTACCGGTTGTGGGCTGCCCAAACCCATGTACAGCTGTCCAAAGCATCCTGGGTGTCCTTGTTGTTTGAAACTATTTGCTGCTTGTCCAACCCACACCCCCAGGCACAGGCGTAGGGTTGTGAATAATGTACCTAGGACTGATGATCCAAGTTTAGTACACAGACATGTAAATCCGTAAGTCACTTGTCCAAACCTAGAATACCCACTCATGATTAGCAACTGCATTCTATCCTGGCAATTCCATTTACAACTCTTGTGGCCCTTGATTGTCATCAAGAAAATAGTAATTCGTTGGCCTGTCAGTGGTTTTACCTGACAACTGGCTGAACAATGATGCCAAAGTCATTCAAGTTGTTACCCATCTTTTAGAGTTTTGCTGTGCTGTTTGATGATAGGACATGTGTAGGCTGCCTTGGCATGTACTTCCTCAGGGACAATCAGTGATCTGTATGATGATATGGCCTGTTTCTGGTACATTAGATGTATTGTCTGATTTACTTCTGAAGCCATATCAGAGGAAACAGGAAAAGCATGAAGATCATGAAAGTTATGTTTCCGTCCTAAAGCAATTGGTGAGTACTTATAGGTTTGAAAATTTGATGATGAACTGGTACGTGATCAAATAGTGATATATACAAAAAACAAAACTTTACAAGAAAGGTTGTGGGTGGAGGGTGAGGCTAATCCTAAAGACATTATTATGTTAAAAAAGGCAGGACTATCAGAAGCTACGTTGGCACAGGACAGAAGAGCAATAGGACAGGTGGACAAAGTGTCTCATGAGAAACAGAAGAAAGGTGATATGTGGAAAGATAAGAAGAAGATAGACAGTTGAAAACGAACAAATTTCTGGTGTTTTTGGTGTGGAAATACTACACACTCAGGCCCATATTTATACTTGGTTTGCGCTGAATTAGCCTAATTTTTTTTACGCTAATTCAGCGCAAACCTAACTCCATATTTATTCTTTGGCGCTAGACACGTCTAGCGCCAAAGTTATGGAGTTCACATTGTTTTCTGGAGGGGAAAACCTACCTTTCGTCAATGAGATGAAAGATAGGCGTTCCCATCCAGAAAAGGACGATATGGCCTTTGCCCCATATTTATCCCCGCGTGCTAAAATCCAGCACGGGAGATGGGGGCCTTTAATAATGGCGCTAAGCTTGCTTAGTGCCATTATTTAACGCCTGGGTCTGGGCAGGCGTGAGGGGAGCTGTATGCAGATTTCCATGGTCTGAGACCATGGAAATAGCTCACAAGTGCCCTCCCCTGGCCCCAAGGATACCCCCACACACACCCCTACCCACACCAGGAGGTCACCTAAGGATGGGGGACCCATCCAAGGTAAGTCCAGGTGAGTATTTTTTTTTCTTCCAAACACCGCTCGGGGGCCCTGACCTGGGGCCCCCTGCACAGCACTGGCCCCAGTGGCCATGCCCAGGGGACATTTGTCCCCTGGGCATGCCATTGGGGTGGTGGGCATGGTTCCTGTCTTTACGAAGACAGGAGCCATGTCCATGGGGGTTGTGCACCAGAAAATGGCGCTACACTACTTAATCAGTGTAGCGCTATAATTTGGCTCACAAGACCATGTTCCCCCTATGCCTGCCCGGCCCTGTTAGCGTCTGTTACAAGGACGCTAACAGGGCCTTAGCGCCGACTAGCGCCATTCCATAAATATGGCGCCCAGCCCGCGTCATGGAATGGTGCTAGCCAGCGCTATACTTTTAACGCAAACCTGTGCTCATGCAGGTTTGCGTCAAAAAGTATAAATCCTCCCCTCAGCGAGATATGGAGGGTGTCCAGCTAAAATGGCCAAATGCTGAGAATGTGGAATAGTAGGGCATTATGCTAGAGTGTGTAAAAAAAATATGAAAAATAGCAGTAGTGAGGTTGCTTGTGTGAAAGAGAGTGATGAAGAATTATCAAAGGACAGTAAAGAGGAGGGAGGAAATACTAGGTAGTTAAGAAGAGAGAAAGTGGTTCTGAATATCGCAGGAAGGGTTTTCAATAAACCACGGTGTTGGGTATCTTTTGGCGGAGTCACATTACAGGTTACAGTGATTCGGGGTCACCATACACTATTATTTCAGAAAAGACATGGAGGAAATATTTTGTTAATATTATAGAAAACCAGTTTGAACCGTCAGATATTAATCCTGAGAGTTTCACATGGCGTTAGTATAGACATGGTAGGGTTTAGACATTTGGGGGCATATTTGTACTCTGTTGGTGCCGGATTTGCATCATTTGTTTTTCTTCTTGCAAATCTGGCGCAAACTTAACTCCATATTTATATTTTGGAGTTAAAGTCATTTTTTGTCTGTGGCAAACTACCTTGCGTTAATGAGATGCAAGGTAGGTGTTCCCGGGCAAAAAATGACTCTAAGGACGTAGAGCCTTATTTATCCTCCAGTGCAAAAATCACGCACAGGGTGGGGGGGAGGAATGAGGGGTTAAAAAAATGGTGCAAAGCCTGGGTCAGGGCTGGCGTTAGGGGACCTGTCGACCTAGTTCCACAGTGTAACACCATAAAATAAGCCCACAGGTGCCCTTCCAGCCCCCAGAGACACCCCCACCCACACCAGAAGGACAGCGGAGGATGGGCGACACCATCCCAGGTAAGTATAGGTAAGTGCAGGTAAGTATTTTTTTTAAGTGCCATTGGGGGCCCTGAAATAGGCCCCCCCCACATGGCACTGGGTGCAGTGGCCATACCCAGGGGACCCTGGTCCCCTGTGCTGGGCATTGGGGTGGTGGGCATGACTCCTGTCTTTTCTAAGACAGGAGTCATGTGGTATGGATGATTTTGCGTCTTTACTCTAACCTGCCTAATGTCATTTTTTGGTGAAAAACCCCCTTCTTCCCTACCACCAGCCCCACCCGACTAATATAATTTTTTTTTTTTACGCTAGCCTACCCTTTGCACCGACTTGCACCATTCCATAAATAAGGTGCCCGGCTGGTGCACAGAAATGGTGAAAGCCGTTGCTAAAAGTATAAATCAGTGCCTTGGTCTTTAGGTTTAAGCATAGGCAGGATATGGGTAAACTATACATAGCCAAGGATGGACCTTCTGTGTTGGGGTGGAAGGATCAAAAGAAGTTGAATATAATTTTAGGACCTAATAGCAAAGAACAAGTTTTGGTAGCTTGTGATGAGGAGGACACCAAGAAGTGGGTGTTACACGAATTTCCAGGAGTATTCCAAGGGAATGAGGGCCAGTTGAAATGATTCATGCATCGCATTAGACTCAAAGAAGGAGGCAAACCTAAGATTCATAAGGTGCGTAACATTCCATTTATTGTAAGAGAGGAAGTGAAAGAAGAATTAGAGAAGTTACTGGAATCTCAAATCATTGAACCAATGGAAGCTTCTGAGGTGGTTTCACCATTGGTGGTAGCATGGAAACCCAATGAGAAGGTGCATTTATGTATTGATTTGAGAGAATTGAATGGCAATATCATTGTGAATCAATATCCATTACCTTGAATTGATGAAATGCTTTCCTTTACTTAGGGAGCCAAATGGTTTTCAACTGTGGATTTGTCTTCTGCATACCATCAAGTCCTGTTGGATTCTCGTAGTAGACAGTTAACCACATTTTGTACACAGTTTGGCTGTTATCGATTTGAGCGCATGTCGTTTGGTTTCGCGGCAGCAGTGTTTCAAATATTAGTGACGCATTTATTTATGCAGCTCCCAAATGTGACCTTTTTCCAGGATGACATTTTAGTGATGGTAAAAAACAGGGAACAGCATGATGCAGTATTGAGAAAAGTATTGAGATTATTGGAAGAAAAGATATTGTCAGCGGAAAGTAGGAAATGTAGATTTGCACACAAAACTATCCAGGTCATGAAATCAGTCAGGAAGTGATAAAACCTTAAAAAACAGGTAATTGAAGCTATCGTGAATGCACCATCGCCTAAAATCAAAGGATGAATTGAGATCCTTTATGGGTTTAGCCGAATTCTATGCAAAATGTGTAGAGAATTTATCACATAGAAATGAGAACTCTACTTAAGAACAGAGTCAAATTTGAATGGAATGACAGTTGTCAGAAAACTTTCAGGGTATTAAAAATACCATTGTTAATGCTCCTGTGTTACAAGGTTTTGATCCTAGAACATGTTCAATGGTTACCACTGATTCAAGTAGCAAAGGGCTGGGAAGTGTTTTGACACAAAAAAATTAGAACGGTGAAGAGCATGTTGTTGCATTTGCATCTTGTTCATTGTCTTCCACGGAGGAAAAGTATTCAGTGATAGAGAGAGAAACCTTAGGGTGTGTGTGGGAGTTAGAGCATTTTTGAAAATTTGATTGGGGGAAAAATGCATTTTAAGATCAGATCATAAACCTCTCACAAAATCATTAACTACTGCAGGGTTATCTAGAGCGTCTGCAAAAATAGCAAGCTATCTATGAGGCTGCAAGATTTTTTGTATGAGGGTGCAATATGTGCAGAGTTAAAAATGTTACTGCAGAGTTTTTGAGCAGGATGTCGTTACCATTAAAGGAAGTGGATCAGGATCCGTGGAAAGAATGATATGTTGCATGAGTAGTTACAGATGGCATTGGGAATACTATGTAAAAAGAAGAGTGGATGTTGGAATAAAATAAAAATGAAGTGGTGAAAGAGGTAAAAGTAAAGGTAGTGACTGGTTAGAATGAGGACAAGAAAATAAAAATTAAGCAGGAGTAGACAGCATTTTGGGAAGTTAGAGACGAATTGAGGCCCATATTTATACTTTTTGACGCAAAACTGCGCTGACGTAGTTTTCTGTCAAACATTTTACCGCTGGCTAACGCCATTTCTTTGCACCGCTCGGGCGTCAAATTTATACTTTGACGCATGGCGGCGCAAACCACTGGTGTGAGTCATTTTTTTTTACTCAAACCAATGCATCACATGACTGTGAGCTGGTTTACAACATCGCAAACCGGAGGCGCCTTTTTTTGACGCAGTAGCATCAAAAAGTTACGCAAAATGTGCTAAGTAGAGCCAAAATGGACCCCAGATGCTTGCACAGACCCCAGGAAGATGATGACAGACCGGGAACCAGCCAGGAGGACCCACAGAAGACCCAGGACAGGGAGAAGAAGAAAAGAAAGTGTTGCTTCAGTGCTGAGGAGCAGGAAATACTGGTGAAAAAGGTGACGGAACACCAGCACCATGTGTTTGTCACCTCAAAGTTGCCAATCAGTAGGAGAGAGGCAATACGGCAACAAATTGTTGACAAGATAAACAGTGTGGCAGAAGTACGGAGAACAGTCATCGAGTGCAAGAAACGCTGGCATGACTGCAAGCGCAGGACCAAGGAAAAGATGGCCAGGAAGGCAGCACTGCAGACTGGAGGTGGGAGTCCAGCACCGCAGGAGGCCCTGGACTACATGGAGGAGATGGTGGCAGCCGTCATCCCTGAGGAGATCGTCACAGGGATTCAAGGACAGGACAGCGCAGACTACCAGGAGACAACACAAGTTGCGTAAGTCGCATGGGGAATTAAAATGCACAAATGTTAACTGCAAGCAGGGGGGACATACCTACTACACAATGCATGTAAGTCATGATAATCAGGGAGTGGCATGGGTAAAGGGGGGTACGGCACGGGGGCATGGTCCGTTCAGGGGAAACCTGGGGCACAGTACTACACTACACCAACAACCTTTGCACGGGGGTATCCTGCCATGCCAAGGATGTTGGAAAGGTAAAGCCAGTCCAGGAGGGTAGGGTACAATGTCAAAGTGGCCTGCTGTCACACGTCAGCTGGTATTCTCCCTAAATGAACTAGGGCTCAATTAACACTCTCAGGCCATATCTGCAAGTGGAATTGAACATTGACAACAGTTGCCACTACCACCTTTGCTGTGTGTGCAGGTCAAGTAGCTAATGGCAGTAAAGTCCCCATGGATCAAACACACCCAAATTAGAGGGTTCAGGATGACAACTTTATCAATCCCCTGTAAACAATAAAAATGTTTTAATCCTGTCAAATGTGATTGTCCATAGTCGCTATAAACATCACCCATTGTCATAAACATTATGAGGTACACAGCAGTAATGTCATACCCATGCAGCATATGTCAGGGTCCAACCTGTGCCTGGGTCACAATAGCTCCAATGACACCATGCAACCTCCCAAATGTCATACTGCTCAGACAACAGCATTGAGGGGTAGGACATATGGAACCGGCTAGTGAAATTCACCCTCACAGTCAGAAGAGGAAATGAAACACTGCTAGGACCATCAGTGTAATCCAATGTAGCACACATTCCCCAACATCAACATTACACACTACCAATGCTGACATCTGTAGTGTGCCATGCCAATGCTATACATAGTATGTGCTAGGTCTCAGCACTATATAGCTGGATGTGAAATATCTGAGACTGCCTCAGTTCCAGATTGTGAAGTGTGGTGCAAGTGCCATCAGAACAACCACAGCCAGTGCAAGCCCTCACCATGAGAATGGAAGTAGACGGAGGGTTGAGTAGGACAAGAAAGTGGCAATTCACAATTAGACAGAAACAACACCCAGAGGATGTGATGCTGACAAGTCCCCAAACTGACCACAATACATGTGACATGCAGGTGGGGCATAGGCCATGGGAGAATGCTAATATGAAAGACAGGAGTAATGAACAGGAACCAAGATCACAATGTGCAATAAATAGGAAGGCAGGCACGTCACATTACAAATCCCACAACACAGACACACTAATTGTACAATATCTCATTGCAGAAGACAATGGCTCTCCCGGGGGTATGCCTGTCCTGGACTTCCCTGATTACATGGATGACGAGCTGACAAATATCAGCCAGCAGACCCTCCAAGATGTCCTTGGGACCCTCCAGACAGCAAGGAGGAGCACAGATACAACAGCCATCACAGAGGAGCCAACCACCACCCCAATTGTACGACCTGCCAGCTCCAACCCAGCTGAGGACTCCGATGACACTGGCACCAGCTTTGAGAGAACTGTAGTTGGAGTACAGCGGGAGCTGGCCAAGTGGGTGCGTTCGTGCATGATGTCAACTGCAGAAGAGGCAGCAGCCATGCAAGGGCGAACATCAATCTTGTAGGAACTTGAAAAAAGTGTGAAGGAAATCAGCACAGCTGTAAGAGAGTTGACACAACACCTCCAACAACAAACTTTTCAACGAGTGCACAAATGCAATATTGACCCCCTCAAGGCTGACCTGGCTGCCTACCACAGTGATGTGGCTGCTATTCTTAAGAACCAGCAGCTCTTTCTTGCTGCAGTACTGCCCTTAATAGCCCCACAGGTGGCAGCTACCTGGATGTCTGACTCCACGTCTTCAAACACTGATGTCTGTGTTGCCCCTTCACAACCACCAACGGCAGAGGAGACAACACACACATCAGAAGATGAGGATGTGGAACAGATCACCTTCACCCGTAAGAGTACCCAGTAGCAGTAGTCCCTGCCACCTGGCCACTTATAACCTGTGCTTTGTAATATGCCTGTCTTGCCACAGCTGCTCACAAGCACTGTTCTCCAGCCCACTGTTTATCTTGTCACCCTGCCCTGTGATTGTCTCTCACTAACTCATTGGCAAATCCTGCCCCTCTGCACTGTCTGACACTTCAACCCAGCATGTCCAGTGACATGACATTTTGCACTTGTGAAGGATCACAATGTAAGGTGTCACACTAATGGACTCACAATCATGAACAATGTACATATAGCACTACAGCACTTTAAAATAAATAGCACCTACACAACAACTTTGTCTCTGTGTAATGTGACACATCAACCGTGATGGAGATCAGTGATGTCTACCTCAGGTCAATGATTATAGAATGTCAATACAACATCCCTGAAAGAATGTGGGCTGATAACTATGGACTGTGGTCTGGATTGTACCATCATCTGCCCTTCCTGAGGGTTAATTATGAGGGAAATAGAAACTATACAGTATAATGATGTGTTGGACAGGATAACGCTTCCTCAAGGGATGTCTAAGCCAAAAATGATTGCCTTCAAATTTTTCTTCAAGCCAATCTTTACGTATGTGACATTTTACCAAAATGTTTCCTAACACACACCATACAGCATGAATGGATGTGTATGAGTGTACCTACAAATATGTAACCTGGCTGAACAATGTAACAAATGATAGGTGTGAGTTATGTATACCATACTACATGAGATCATACTACCACACACTTGAACATCAGGCTGCAGGCAGACTTAACACAGTGTCCTCTATACCAAATCTGGTCCCAAAGTATGTGAGATTGAAAACATACATCAAAAATTAACAACACTTTGGGATCCATAGTAACCTTGAGTGGTGGGTGCAATGGATGGCAGATTCTTAACAAAGTAGCTCCGGTGTAGCTGCCAATGTAACAGCTCAATTGGGATTTGGTTGCAGGATGGGACACAAATGCAAATACTAAAGAGTCACTGTTCACCCATGCCAAGGCCCTGATCCCCAAGCATGTGACACATACTGTAAAGGATTACCTAAATATTTATTTAACAGTAAAAAAGGAAGCTAAAACCTGGGGAAACACCTTACCTAACCTAACCGATCCTAACTACACATTACCCACAACAGGCCCTAACTAACCTAAGCTAAACTTACTTATCACATTTAACGAAACGATCTAAACCTCAACCCCCTACCCCCCTTATAAAACGGGACACATGGAGGATAACATACACTAACCTAAACACATACTATCTTATACTAAACAAATATATATTTTTATATTTTATATATATATTTTTTAAACACCAAAACCCCAACATCATTGACCACCCACCCACCCACACACATAACAAACAGATATTAAAAATATCATTCCCCCACCCCACCACCCACTAATACTAACTAAACTAACAGGCTAGTCTAACCTAACACTAAGCCCCCTAAACCCACTAATTGAAAGAAGCAGGAAAGAGGAGGGAGGGGAGGAAATCATGGCTGAGGGTAAATTGTTTACAATTGTTTACAAGTTCGCCCCCGCAGGGTCTTCTTTATGGCGCGCACCCTCCTATTAACTTGTGCCACCTCCTGCTGCAGCCTGTTCATTTTCCTCAACATACGTTCAATGTCACTTTGCATCCGTTGAAAATTTGCAGGGTCAATGACTGCAGCAGCGGTGGTCTGGGTGCCAGTTGAAGAGGTATGTCCCATTGTCGGTGCCATGAGTGTAGGAGGAGGTGCAGGTGGTGCTGCAATAGGTCCGGGAGCAGTGGAGGTTGACGGTCCTGCAGTGGTGCATACTATGGTTGATGCACCTGGGTGGTAGTGGTAGTGCTGGTGGTGGTGGCTGTGGTAGACGCCAAAGGGCCCCCTTGGGCAAATGCCCTCCACACTCTGGAGGCTCTTTCATGACAATAACGCCGTGCCTTGTTGTGGAACCTAGACTCCACATCCAGAATGTGGCAGTAACGCATTGCCCGGCGCTGAAACTCCAGAATCTGGATGGGATTCATATTGGCTGCTGTTAAAAAAAAGATGAAACCAAACATTAGGTACTTCATTGTGTGATATGGCTCCTGAAGTAAAACAGACGATACATCTAATGTACCAGAAACAGGCCATATCATCATACAGATCACAGATTGTCCCTAAGGAGGTACATGCCAACGTAGCTTACACATGTCCTCTGTAACAGCACAGCAATGCTCTAAAAGATGTGTAACAAGTTAAATGACCTATGCATCATAGTTCAGCCATTAGTCACATAAAAAATGCTGCAAGTCCTCCACATGTGACAGGCCAACTAATGACTAACTTCTGGATGACAACCAAGGGCCACAAGATCTGTGATTTGTAAATGGAATTGCCAGGATAGAATGCACTTGCTAATCATGAGTGGGTATCCTAGTTTTGGACAAGTGATTTACAGATTTAAATGTCTGTGTACTATACTTGGATCATCAGTCCTAGGTACACCCTTCATATTACTACGCCTGTTCCTGAGGGGGGGGGATGGACAAGCAACAAATACTATCCAACATCTAGGACACCCAGGAAGCTTTGGACAGCTGCACATGGGTTTGGGCAGTCCACCACAGGTAAGGAGGATGTTCAACTAGGATGCACCCAAACCTTAGACAATCCCATCTACATTTATGTTTGGAAATGCAGACAATTGTCAACATCATTTTATACCAGTAATACATGACTTACAACAAGCAGATAGATGCAAGCAACCATCTGGCCATGAGCTGCATGCACACCTATGACATTGTACTCAAGTGCCACATACATGTAGCACAACATGTGGAGCTAGATGCTGCTAGGAAGTCAAACATACAGTTAAACATGTTCATTAGTGAACAGGGAGGCTCAAGTCTGTGGGTAAGACTTTGGCATCCCTATTCTGTGAGATTCAGGGTCTGACCTGCTGACTAAATCATATATATGGTCCTCTGCTAAATTTTCTTAATAAAAGTTTTATCAACAAATGTCACCCTATTCACATGGCCATGCCCACAGGGCTGCACTACAATCCCAAAATATGACTATACGCTAATGATTGTCCAACTCAAAGATGGAAAAAAAATGATACTCCACTCAAGTAACATATCCGATCATTTACCAGGGTATCATACCTTGCTATGTGTCCAACACACAGGAGTCAATCACACAACAGCAGCAAACACAACACAGAACAGAAACTTCAAAACTTACTGGAGATGTCTGGGTCCGCAAATCGAGCCACCTCTCCGATTGTGTAGGGGGCAGGTCCACCCATAAAGCATGGAATGGAGAAATGTGCACAATGTCTGTGCACTGTACAGGACTTCCAAATACAATTACTGTGTGTAAGAATAAATCTGAAAGTCCAGCTTCTCATGCATGATGATACTGCAGTCGACATACCACTGCAAACATGTACAGACCCGGTACTCCAGTGAGCGATACACACATATCTGCACACATGCAGTGGCCCTAACTATCATGTAGTGACAAACGTTCTCCATCATTTGTTTGCAGACTCATTTATGGAGTGTACTCCTCTCATCATGTGTATCAATGAGAGACATGCAAAGCCACTTTCCTGGAGCACTGCAATACCAGTCACTCAGGTATTGTGGCTTGGGCATCAAAGGTCAATCCTGTGACGAACCTGTGGGTTGAATTAAGGTCATGATTTATCACGCTTTGTATGGTCCCTTACATGTAGGGCCTGTGTTGTGTCTAGGTTACATCTGCTACATTAAAGGGTACCCTGAGCCACATATGCCCCCTATGGCACCATAATGGCAGGGATCCTGTGCATTATTTGGTGACAGTTTGAGGCTATCCGTGGATTGACCAGTTTTCATATTTGGATACAACAAGGAGATATATGTTGACAGTGTATATTGTAGTCATCCATGATAGACTGCATGGGCACAGGTGTAGTCATTGCACCTGAAATGTGTCTCTCATTGCCCTGTGTCCCCAATATGGGTTTAGGAAATCACAGATGAGCCACATTCATAATCTTACATTTTCCAATTTGGTGGATCAGTGGATATATAGCAAACTGACACTGTGATATTATTAATACATGGTTTAGCAAAGGTACCAGTGTGTCAATCATGATGATGTAGGTTTCAATTTGTATGTACCTTCGGAATGACAGCAGTCACAGGAATGCTGGTCTACTGATCTTAGCATACACCCATGTCAGTGATAGCCTCCATACTGGGAGGTTAGTTATTAAACATATGCTGCACTTGAAGAGCATGCATGTGCCAAACTAAACTAGCTAAGTATTAGTCGACTTTATATGTATGATGGAATTGGTCAGTGGTCCCTTGCATGACATCATGCACTTAATCCATTGTGATCATGCATTCCCAAACGTCAGGTATCCCATGATGAGCCCATAACTTATGAGAAGTACATGGCAATAGAGTAACACAGATGGCAAATGCTTTAGCTGGGGGCCAGCAGTTGTGACTAAGACAAATATAAAACACACAGGTACAATGAACAGAGGGCCATGGATAGTTGTTACCCTTCAATTTGTATCATTTGCTTCATTTTATGTGCCACAGCTATGGTAAGTTGCACCAAACATTTTGATATGAACCAGTGTGCATTACTTCTGGCATCCATCCCTAAATTAATTGCGGCACAACGAAGTCCAACTATCAGCCTAAGATGTTATCTGAGGGCAGAAATAACTTTTTACGTATGTGTCAGAATCCAGTTCAGACATGTATCAGAAATAATTGGGGGACACATTATTTCTTTAATATATCTGGATTAAAAACATGTCTTTCCTGGTACACTCACAGACCATGTGCAAAACATATGTTAGAGCCACATTTGCATCATTGATTGACGTGAAGGCAGCACTAATTTACAGGCTCCAGTTGTGTTTTGTAAGTTAGTGCAGCTGTTGTGTCAACAAATGACGGTAATGTGTAGGAATTATTGTATAACTCACGGCAACTGTATGTTTAACTTACATTCCACATGTCCAAAAACATTGCTTGCAGCATATGAACAAATCTGTTACTGTCACTACAGAGCATTTAAATGTGCACATTACTCTGAATTGTTCTCACCAACAGGGCGCCCAATCACAATCCCCAGGTGGTCCAGGAGGTCTTGCTCCCTGGCAACCAGGGCAGCCCAACGGTGTTTTAGCTGGTGGTTGTATATTCTTTAAAGATGATAAAGGACCTTTGCCCACCGGAGCCTCCTTGCCTCTGTGTGATACTCCTGTATCACACGGCCACCTGCTTTAATCATTAATGTGAGGAAGTGGCACACTATCCAAATAAATCCCCCCAGCTCCTCCTCTCCCATCCTACCAAGACGTGGTCTACCCAACATGCTTGCAAAAGAAGAAATAATTAAGTGGTACAGAGGATGATGAAGGGAAAGGAGGAGAGGGACATGAAAACTAATTAACAGTAAAACAGCCCAACTATCCCCAAACTAACACTACCCACAAGAGACTCCCAACAGTACAAAGACAAAATTTGACACCACAAATGGCATAAATATACTTACAGAGGATAACACAGACACTTAGGAAACACCAAAAGAAAATATAAAGAGCACACATTCACGATATGCACAGAGAGACAAGTCCAAACACAGCCACACAGTCAAGAAAAATTACAGACTGCAATGTGAAAGTGAAAGTATACCCACTGTACCAATTCTGTAAACAGGATATCCTATTACATCACTTCCTGCCTCAAATGCAGTGCGTTTTTATTCTTATGCGTCAAAATATTATAATGCTTACAGTCTGTGCATAATTTTTTTACGCACATACCTAGAAATTACCCTGCATCCATATTTTCAATTATTTTTCATAGTTAACCAATTTCATGGGGTACAGTGTGGGAATTACCGCTCAGGGCCAATGGATGTATCATGGCAGTGAGAGTCATTTTTCAACGCATATGCAGCATTTTTGACGCATGTGTGTCTTTTTTGACGCGTATGCGTAAAGATTTCTGTCTTTTACTGGGTTTGGGTCATTTCTCAATTTTATTAGTCCGTGACAGGTGCGACTATACAGAGATATGCTGTTTGCACCTACATTGTGCATTCCGGTGTATGGGCACATGTGGCAGATCATACTACTGCGGACCATGATCCTCTAGTTGTTGTACAGGATTTACACTCTTCAGTGACGCAATAGATGCCCAAACATGTGGAATACAAATTGGTATTACCCAGTGTGAGCATGTTCTGCATCAATAGAGGATACCAAGGCTATGCAACTCAATACAGTAACTCATTGCCTGTGTGTCAATGTGTGTGAATTGGCTCTTACTAATGTAGTTGTCCCACTGTGTGAACATCACAAGACGTGTTTTCTTAAATGTGCTTGTATGCATGTGTTCTCAATGTGGCCAACCATCAGATGCTATTCAGTGTGGAAATGAGAAAGGAAATGTGTTTGTCATACACATAGCAACAAATGCTGTGTGAACTTCCCAGGTTTTTTGGGACATAAGCATCTCCAATGACAAACCATGCACAGGATAGATAGAAGACGGTTGATCATGGCAAAGTTCCAAGACTAGGCCATCACATGTCCAGGAATGTTGGATACCACATTCCTGGGCACTTGTTTGTATACTACCCATGAGTCAGGCATTGGAAAATGCTCTGTGGGTACGGTGTTTGTGACACCGAGTACCAAAACCAATCCACAAATGTAATGTCACGCCACAGTTTGAGTCATAACAAATGACCTATGTTTCTCCTGTGGCAGTGGCGGACCAGCAGACCAAGCAGCACGTGTGCACATATTTCCAGTGGTTAATTGCACAAGGGTGTCCAGTTCAAGTGTGTGGGCCAATGTTTAGCCTGTATCATTATTGGGGTCCATGTTGTCACAGTTACATGCAGGTCTACTCATGAGTCTGTGGAGCCATTTCCTGCATTAACAAAGTAACCTTCACATCTGAATTGAACGAAAGCCAAAGAGGAATAGAAAACACACATGGGGATAGTCCTGCTACGGCACTGCAGAAGTTTTATGAGACTGACAACAGGGCAACCTTGGTGTCCTCACAAAGTTAAAGAATCAGTCATTTCATTTTAAACCGGCAGGTTTCCCCACAACATTTGCACACAGGATGGCCCCTAAAATTCCCACTGCATCCGGGAACATCAGTGCCTCTGTGCTGATTAATCTCACAGCTATTCCCCATGCAAGTCCCATCAATATGTTGGGGGCAATGTGAATCAGTGTGTGGACTGTCAGGGTACAAACATGTGTTGACATTTCATGCACATTAGCAAACGTTGTTGTGCTGGAGGCACCATACCCAATCCATGCATACAGCCATGGTACAGTGTCACTATTTGTCACTCATGCATACAGGAAACCCAGACAAGTGATAGGACACAATTAGGCTATTTGAAGACAAGTTCCACCCCATGATATAATAAGTAAACGGATTACGCTATACAATGTGTTTGAGTATTCATTGTAGACCTACCTGACACAATACCCCAAAGGGAGAGTGAGGTTATGGAAAGCAACTATGAGACAAATGTAGCCACAGGGAACCTTTATGGTAACGCAAAGACAGGAACCAGTCAGGCTAACAGGATGCAGGGTCAATCAGGAACAAAAATTAACAAGGCAAATACACACTGAGCAGACTGAGACTGATCAAAGCTGGAACAACACTGTGGAAAACTAAAACTGCATTTGTCCTGTGTGTTGCAACGTAACACAATAACCGAAGGCCTGTGCTGCCCAAGTGATTTATACAGAAATGCATAACAGTGATATACATATAATGGCAGTTTATATGCTGTTCCAGGCAGCTGCAAGGGCAGTGCATGTTCAAATGGCTGGTCTGCATGGAAGTGCACACAGGTGTGTGCAGCTTCAGTCTATCACAAGTCCTGTAGGTGAGAATCAAGTTCAAAGGGCCAACAGTACCTTTCACATGGGAAGCAATGGACAGGTGATTACAGGTCCTACAGACTACAAGGCAGTGCATTATTCGACCAGAAGTCTATGCAGACAGAAGAACAATGATTTTGGCATACCATACTGAAGAGGGAAGCACACTGGGGTCAGAATGTGAGTCTGGGTGTGTGTAGATGAGGGATTATATGGGTATAAATATTCCATTTCCAGGGCCCCCTGAAGAAGGGTGGGGTGAGACAGAGAACATGACAGTGACAGGACTTATGACCTGGGATGGCATGTGTAGGGGATGTCTTGTGAGCAATGCTAGTCATACTCGGGGCACTCATGCTATCCATTTGCTGCTTACATGGATTTCTTGTCACACATACTCCTTGCAAAGATAGCTGATGTCGCACTTACTGCTGTCAAGAGTCTGGTCATACCTTCTTGTTACCAATGCTATAGCACATCCACTGCCTCATGCATGAGGCATTTTTTTCCTTAGTGAATGATGGTGTCTTAGTTGTGTGCCATATGCTGCAGTGAACCATGTTGCCAACATGTATGTGTGAAATAGCTGTGCTCCTCTGCTATTGCCCTTCAAATGTGAAATTGACAGGATATATGTCATTTACAGTGTATGTGTGAAGTTGGGTGTACGTTCATACCCATCAAATGTGATGTGAATTTTTCAGTATCCTAATATGTATTTCTGCAATGCTCCATGAGGCTACACCCTGATTCTTAGGGATAATGTGATGCAAAAATGATTACCCAGACCATGATATAGTGATTAGAATAGGTGTTTGTTGATATATGGTAAGACAGAGGTGATGGTGAGTAGAGTTAAAAGACGTTTTGGACAATGTGTTGTTTCCGACGCAATCCTGTAGCTGTGTTTGTATGGTCCCCCTCATGTTGATGGAAAATGTCCTCCTTTTCCTCCTCTTCAGGCATTTGTGGGTCGGGTTCATAGAGGGGAATGTTCCTCCTTACACAAATGTTGTGCAGGATGGCACAGGTCAACATGATCTTGCAGACCATTTCTGGTGAGTATAGGAGGCTGCCTCCGGTGATGTCGAGGCATCTGAATCTTGACTTCAGGATGCCAAAGGTCCTCTTGACTATGGTGCATGTCCTCTGATGTGCCTCATTATAGGCACGCTCTGATGCTGTGCTTAAGTTTACAAATGGGGTCATGATCCATGGCTGGATCCCATACACCTGATCAGCTGAAAGAGAAAATGAGTGAGAAAATAATGATGTTGCTTGCACCATGATTATCATTTTGCATGGCAGTTGTTCGCTTGTGTTTTCTGTAACTCATCTGTGTTTGTGTTATTGTGTGGAATCCTAGGCTTCTAGGATGGACCATCAGCATTGGGTTGTTTCATTATCTGAACTGGTGTTTGGCTGATTGACCGGATGTCTGTGGTATTTTTGTAGAGTTGCAGTACATTGTGTACTCCCTTGTATTATGTCATGTGAAAGAGGTGTTCATGTGTCTTAACTGGGGGTGACATGATACTTCCATACACATGGTAACATGATTGCATTTATATGGCCTGGACATCCCATCTAATTTAACATATGCAATAGAATTAGTTAAACATCAGTGAGGCCCTTTGATTTGGCAAGGTGACAATGTACAACACATCTCCATAAGTTGTCAGCACTGACATGTTGACAATTGACTATGCACAAATATCCCATGTGTGACAAGTTCTCTGCAGACCTATTCCTCTGCCCTTGCCGAGTCGACTCAGGTTCAAACGTGTACCTATACTACTGAACCTGTTCCAGTTCAGCTCGCTAACTTGGTTGTGAAGTTGTCATTTTGAGTGTCAGAAGGTCCATGTGCCTGTACATCTGTTGTGTATATGTGTAATTGTCTCAAACCGTATGTGTACGAATGTGCACTTTCAATATTATCACATCAATATGTGTTCTTCACACAGTCCACTTGCTTATTGGTAGTGGGCAATGTCAGAGCAGGAGTGATGTGAGATATTGTTACAGCCTCATTGATTCCATGTCACATTCATTGTAGTCATCATCATCATGCTATGTGTCTCATGGTGTTTGACCTGCAGCAAAACACACTGCACACACCTTACACAGTTGTACTGCCAGTTAAGGCCATGTCCTTGTCATTGTGTTGTTTTTAAATTGTTCCCTTGTGTCTGTGGACTGGCATCTGTTGTTATTTGCATCTGTCATTTGTCCATAGGTGTGTATCCATGGATCAGGATATCAAACATGCCTAACGGTGTCACAACCTCAGTGTCTTCCTGGCCACGTGTCAATGTAGTGGGGTATGTGTTGTTTGTCCTAGAGGGTTGCTGTGCAGTGTGTATATAAGTGGGTTTCTGTACTTACCAAACAAGTAGGCCATTGCCACATCATCCATTCTGGAAGTGTTGATTGATGATGCAGTGGTGAAAGATGAATGAATCATGTACACTCCCAGGATACTTTGCCACAATGTTGGTGATCAATCCCCGGTGATCGACAATGGCCTGCACATTGATGGAGTGTGCGTGCTTCCTTTTGCGGTATAGATGTTTGGTTGCAGCAGGTGGCACAATGCGTACATGTGTGCAGGCAATGGCACCAAGCAAGTGTGGAAAGCCGTTGATTTGGTAGAAGCCATGTTTGGTCTCCTGCTGCTTCTGCTGTGTGTTGGGGAAGCGGATGTGGTGGGGAGTGAGGGAGATGATGGCATCAAATACCTTAGTTGGGAGGGCAGAGAATGAGGGCTGTGAGACCCCAGCAACCAGGGCACAAGTGGTTTGAAAGGAGCCACTTGCCAACATGTGGAGTACACCTAGCAGCTTGGTTTCTGGTGGAATGGTGTGGGGTGTCTGCAAGCTGGGTGCCAACTGTGGCTCAATGTTGCACAGCAGCTGCTGAATGGCTTGCCAGTTGTGTCTGTACCTCTGAATGATGTCTTGTTGCCGGAGTCCCAGAAGGGTTGTCCTGGTGCGAAATATCCTCTCCTGCCTTCTGCGTTGCCTTTGGGGTCCCTGCTGGTGTTGTAAAAGCTGCTGTTGTTGGTCCTGTGCTCTGCGTCTGCGTGCATGCTGGATAAAAAGCACCTCCATGTCTTCCTTTTGGAGCTCTGCTGTTGCTTTTGTGTGGTGTCCTTAAGTACTTGTGTGTTTGGCCCATTTTAATGCCTGCCCTGACCCAGGCGTTATTTTTGTACGCAAATCGGGCAGTGCGTCATTTTCCGAATCCGCCTCCCGGCTGTGCGGGATTTTCACACAGTAGCATAAATATGGCGCACGGGTGTTTAAGTCATTTTTTGGACGGGAACACCTACCTTGCATGTCATTAACGCAAGGCAGTTTCCTGCATCCAGAAAATGACACACACGGCGGACTTTTGGCATTTGCGAGCTCGGGGTACACTGTATAAATATGGGGCAAGGTTTGCGCCGAATGTCCGTCAAACATTTTGACGCACATTTGGCGCAGACAGAGTATAAATATGCCCCTGAGTGTGGAGGATAGATTTGTGTGTACAAGGGGAAAAATTATTCCTCCATTTGGGATTAGGCAGAAGCTTATCATTGTGTGGCTGTTATGTTTTACCCATGTAAACGCATCCAAAATTCACAAAGCCATTCCTATATTACGGCTCGCAACCCATCTAATGCACTGAGGTGATCACTGCTGGTAATATTGTATTTCAACACTAATTCTAGTAGTTTGGGTTGGTTTTCATTGAACAAAAGTAGATCTTATTGCAGAAAAAGATGGAGACTGCTGGTTTAGGCTGTTTGGCTGTCCTGCAGGTCTCCCGGACACAAACACCCATATACACATAAAGCATTCCTGCTAGAAAAAATGTAATGGCATAGTAGCCCTACATCAAACTCAAGACTTTTCTCATCCTAATGAACACTGCCTACAATACACGCTGTTGGCCCTTAACACCCATAACACTAAATAATTCTCCCAAACACCAGTGAGTAAGAGCAAGGGGTAACCTTTGTGTAACTTCTTTCTAGAGTATTAGGAACAACGTTTGCCTACTCTAGGACCATCTTTACAGAGTGCCCCTGTCTGTTTTCACCTCTCACTAAAGAGCTGCAGTACATGTTAAGTTATGCTATGTTGATTTTTATAGCACACTAATCACCCAAGAGGGTAGCCAAGTGCTTGGGCAGGTGTGCAGGTGTGTGATCCCCAAGGTGCTTATATGAAATGCCGGGCCTTTAGCTTCTTGTGGAACTCAGGAAGTGAGGAGGAGACTCTAATGTGTTGAGGGAGTTTGTTTCATGTCTTGGATGCAATCAGCAGTGGCTGGTAACATATAAAAGTGGTAGTGCGAGCAAAGTACCCCACTGTGTCACAAAACACAAACAGAAAACAAGAATGCAAAATAAAAAACACTTGCATGCATTATATTAACATGAAAAATAAAATAAATGTGCTTACCCTGGCGGATCCTCTGGGTCCTTCACAGTCTGTAGCGCCAACGGGCACGAGTGGAAGAGGTAACTTCCCTAAGCAATCCAGATGCTGCTCTTATGCTGTTAACCAGCATGAGACCATCACCAGGACTGGAAGGAGCGACCTGGCTAGATGCTCTTTCAGGACCCTTAGGCCTGTGCTTGGTCTCCACTCAGCTGTCCAAGGCAGATGGGGGGAGAGCTTCAAAGTGCACATTTCTATTTGGCCAGTGCAAGTCTGCTGGCCAAACTTACATGCCCATTTCGCAGTGTCTGGCCAGCCACTGCTCTAGTCTTCCATTCTGCAGAGGCTACGCCCCTCATTTATCCTGGCTCCGGGCAGGCTAATGGATGCAGCGCACCTTGTGAGAAATAAAATGGCAATTAAATTATTTCATCGCCATAGTATTGTTCACATTGATTTAGTGTGGCTCACAGTAAAAGAGGGGGTGATGCTGCCCTGTCTTGGTGAAGAAACCGTCGCTGGGTGCGATGGAAAAGAATGAGTGACCTCCAATTTTGCTTTTGCAAATGTGGGGAATGTGTGCAAGTGAAGCAGAGGGAAGGTGTCTGGTTAGCTATTCAGGTATTATAGTCCTTTGTTGTGTAGGGCTTTGTATGTGTGCATGAGAAGTTTGATTTAGCTCCATTGGTGAATGGGGAGCCAGTGAAGCTTCTTGAGGTGCGGTGTGATGTGGGCGCAGTGAGGGAGGTTGAGTATGTATCTTGTGGCAGTGTTCTGGATGGTTTGGAGTCTATGTATGAGTTATTTGGAGATTCCGGAGTAGAGTGTATTGCTGTAGTCCAGCCTGCTGGCGATGAGTGCTTGTGTAAAGGTCCATCTGGTGTTCTGAAGCAACCATTTGAAGACCTTTTGCAGCATGGTTAGGATGTGGAAGCAGGAGGTGCACGCTGCATTGACTTGAGCCGTCATGTTGAGCTTGTCATCTAAAATAATCCCTAGATTTCCTGTGTAGTCTGTGGTTGTTAGTCCTAGCTCCAAGAGCCACCAGGTAGAGTCCCATAGGGAGGTCCTGTTGCCAAAGACCATCTCATCGCAGATGAACATCAGGCATGTGGTTTACATCTGGTTTGCATCCAGTTTGCTACAGTAGTCCTGCAGTTGTTTAAGTTGATTCTGGTGGTGATTGTCTTACCTGTCAGAGAGGTGATGAGTTGGATGTAATTGGCGTAGGAGGTAATGGTGATGTTTTGTAATCAGCTGATGTTGACGAACAGTGTCCTGTATATTTTTAAAAGAGTGGGGCTGAAGAACGGTCCCCGTGAGAATGTGTATATCAGTTTCTTGTCTCTGATCCATTTGAGAGAGGATCCTTGTATGCCTATCTTGTGGAGGCTTCTGTTGAGGTGTTATGGGAGAAAGTGTTGAAGGCCGCGGAGAGGTCATGCAAGAGGAGGGTTGCTGATTCTCCTAGTTTCAGGATAATTCAAATGTCATTGGTGGCTGCGATAGGTGCTGTTTTGGTGCTGTAGTTCTTTCTGAATCCTAATTGAGTGTTGTCTAAAAGACGGTGAAGTTCAAGGTGGGTTGTGAATTGGTTGTTGATGGCCTTTTCAATCACATTGGTTGGACAGGGGACCAGGGAGATTAGTCGGACATTGCTCAGTTAATTTCGGTCAGTTTTGGGCTTCGTGAGGTGGATGTTGATTTCTGCAGGTTTCCATTCATCTGGGAAAGTGGCAGACGTGATGGAGATGTTGTGTGGGTCAGGGTGGTGCTGACTGGTGATGTTCTCAGGTTGCAGATGTGGTGGGTGCATGGACCTTTGGGGCTCCTGAGTGAATGGTGTGCATGAATGCCACTGTGTCCTTTCTGGTGAGGATTGTCCATTCAGTCAGGCAGCCTTCTTGGTTGGTGGTAAGTAGGATAGCGATGAGTTCTCTGGGGCATGCGTAGTTGCTGTAGATGTTTGCAATTTTGCAGTGGAAGACATTGGATAGGTTGTCACAGAGTTGTTGGAGGCAGCCATGTTGTTGAAAAAGGGCTGAGGTAGAGGTGAAATCCTTAATGACCAAGAAGTTCTCCTTGCAGCCGTTGGAACGTCCTTCGATGCAGTCCACTTGTGATTATTTCTTAGAAACTCTTCTTTGCTCGTTATAGCATCTGAGTCCAGCCTTGTACGCAGTTCTGTTGGAGGTGTCAGGGCTGGCTCTCCGTTTCCTTTTAGCTCATTGCAGTGCAGTTTGGTGTCTCAGAGGTCTTCTGTATACCAGCTAGCCTGCTTGTTTGATCAACTGTGCATTGGATTTGATTGGTGCAATGGAGTCCATGCAGTTATTGATCCAGTTGTCAAAGCTGTTGATGTGCTTGTTGAGGTTGTCTGTGGGGCTAAGTTGATCCATGCTGCGGGCGTTGAGCTAGTCTGCTTCTGTGATTTTGCCCCAGCTGCAGCGTAGAATGCTGAACCTGATAGGGGTGTTGACTTGAGGTATGTTGATTTGGAAGTGGATGATGGACTGTTCTGTCCATGTGAGCAGTTCGGTGGAGTTGTATTTGATGCTGTTGATTGTGGTGAAGATGAAGTCCAGTGTGTGTCCTGCAGGTGTGCGTTGGTTCTGAGATAAGCTGGGTGAGCCTGGTGTTGCTCAAGCTTTCAAAGAGTGATACAAAGCAGGGGTTGTTTCAGTCTCCCAGGTGAAAGTTGAGGTCACTGAGTAGAATGCAAGTTCTGGAGATGATGATGAACAAACACAAATGATGGACCTAATGCAGAACCAATCAAACATTCACCCCCAGTCCCAGACCTGGGTTTAGTCCATCAATTATTTTGCTCACCATGCCACCCCAGTTTGGACCCAGCCATATGGAAATCAGTCTTGATCTTGTTCCCCATTGGAACAGTCCAGCCCGAACTGCCAGGCCAGGTCCTCCCTGGAACGGAAATAACCATCCTGGGATCGGTGATGATGATGAGCACGGTGATAAGGTTGGTAAAGGTGGCTGGTGTTCTGGGTTGTTGGTAGGTGAGGATTCCGTTCAGGTTGACGTTTTCGGAGATTTGCACTTTGAAGTGCAGGTGTTTCATGAAAGGGTAGAGTTCTCTGTGGATGTTGCACATTTGATGGATTATAGTGAGTCCTCCTCCTGGCTTGTAAAGGCAGTCTTGTCAGTGATCGTGTAGCCCACTGGGATTGCCGTGGCTATGTCGGAGTGTTGAGGGTTTGAGCCAGGTCTCATGATGAAGAGGACGTTGGTTGTATAGCTGCTCAGCAGGTTCCATTTTCAGTTGTTTGTTTGCTGAGTGATCGTCTTTTGAGAAGTATGCATGCAAGTGGGTCTTGACTTGCCAGTTTTCTGCAGCGTGTGGTGGGGACTTAGGCATTGTTGGTGCTTGTATGGCATGTGTGTTGGGAGGGGTTGTTGAGGGCATTGTTAATATTTGCATGGGGTTAAATGGGAGAGTGGCTGCTGGAGAACTGGCTGTGGGTTCAGGTGACTGCTTCTACCGTGGTGTGAGGCGCTTTGCAGAAGCAGCTGTGGGAAAGGCATCCAGGGTCTAGCAATCTCAGAAGTGCTTCAGAGTATTGCTGGGAGGTGATCACTATGGTGCTGGGCATAGTGCAAGCCGGCCAGGCGCAGATGTGCTTGCCTTTGGCATGCCAGCAGCACCCACGCTGCATGTCCATTTTGCAGCAACCATTAAGTAGGTCCTGGGAAAGAGGAAATTTGAAGGGTGCCATGATGTCTTTTCTCGAGCTGATGGGTGATGGGAAGTTAAGACCTCTTGCTTAGCTTCTTCTTTTAAAGACAGTTTTGGCAGGAAAACCAGTAATGTCTCTTCCTATCCAATGGATGATGGGAAATTCAGTGATTTGGATTCCTGTTTAGGTAGATGATGCTAGATCCAGTGGTTTCACTTCCTGTGCTGATGGGTGATGGGAAATTAAGTTATCTTGCTTAGCTTCTTCATTTAAATACTGTTTTGGTGGGGAAACTAGTAATGTCACTTCCTGTCCAGATGGATGATGAGAAATTCAGTGATGTCACTTCCTGTGCAGGCGGATGATAGAAGATCCAGTGATGTCATTTCCTGTGCTCGTGGGGAATGAGAAATAAAGTTGTGTTGCTTGGCCTTTTCTTTTATATCTGGTCGAATCCCTGATTCAAAGGTGCAAATGTTTGTGCTTTAAAGAGCCTCAGCAAGCTAATCCAATTACCACTCCACCTGTCCCATTGTGTTCTGTCCTCTTCTCTGGGTTCTTCCACCTCAGGTTCAGAGTTTAAGGTATGGTCTACTGGTGCAGTTCATTGCTCCCCCACCTGTTTGGTCTTAGCACTCGGTCTTTCGGCCCACTCTTTTTCTCACCCTGTTCATTGGAGCAGCGCAAAGCTGTGTTCAGCCCTCCAGGGGCAGCAGGATCTTACCAGTATGAGGAATCTTCAAGGCAGCACTGCATCAGTCCTCCAGGAAGCTGCGTAAACACTAGCCATGCAGCACATCACTCTGAAGGTCACAGCTAGAGTAGAGGCTTCTGTCGCTGGCTCTTCTAGGTAGCTGGCTGTTGATCATAGCTCACTCCAGCACTTGAGTGGGTACTTGACTCATGGCATGGTTCACTCCGACACTCCGTTGAACACTTGACTTACAGTGCAGCTCACTTTGACACCCCAGTGTGTACTTGGTGCTTCTTTATTAACGAATTGCACACACGACTGCAGGTGATGAATCTTCAGCGCAGCAGAAGTCATGCACTGTCTTCTGCATATAGTACCATGAAGCACCCCAGGGATACGTCTCTGGGCACTTGGAGTAATATTTATACTCTGTTTGCACCAAATTAGCATCATTATTTTTTAACTCTAATTTGGTGCAAAACTAACTCCATATTTATACTTTGGTGCTAGACTTGTCTAGCGCCAAATTTATGGAGTTAAAGTCATTTTTTGGAAGTGGAAACCTACCTTGCCTTAACGAGATGCAAGGTAGGCGTTCCCATGCAAAAAATGACTCAATGGCCTTAACGCCATATTTATACTCCCATGCAAAAATGGTGCGAGGGAGGAGGGGTCAAAAAAAGGTGCAAAGCTTGCTTTGCCCCATTTTTTAAAGCCT
Organism: Pleurodeles waltl; assembly: GCF_031143425.1. NCBI lineage: Eukaryota > Metazoa > Chordata > Amphibia > Caudata > Salamandridae > Pleurodeles > Pleurodeles waltl. The sequence goes on from NC_090448.1 coordinate 770,835,904, forward strand.
GGGTCAGGGCAGGTGTCAGGGGACCTGTAGGCCTATTTCCATGGTGGAACACCGTGGAATAAGCCCACAGGTGCCCTCCCCAGGCCCCAGGGGCACCCCCACCCACACCAGAGGGACTGCGGAGGATGGGAGACCGTGTCCCAGGTAAGTACAGGTAAGTATTGCATTTTATTTTTGAAAATGCCATAGAGGGCCCTGAAATGGGCCCCCATACATGGCACAGGTTGCAATGGCCATGCCCAGGGGACCCTTGTCCCCTGTGCTGGCCATTGGGGTGGTGGGCAGGAGTCATGTGGCATGGTAGGTTTAGCACCATAAAATGACGCTAATCTGGTTAGAAACATTTTTTTTACTCTAACCTGCCTAAAGTCATTTTTTGGTGCTAAACCCCCTTCTTCTATACCGCCAGCCCCACCTGACTAAAGTCATTTTTTTTACTCTAGCCGTTTTCTTTGCACTGGCTTGCACCATTCCATAAATATGGTGCCCGGTTGATGCACAGAAATGGTGCAAGCCGGTGCTAAACTTTTTGGTGCAAAACTGAGTTAGTACAGTTTTGCACCAAAAAGTATAAATAAGGGCCAATATTTTGTAAGTTAGCGAAACTTTTGCGTCAACAAATGACATTAATGCGGTGCAAAAATAAATCAGGGCCTTGGTGCTAGACCGGTCTAGCACCAAAATATAAATATGGAGTCAGTTTTGCACCGAATTAGAGTTAAAAAAATGACGCTGGGTACAGCGCTACTTTCCTTAAATCTGGCCCTTTGCTGCTTGTCAGCAACTGTGGCCTTTTGCAACACAAGGAGCCCGCTGTGTACTGCATGCTGTCCCAGAAATGGGTAACTGAGCCAGAAACTTGACGTAGGGGACTGAATGTTTGGCCATGATTTGCAACAGGGCTGATTCACAAGCCCTGCAGTTCCTCAATTGGAGGAAATAGTCTGACTTTGCTTTTTGGGATTTCTCTGAGGCACGGTTTAGTTATCCATTTTATGAGGCTAAAATGTAGGCAACCGTAAGACATTTCAGTAATTCTGTACGCAGTGCTCTTTTTTTGCACCTTCGTCATGATGTGTCTTGCCGGCTGGGCCCGGCTCTGCGGTCATGCTATGTTAACTAATGCAGAGAAGTGATCTCCCTTGCAGTTATTGCTTTTGTCTGTTGAGTAACTAATACATTTATAGATACAAAGCATTGTGAAAAGGGAAGTGGTCTTGTAAACTTCTGTGAAAAGAGTTTCTGACCTAAAAAACACAGCCACTAACTAGCCAACGTTACAATGTACCACATGTCATAATTAAGGCTTTCCGTTTTCAAATGCCTTTACAGATTACAAATGCTAAATGCATTCGGAATGTTTCACTCAGATTTTTTTTTTAAATGAAGAATAGCGGATCGTGTGTAGTGTTGTGACTGACTCTCCCTTTTATCTATCTGTTAACTGTCTATGTGTTAGCTATCTATCTGTTTATCGCTCTGTTATCTGTCTATCTGTTTATGCATCTCTTCATCTCTCTGTTATCTGTTATCTATCAATCTATCAATCTATCTATCTATCTATCTATCTATCTATCTATCTATCTATCTATCTATGTTATTGGTCTATCTCTCTGTTTATGTCTGTTTATCTATCTGTTGTCTATCTATCTATCTGTTAGATATCTGTTTGTAATCTGTCTATCTTTTATCTATCTGTTATCTACCTGTTATCTATCGATCTGCTATGTATCTATTATCTATCTGTCTATCTCTCTATATATTTATGTATCTATCTGTTTAATGTCTATCTCTCTATCTGTTATCTGTCTGTTAATTATCTGCATTTCTATCTGTCTATCTATCTATCTATCTATCTATCTATCTATCTATCTATCTATCTAGCTATCTATCTATCTATCTATCTATCTATCTATCTATCTATCTATCTATCTATCTATCTATCTATGTTCCCTCAAACATGTTCCTTTCCCTTATTGTGCTTCTTGCTCTCTATTCTATTTTAATTTCATCCCACTTGTAACTAACTAGCATTTCCAGACTGTGCGGTTTCCTGGAATCACATTGGGCAAGTTGGTATACATCCTCCAAGCAAACACAGCCTACCCTGATTTCATTGCTGCAGTATTTTGAGACTCTGCTGACTATTTCAATATGATATTTTATAGCTTAATCTGTAGTTTCAATAACATTGTAGGTTAGACGTTTGCCATTCGATGCCTAAAGCAAGAGACCGCCAACACACCTAAAAATATAGCAGCTGTGCTCTGGATAATATGCTGCATGTATAAACACTTATTGGCTAAGACAATGCTTGTTTTGCATTAGGTCATATATATTTCTTATTCTTCACATTCATTTATTTCTTTATTTTAAAATTGTTTATGCTTTTCTTTACGTCTATACCAATCTTTTTCTCTCCTTTCCTCCTTTGTTCCTTCAAGTAACTTTCCGTAATTTCTCCTACTTCCCTTGCTATCCCTTTTCATAGTATTGATATTCCTTTGTCGAGCAAACTTGTACCTCCCTGTGCGGTTGATGCACATGGCATAAGAAATGTTCACACCTCATTCAGAGTCAAGTAGTGCATAGAACATGATAATTGTGGATAGGTAATGTATCAATCTGTCACAATTGTTTCCCTTGCCACAATGCTGACATCACCCATGCCTTTATTTTTCCAATGTCATGCCCACATAGGTCAACTCAGCACGTCATCCTGCTGATGGTAGATGGAGCACATTAGAGGGGGTAGAGAAAGCAGAAATGAGATCTTTAATGGCAAAGATTCCCACAAGATGCTGAGATCAAAATTTCTTCTCCTCTAGAGTGTAGTTGTCCAGGAGGTCCAATGTTGTTTTTAAGGTGACAGTGTCCTTAAGTCTGGTGCACAATTAAACGTTTGTGTTTTCCAGTGGTCTCCACACCTTTTAATTCTGAAAATCCCAGGTGTAAAAAAAAGATTGTCCCCACGAACGAAAATATTTTTTCACAATTATTCTATAAAGTTGGCACTGTGTAACTATTGCTAATGGTATGCAGACTTTGCAGGTAAGTTCACTTATCCCCTTTAAAAATGCCATCAAATACATTATTGCCAACACAACATTCCCATCAACTAAGTGTTACTATTGTGTAAAAGTATCCACAATGCGATTCTTTATCAGAAATTGAGGATTATTTGGAGTCCCTTTCCCTTTGACTCCTGAGATCAATTAATGCTCCCCCAGAGGAGTCTGCCTGCCTGTTTGAAGACCTCTGGTGTATTGCCTGCTTATGCTGATGACAGCATGGTGACCAATATCTAAAACTAGCTTCAGGCATATGATTTATTGTTGCTCTCCAGATGCCTTGACTGATCTCCTCTTTTTTTCACCACCTTGGATGTTTTCATGGCAGTGACCATCTGTAGCCTCCACAGGAGATGGATTGTGAACGAATATTACTTTCAGACAGCCATATCCCCTGCCTACCATACTGAGTCCACATATAGATGCTAATGGGTCATATAGCTTAAAGGTCTGGGCGAAAGAAGATGAGTATTTAGATGTGTATTTTCTCAAGCTAAAGCAACCAGTTGTAAGAAGCAAGGATAGAAGAAAGAATCTAAGATATTATAGATTTGGAAATAATCGCTGCATTCCATCTTTATCCAGTTCGCTTGCAAAGAAAACGCAATGTCAAAAGGTTAATCACTCAGTGAGTTTTGGAAAATAGAGATAAAATGGAAACTCATGCAATAGTACACAGGAAACTCAATCTAGGGATGCATCTGTCTGCAAACAATGCAATGTTCAATGATGCTGTGAACACGTAAGATCCACATTATTGTAAAATTTTGACAGGGCATAAAGTTACAGGTTCTGGTCAATGCTATACCCTGTGAACTCCGACTGATATGAAAAATTTTTGGAAATTTGCTCGATTAATCCTGATAAAGCCTAATGTGAATCCTGGTAGATATTTCAGTGAGCGTACTCAGAATGAGGTATTTGTAAGAAATATGAAGTTTCAAAAGCCAATTGGAAGTCAAAGCGAAAATGAGAAAATTGTTACTTTTTTTAAAAAAAAAGTTTTGGAAGAGTGCGAGGAAATATGTGGAAAGATAAAAAAAGAACATAGCAACATCTCTATGTCAATATTGATTTAGACATTTCTGGCCATCAGTTTTGGTTTTAACACATAAGTAAAGAGCAGCGGAAAAGAGATAATTAAAGTTTGTTTTAAAGAACATTGAAAACGTGATCTGCAACTACTCTAATAGAAAATGAAACCTTAGGTATGGGACATAATATTTCTGCTCTTATGTGTGCGGTATGGAGGTCAAAGTTCATACTGCCTAAAAGCCCAGGCTGGACATTTTCCCTACTAAGGGTGGGAGCAGGCTACTTCATGATCTTTAATGTGCTCGACTGGAGTCAGGCTTTTACGTTTCTAATCAAGTGTTAGGGAGATGTTTGACTAGTCCTGGTGAGAGCTTGGCCAATAAGATAACATTTAAAGGATGAAGCATTTGGGTACTGCAATGTATTGGCATTCTCTTGTAAATGACGTGTACTCCTAAAGCACAATGAGTTGGTGATGCCTGAGAGGTTATGTACAGATAGGCGAAGATAGGACACGGGGGTCATTTTCGATTCCCAGCCATGAAGCGGATGCACGATCCTGGTGAGTGACGGTATGTCCTGTGCCGCAAATGTGGTAAGTCACGAAGGACAAAGGCTGCCACTTTGATGGTTTCTTAAAAGGTGTGACAAAAAGATACCTTATGGCATTTAAGGTTAATACTCCACATTGAATGGAACAACAAAGTATGGGTTCGTTAGAGTGAACAGTTTTTCATGAATGGCATGAGGGTAGGCGAATAAATGAAATGGGAACAAAGGATGCCACAGAGTTCATGATAGAGATGTTTTTAAGTGAAGTATTCACTATGTTGGGAAGGGCAATGGTGCACCGCTGTGTCATACCTGATAGATCTGTTTCTGAAGGGCAATGCTCTGTCATTTCACACCAAATGTGGTGGAAAGAGAGGGACTCATCCAATACACCTAGTTTAGCAATGGAGGGAGCTGGAAATTCCAATGTGAGAGGTGAGTCGGAAGAACTGCAGATAGACATTCATTGTACTACCAGATGGGCAGCATGCCAATGGGCACCAGCTTAAGGGCACGAGTGAGCCCTCACCCGTGTACTTTGTTCCTTTTTAGGGTCGAGCCTGCGTTGCCTGCGCTCGCGCTTGGGTTTCGTAGGGAGTCTCTTTAGTATTTATAAAAGGGCTCGGAGCCCTGTCAACTTCACATCAGTGTTTTTTATTGGTTGGTGGGCTTCCCTAATAAAATCTGCTTGCTTTCATTAGTCGAAGGCACGCATATGGCATGCCTTTTCCGATGGCTAGCCCTCCTCCAGCGCAGCGACCAAGTACAGAAAACATGCGAGGCTCGCTGTTTTCCATCGGGCTGGTGGACTTTTTTTTCTCTAATTTACGAGCCCGATCTCGCTTGGCAGAAGTCGAGCGCTTTACATACTTGATTTCACTTTTTCGGGTTATGCACATAAATGCACTTTTGCCGATAGGTGAAAAGTCGGGTTAGGAGTTTACAACGCGATCAGCTCTAACATGAGCAAACGCGAGACCCGATGCATTGTAAATGCTTGTTTAACTTGTTATTTACATGGCGATAAAGATCGCAGTGACTGTGAAGCTGGCTGGTCGTGGAGATTCTCAAATAAGTTGAGCCTTGTTGTAAAGAGCCCGTTCACTTTATTGAGACATTTTAATGCTACACTGGGCGACACATGCAGGCTGTGGAACAGTTTTAAAGCCAGGGTGATGTGCTTATAGCACTTTAGGCAAAGCAAGAGTTGAACCACTGCTCTTGGTACTCTCTGCATGCAGCAGAGCAGGCCCTTGAGGAGCTGCTTACAAGTGGCATATCCCAGACGAGATAGGGAGGACTGGGCCTGGCATGTGAAGGGAAAGAAGGCAAGCAGGCAGCTTGATATCTTTAGGATAAGAAGCTTTTTCCAACCATTTTTGTATTTGAGAATTTAGAGAGCAACGGGAATCAAAATCACATAAGTTTTTTTTTTTATTGAGTCTTTATTGAATTTTCCAAAGCATACAATGCAAATTCATCAACTAGTTTTTACCACAATTTTCGTGAAAACCAAATAGTCAAATAGAACAGATCACCCAACTCCTCCACTCATGTTCTGCTCCATTATCACTCCCACCTGTTGGCCAGACTGTGTCACTTGTGTCTCCTACTGACTTGCAATGCATTCATGACCAGAAGCAGGGCTATTCCTTAGGCCCTCATCATTCGAAGGGAATGCCAAATATAGCCATCCCACCTCTCCAACTCAAGCTGTAAGTCCCGACCAGTACCTCACTCACTACCAGGGGCGGCTCCTCCATAAGTGCACAGGGGCATCGACCTCCACCAGCAGCAGTCGCTGCAAATCCTCTCACAAGCAAGGGATAATAAAGTGTGTTTATTATCCCTTCCTTGTTAAAGGGGAGGGGCAGTGGGGGTGAAAAGCAGAGGGGAGTGCACTGTGCACCCCCCTCAGAGCGCATGTGTGTTTGGCCAGCCATCTCAGGCCAGCCAAACACACATGCGCACAGGGCTCTCTGCAGCCCAGCAATGCAGTTTCAGCGCTTGAGGGAACCTGCACAGGCTTCCAGTCTGCTTGGGAGCGCCCAGCCAGGGCACTCCCAGTCAATCCTGAAACTGCTCTGAGCAGCATCAGGATTGGCCCGAGGGCAGGCTGGGAGCCTGTGCATGCAGCCTGCAAGCATCGGAGGAGAGGAGCGGCGCAAATTAATGTAATTTTTATACCCATGGACTCCCGCACCTCCCCCCACACCACCTCACACCACCCATTTTGCACAGTGCGAGCTCCAACTGCTCACTGCACATCTCTCCCCCTTCAATCACATTCAAGATGACCAGAAGTCCGGAAGGTCTGTCAGGACTGCCAGCATGTCCGACCATGCTCGAAGGTTGTCCTCCTCCTTATTTTCACTTTTAGTCTGTTTCGTTTGTATTTCCGCAGTGACTTCCCACTCTGAGATATCTTTGAGCCAGTCCTTGAAGACCAGGGGTTCAGGAGCCAGTCAGTGGATAAAACACAAAATAACATTTAACCTCACCTGTACTAGTTTCAGTTTTTTAATCAATATTGGTGACAAAAGGACGTTGGACAAGCAGCTGATTCTGTTTCCCCTACCATGACATTTATATAGTACTGTTTATCTTCACACTGTTCTCATAGATCCACCTGTTCATCCTTTGAATCATTGAGAGAAGTTGGATTTGGCATTATTAAATAAGGAAATACGTTGAATGTAATTACAAGTTGTGGTTGTAACTGTAAATTTTAGGCTGAGTTCACAGAGTGACCTGATGCACACATTCAATTAGACTGATGGCAAGGCGTTCTTGTGAAGTCTGAAAATACAGAAATTGCAATGGTGTGGTGATTACCTTAAGCAAAGTATCAAAAGGCAAAATACCAGAGAGGCTCTTAGCCATGGGGCACAACCTTTGATATTACAGAAAGGGATTTTAATGGGCTCTGTGGCCTAATATACCTCTTCCTTCTGTCAGACCCAATATAGGGGACCACAGTGGTGATTGAGTTCGTTTCCTACTAGTGTCCTGGGGTCCATCCTACTATAGTTCTGCAAAGTGCGCCAAGTACAGTCCTTTCTGCACTTGACTGTCAGGGTAGTGAGAGCCAGGAGTCAAAGGCTACTCAGATGGGTAGAGTAGGGTGCAAGAGCTCAGAACTGAACAGCCAACCAACATTCGCAATAACATATTGTTCAGCCCAATGCTTATGTTTTAAAGGAAAGTACTTTAATTTATCAATAAAACATAATACTGCACATCCCAACAGGGTTATCAGTTTCAGGGTTGTAATCTTACTTGTGATCTTCTATGAGGTGCAGTACCCCTTTCATTGCCATCTACCCATGATTGGAGGTTCCTTACGTCTACAGCAGCTGGGTAAACCATGGTTATGGGGATTGATGGGCACAAGTGCCTGCAGCAGTATCTCTTATAACAGCGAGGGTTGTGTCAGCGACTTCACTCGGACCTCGGCTGCTGGGCGAAATTGGCACAACGGGTTCTCATGGTGGTGCTTGTCTTCGGCAGCCTCGCAAGTAGGGAGCGGAAGGTTGCCTGAAAATAGCAGGTGCTGCTTCTGTTCCACTTGTAGGCAGGTGTGTCTTCAGCAGTTGCAGCCTCTGGGCAGACAAGGGCTTCCACATTGGTAGCAGCGGGGGATCTCCAACATCAACAGTGGCAGCATCAGTCTCTCCGGTACACCGCAGGCCGCCTAAACAACACAATGATACTTGGGCCCATATTTATACTTTTTTAGCGCCGATTTTGTGTCAAAAAATGACGCAAATGCGCCGCTAAAAAAGTATAAATATGGGCCTTGATACTTCATAGTCTGGAACCAGTTAAAGCTTGAATTACTTAAAAAGACTCCGGGCCATATTTATACTTTTTGACGCAAAACTGCGCTAACGCAGTTTTGCGTCAAAAAAATTAGCGCCGGCTAACGCCATTCTGAAGCAGCATGCGGGCGCCGTATTTATTCAATGACGTTAGCCGGCGTTAGCCGCCGGCGCTGCCTGGTGTGCGTGAAAAAAAATGACGTACACCCGGCAGCGCCGGCGTAGGGGAATATGGAGCTTGGGCGCCAAAAAATGGGGCAAGTCAGGCTGAGGCAAATTTTTCGCCTCAACCCGATTTGCGCCATTTTTTTCGACTCCCAACCCCCATTGAAATGACTCCTGTCTTAGCAAAGACAGGAGTCATGCCCCCTTGCCCAATGGCCATGCCCAGGGGACTTCTGTCCCCTGGGCATGGTCATTGGGCATAGTGGCATGTAGGGGGGCACAAATCAGGCCCCCCTATGCCACAAAAAAATAAAATAAAAATACTTACCTGAACTTACCTTAATGTCCCTGGGATGGGTCCCTCCATCCTTGGGTGTCCTCCTGGGGTGGGCAAGGGTGGCAGGGGGTGTCCCTGGGGGCATGGGAGGGCACCTCTGGGCTCCTTCCGAGCCCACAGGTCCCTTAACGCCTGCCCTGACCAGGCGCTAAAAAACGACGCAAAAGCGGCTGGACATCATTTTTTTTGTCCCGCCCACTCCCGGGCGTGAGTTTTGCCCGGGAGTGTAAATACGGCGCACATGCTGCGGAGTCAATTTTTTAGACGGGAACGCCTACCTTGCATATCATTAACGCAAAGTAGGTGTCCACGCAAAAAAATGACGCAAACTCCATGGACTTTGGCGCTAGACGCGTCTAACGCCAAAGTATAAATATGGAGTTAGTTTTGCGTCGGATTTGCGTAAAAAAAAACGACGCAATTCCGGCGCAAACAGAGTATAAATATGCCCCTCCGTCTCATTGTGGTGTGCACTGTATTTGATTTGCGGGAGATCCACAGAACATTTGATGGTCTCATTTTAAAGCCAAATTTGAAAAAAACTTAAAGATAGCTAACAAAGAAGCATCGAATTGTTTGGAATGAGTAACGCAAATTTTAAGGTTAGTCAGATGAGCAGGGGTGGCTCCTCAGCTTGGGTGGAGGAGCATCGCCTATCCGCCCACCACCGCCCCGCCCCCCGCCCAGCGCAGCAGCTGCAAACCTACTAACAGAAAACAATAATAAACTATGGGGCATATGTATAAGCCCCTAGCGCCACTTTGTGCCACATTAATGTCATTTTTTAAAATGCTAATGTGGGCCAATGAGGCACAATCCTCGTGCCATATTTAAAAAGTGGCACAATGTTTGCATTGCCCCACATTGTAACCCTTGGGGCTATATTATGCCTGCTCCAGGCATAATGTATGCAAAGGGGGTGTTCCCCTGTGAGGGGGGCCAAAAAAATGGCACAATGAAACCTATGAGATTTCATTGTGCCATTTTTGGGCACTTTTTAACGCCTGCTCCGAGCAGGCGCTAAAAGGGGGCTTACATTATTTAGAATGGGCCCCTGTGTACTCTGCAGGAGTAGCACCAACATTCCAGCACTACTCCTGCAATGTACATTAATAGCGTCACATAGAATGACACAATCGCCCCCTACCCTGCGCCATGGTGCACCATATCTTAAATATGGCGCACACAAGGTGGTGGTGGTGGGGGGGGGGGGCTAAGGGGCGCAGGAAAATTGGTGCTGCAATCAGTGCAGCACCACTTTCGGAAATCTGCTATGTTTATTATCATTTTTTGGTAAAAGGGGCAGTACCACAGGCTGTGACGAGCACTGATGGGGAGTGCACGGTATTCCCCCTCACTGCGCATGTATGTTTGGCCGGCTGTTGTTTCTTCTTTCATGAGTAAGCATTAACATGATGTTCTTAATGAATCTTCTTTATTGCCAACCCCCAACACACACTACAAAGTAGCTTCACAAGTAGATTCTCTTCAAAAGCCTCTAGAACATCAGAATGTGAAGCATAGCATTAGAGAACGTTTCTACATTCTCTGGGCAAGTTAACATTGTTTTACTTACTAACATTACTTTACTTACCCATCACTACACACCCTAACTTTTGATGTTTTTACTTCTTTATCTTCACATATTTCTGTATTACTGGCAATGTTTCCTTGTACTCCGTTAGTGGACCTTGGTCCTTTGTCTTGATGCTTACCGTTACATGAGTTTGAGGTTCTCTCATAAGCAGTATCTGCATCAGAATGACACATAGAACTAATTCCATTCATTGATGAAAGACCATTGTAATTTAACCATTAGAAGTTACTAATGCTTGTTTTTTTTTATTTTTTATTAACTTGATCACTTTTATCTAGTGCTAAATGACTCAAATGCCATATTTCCCCGTGTTCCAGCAACTCTGTATTGTTCATCACTTTAACTACTTTTTTGGTTCACTGAATGTGCTTTCTCCTTTAGCAATTTTTGCTTTCTTGCTTTTTTTACTACACTCATTGACCTGCACATAACTTCACTTCTCTAGTACCATGTTTACAATTAATATCCACTTGGTTAGAAAATTGCTAAATTCCTTTTATGATTCAGTTCACTCTTTCCACACTACCATTTCCCCTAGAGAATTGGTCTTCAAACCTTTTAATGCTGTCCCCCCAGTTGAAAAATAAAAATCATTGGGCCCCCCTCAGAATTTTTCACAAATATTTTTTAAACATGGCAATGTTTAAATATGTCTAGACGTAGTTAAACATTGCAGTTAAGTACTCTTACCTTTTAAAAAATGCAATAGCATGTTTCTGCTTAAAACAAAACACTGTTATCTGTGTAATGCTTCTTTTGGCCAGAGCCTGGCGCACCCCAGGATCACTTGAGGCCCCCTTGGGGGTCCTGCCCCCGAGTTTGAAGACCCCTGCCATAGGGTGATATAAAGGAGTGAATTTTTGGTCAATAACTGACGCTTTCAAATAGTCTTTCATTTCTGATGTTTTAAACTGTACACCATTATCAGAAAGTATACATGCTGGGAAACCTTCCCTCAAAAATATTTCATCTAAAAACAAAAAGTCAGTTTTAGTATTAACCTTGTTCACTACACTCATTTCTAACCATCTAGAAAATGTATCCACCAGCACCAATATTTTTCTACTTGTTCCATCTTACCAATTGATTTGTCCCATTATATCTAATGCTTCCTCTTCCCAAGGTAGTCTTGGACATCCTAAAGAACCAAATGGTGGATTGAAAGTTTTTTGTGTTTTATCTGCCATTTCACATTTCACACACAATCTAACAAACCTTTCAATATCTGTTTCAAACTTAGGCCACTAGTATTGTTCTTTCAGTCTGCGTTTAGTACGTTTGATACCAGAATGACCTTTGTGACATAGATTTAGGATTTATGATTTTTTCACATAACCCTTTCGGAGGAATTACTTTCTCTCCACATTGAATCAGTAAATCACACATACTCAATTCATCTATAACTTCCCTAAAGCCTCTTTGTTCATATTTTAGTAGTTTCTTATCCAACTCATCCCATCCATTCATTATTTTCTTTTTTATTTCTTGTAAAATGTCATTTTCATTCTCAGCTTCCAACCATTCTTTTTTACCAAAGCTGCTCAGCGAATTGTCAATTTATGCAATATTGGTTACTGAAAATTCATTCTTTGAATTTCTGTCAATTTCTGTTATTGGTAATGCCAGTCTACTAAAACAATCTGCAGTATAATTCTTTGTACCAGGCACATATTGTATATCACATATATATAGTCCTGCAATCTCATAGATAATCTAGCTATTCTTGCTGAAGCTTTAATTAGCCATTCTGTTGTTAATCATTTTATCAAAGGTTTGTGGTTGCATCTTAATGATGATAATGATCTTTTCTGCCCCATATAAACTTTCTAAAATGCTCTAAAGCCCATACACAGGCTAAGGTTTCTCTTTCAATGACTGAATATTTCTCTCTGCTGTTGCGAGTGAATGAGATGCAAATATTATCACTACTTCCTTGTTATTCACACCAATCTGGGTTAAAATAGCTCCTAAACCTTTGCTCCTAGCATTCCTAGTAACTGTTGTTTTGGCATCCTTTCTAAATTTGGGGCCTGATTTATGAAACGCTAGTGCTTCCTTTGTATCATTTGTTGATGAAAATGTGGCGCAAACTTCCAAAATATATTTATATTTTGTATGTTTGCGTCACTTTTGTGTCAAAAAATGACGCAAAGGCAGCGCTAGCTTGTCATAAATTAGGCTGTAGGTGCCTTACTAGTAGCTTGGTTAATTTCCTGAAGTGAATGTTGACACTCAATGCTCCATACAAAATGAGACTTGTTTTTAAGTAACGTTCTCATTGCATATGTTTTTTTGAAAAATTCTCCATGAACGTTGCATAAAATTCTGCTAAACCCAAGAATGATCTTAAATCATCCTTTGACTTAGGAGCAGGTGCATTTATTATGGCTTTTCCTGAACATTCTTTAGGTTTAATTCCTGTGGAACTGATTTCATGACCTAAGGATGTAACCTTTCTTTCAGCAAATTTACATTTTGAAATTTCATCTGTCAACCCTTTTTTTGACAAAATATTCATTACCTCCTCATTACCGGCTGGTCATCATGAATTCTTTGGTTGTTACCCATCACTAGTATATCATCCTGAAAAAACATGACTCCCCACATATCACCAAATAATTCTCTCATCAATCTTTGGAAAACATCAGCCGCTGATGCTAAACCAAACGGCTTGCAACGGAATCGAAATCAACCAAAAAGGGTGCAGAGGGCTGTTACATTTCTACTAGAGGGACGTAGAAATATTTGGTGATATGCAGACAAAAGGTTTATAGTGGAAAACCATTTACCATTTTTTGTTAAGGAAAGCATTTCAAAAGTCCTGGGTAATGGGAATTGAACTACCAGAATATTCTAATTTAGATATGTGAGATCAACGCATAATCTGATTTTCCCACTGGCTCGTCTAGCCACTACTACTGGCGAAATCCATTCAGATGTTTCCACTGGCTCAATGACATTAGTATCTTGCAGTTTCTTCAGTTCTCTCTTTACCTCGTCTCTAATTATTAACCCCTTCGCTGCCAGGCCTTTTCCCCCTCCTGTGCCAGGCCTTTTTTTGCCTATTTGGGGCAGTTTGCGCTTAGGCCCTCATAACTTTTTGTCCACATAAGCTAACCAAGCCAGATTTGCGTCCTTTTTTTCCAACATCCTAGGGATTCTAGAGGTACCCAGACTTTGTGGGTTCCCCTGAAGGAGGCCAAGAAATTGGCCAAAATACAGTGAAAATTTCGTTTTTTTTAAAAAAATTTAAAAAGTGGTTGCAGAAGAAGGCTTGTGGATTTCCCCCTGAAAATGGCATCAACAAAGGGTTTGCAGTGCTAAACTCAGCAGCTTCCCAGCTTTCAGAAACAGGCAGACTTGAATCGGAAAACCCAATTTTTCAACCCAATTTTGGCATTTTACTGGGGCATACCCCATTTTTGCAATTTTTTGTGCTTTCAGCCTCCTTCCAGTCAGTGACAGGAATGGGCATGAAACCAATGCTGGATCCCAGAAACCTAAACATTTCTGAAAAGTAGACAAAATTCTGAATTCAGCAAGGGGTCATTTGTGTAGATCCTACAAGGGTTTTCTATAGAAAATAACAGCTGAAAAAGAAAAATATTGAAATTGAGGTGAAAAAACCATCAATTTTTCTCTACGTTTTACTCTGTAACTTTTCCCTGCAATGTCAGATTATCGAAAGCAATATACCGTTATGTCTGCTGGACTCCTCTGGTTGCGGGGATATATAGGGCTTGTAGGTTCATCAAGAACCCGAGGAACCCAGAGCCAATAAATGAGCTGCACCCTGCAGTGCGTTTTCATTCTATACCGGGCATACAGCAATTCATTTGCTGAAATATAGAGAGTAAAAAATTGCTATCAAGAAAACCTTTGCATTTCCAAAAAGGGCACACAATAAGGTGTTGAGGAGCAGTGGTTATTTGCACATCTCTGAATTCCGGGGTGACCATACTAGCATGTGAATTACAGGGAATTTCTCTAGATGTCTTTTTTACACACTCTCCTATATTTGGAAGGAAAAAATGTAGAGAAAGACAAGGGGCAATAGCACTTGTTTTGCTAATCTATGTTCCCCCAAGTCTCCCGATAAAAATGATACCTCACTTGTGTGGGTAGGCCTAGCGCCCGCGACAGGAAACTCCCCAAAACGCAACATGGACACATCCCATTTTTTTAAAAGAAAACAGAGGTGTTTTTTGCGAAGTGCCTGCCTGCAGATTTTGGCCTCTAGCTCAGCCGGCACCTAGGGAAACCTACCAAACCTGTGCATTTCTGAAAACTAGAGACCTAGGGGAATCCAAGATGGGGTGACTTGCGGGGCTCGGACCAGGTTCTGTTACCCAGAATCCTTTGCAAACCTCAAAATTTGGCTAAAAAAACACATGTTCCTCACATTTCTGTGGCAGAAAGTTCTGGAATCTGAGAGGAGCCACAAATTTCCTTCCACCCAGCGTTCCCCCAAGTCTCCTGATAAAAATGATACCTCACTTGTGTGGGTAGGCCTAGCGCCCGCGACAGGAAACGCCCCAAAGCGCAACGTGGACACATCTAAATTTTTGAAAGAAAACAGAGGTGTTTTTTGCGAAGTGCCTACCTGTAGATTTTGACCTCTACCTCAGCCGGCACCTTGGGAAACCTACCAAACCTGTGCATTTCTGAAAACTAGAGACCTAGGGGAATCCAAGATGGGGTGACATGCGGGGCTCGGACCAGGTTCTGTTACCCAGAATCCTTTGCAAACCTCAAAATTTGGCTAAAAAAACATATGTTCCTCACATTTCTGTGGCAGAAAATTCTGGAATCTGAGAGGAGCCACAAATTTCCTTCCACCCAGCGTTGCCCCAAGTCTCCCGATAAAAATGATACCTCACTTGTGTGGGTAGGCCTAGTGCCCGCGACAGGAAACGCCCCAAAGCACAACGTGGACACATCCCAAATTTTGGAAGAAAACAGAGGTGTTTTTTGCGAAGTGCCTACCTGTAGATTTTGGCCTCTAGCTCAGCCGGCACCTAGGGAAACCTACCAAACCTGTGCATTTCTGAAAACTAGAGACCTGGGGAAATCCAAGATGGGGTGACATGCGGGGCTCGGACCAGGTTCTAGTACCCAGAATCCTTTGCAAATCTCAACATTTGGCTAAAAAAACACATGTTCCTCACATTTCTGTGGCAGAAAGTTCTGGAATCTGAGAGGAGCCACAAATTTCCTTCCACCCAGCGTTCCCCCAAGTCTCCCGATAAAAATTATACCTCAATTGTGTGGGTAGGCCTAGCGCCCGCAACAGGAAACGCCCCAAAGCGCAACATGGACACATCCAAATTTTTGGAAGAAAACAGAGGTGTTTTTTGCGAAGTGCCTACCTGTAGATTTTGGCCTCTAGCTCAGCCGGCACCTAGGGAAACCTACCAAACCTGTGCATTTCTGAAAACTAGAGACCTAGGGGAATCCAAGGAGGGGTGATTTGCGGGGCTCGGACCAGGTTCTGTTACCCAGAATCCTTTGCAAACCTCAAAATTTGGCTAAAAAAACACATGTTCCTCACATTTCTGTGACAGAAAGTTCTGGTATCTGAGAGGAGCCACAAATTTCCTTCCACCCAGCGTTCCTCCAAGTCTCACGATAAAAATTATACCTCACTTGTGTGGGTAGGCCTAGCGCCCGCAACAGGAAACGCCCCAAAGCGCAACGTGGACACATCCAAATTTTTGGAAGAAAACAGAGGTGTTTTTTGCGAAGTGCCTACCTGTAGATTTTGGCCTCCAGCTCAGCCGGCACCTAGGGAAACCTACCAAACCTGTGCATTTCTGAAAACTAGAGACCTAGGGGAATCCAAGGAGGGGTGTCTTGCGGGGCTCGGACCAGGTTCTGTTACCCAGAATCCTTTGCAAACCTCAAAATTTGGCTAAAAAAACACATGTTCCTCTCATTTCTGTGGCAGAAAGTTCTGGAATCTGAGAGGAGCCACAAATTTCCTTCCACCCAGCGTTCCAACCAAGTCTCCCGATAAAAATTATACCTCAATTGTGTGGGTAGGCCTAGCGCCTGCGACAGGAAACGCCCCAAAGCGCAACGTGGACACATCCAAATGTTTGGAAGAAAATAGAGGTGTTTTTTGCGAAGTGCCTACCTGTAGATTTTGGCCTCTAGCTCAGCCGGCACTTAGGGAAACCTACCAAACCTGTGCATTTCTGAAAACTAGAGACCTAGGGGAATCCAAGATGGGGTGACATGCGGGGCTCGGACCAGGTTCTGTTACCCAGAATCCTTTGCAAACCTCAAAATTTGGCTAAAAAAACACATGTTCCTCACATTTCTGTGGCAGAAAGTTCTGGAATCTGAGAGGAGCCACAAATTTCCTTCCACCCAGCGTTCCCCCAAGTCTCCCGATAAAAATTATACCTCAATTGTGTGGGTAGGCCTAGCGCCCGCAACAGGAAACGCCCCAAAGCGCAACATGGACACATCCAAATTTTTGGAAGAAAACAGAGGTGTTTTTTGTGAAGTGCCTACCTGTAGATTTTGGCCTCTAGCTCAGCCGGCACCTAGGGAAACCTACCAAACCTGTGCATTTCTGAAAACTAGAGACCTAGGGGAATCCAAGGAGGGGTGATTTGCGGGGCTCGGACCAGGTTCTGTTACCCAGAATCCTTTGCAAACCTCAAAATTTGGCTAAAAAAACACATGTTCCTCACATTTCTGTGACAGAAAGTTCTGGTATCTGAGAGGAGCCACAAATTTCCTTCCACCCAGCGTTCCTCCAAGTCTCACGATAAAAATTATACCTCACTTGTGTGGGTAGGCCTAGCGCCCGCGACAGGAAACGCCCCAAAGCGCAACGTGGACACATCCAAATTTTTGGAAGAAAACAGAGGTGTTTTTTGCGAAGTGCCTACCTGTAGATTTTGGCCTCCAGCTCAGCCGGCACCTAGGGAAACCTACCAAACCTGTGCATTTCTGAAAACTAGAGGCCTAGGGGAATCCAAGGAGGGGTGTCTTGCGGGGCTCGGACCAGGTTCTGTTACCCAGAATCCTTTGCAAACCTCAAAATTTGGCTAAAAAAACACATGTTCCTCTCATTTCTGTGGCAGAAAGTTCTGGTATCTGAGAGGAGCCACAAATTTCCTTCCACCCAGCGTTCCTCCAAGTCTCCCGATAAAAATTATACCTCACTTGTGTGGGTAGGCCTAGCGCCCGCGACAGGAAACGCCCCAAAGCGCAACGTGGACACATCCAAATATTTGGAAGAAAACAGAGGTGTTTTTTGCGAAGTGCCTACCTGTAGGTTTTGGCCTCTAGCTCAGCCGGCACCTAGGGAAACCTACCAACCTGTGCATTCCTGAAAGCTAGAGACCTAGGGGAATCCAAGGAGGGGTGACTTGCGGGGCTCGGACCAGGTTCTGTTACCCAGAATCCTTTGCAAACCTCAAACTTTGGCTAAAATAACACATGTTCCTCACATTTCTGTGGCAGTAAGTTCTGGAATCTGAGAGGAGCCACGAATTTCCTTCCACCCAGCGTTCCCCCAAGTCTCCCGATCAAAATGATACCTCACTTGTGTGGGTAGGCCTAGCGCCTGCGACAGGAAACGCCCCAAAGCGCAACGTGGACACATCCAAATGTTTGGAAGAAAACAGAGGTGTTTTTTGCGAAGTGCCTACCTGTAGATTTTGGCCTCTAGCTCAGCTGGCACCTAGGGAAACCTACCAAACCTGTGCATTTCTGAAAACTAGAGACCTAGGGGAATCCAAGATGGGGTGACTTGCGGGGCTCGGACCAGGTTCTGTTACCCAGAATCCTTTGCAAACCTCAAAATTTGGCTAAAAAAACACATGTTCCTCACATTTCTGTGGCAGAAAGTTCTGGAATCTGAGAGGAGCCACAAATTTCCTTCCACCCAGCGTTCCCCCAAGTCCCCCGATAAAAATGATACCTCACTTGTGTGGGTAGGCCTAGCGCCCGCGACAGGAAACGCCCCAAAGCGCAACGTGGACACATCCAAATTTTTGGAAGAAAACAGAGGTGTTTTTTGCGAAGTGCCTACCTGTAGATTTTGGCCTCTAGCTCAGCCGGCACCTAGGGAAACCTACCAAACCTGTGCATTTCTGAAAACTAGAGACCTAGGGAAATCCAAGATGGGGTGACTTGCGGGGCTCGGACCAGGTTCTGTTACCCAGAATCCTTTGCAAACCTCAAACTTTGGCTAAAATAACACATGTTCCTCACATTTCTGTGGCAGTAAGTTCTGGAATCTGAGAGGAGCCACAAATTTCCTTCCACCCAGCGTTCCCCCAAGTCTCCCGATAAAAATGATACCTCACTTGTGTGGGTAGGCCTAGCGCCTGCGAGAGGAAACGCCCCAAAGCGCAACGTGGACACATCCAAATGTTTGGAAGAAAACAGAGGTGTTTTTTGCGAAGTGCCTACCTGTAGATTTTGGCCTCTAGCTCAGCCGGCACCTAGGGAAACCTACCAAACCTGTGCATTTCTGAAAACTAGAGACCTAGGGGAATCCAAGATGGGGTGACTTGCGGGGCTCGGACCAGGTTCTGTTACCCAGAATCCTTTGCAAACCTCAAAATTTGGCTAAAAAAACACATGTTCCTCACATTTCTGTGGCAGAAAGTTCTGGAATCTGAGAGGAGCCACAAATTTCCTTCCACCCAGCGTTCCCCCAAGTCCCCCGATAAAAATGATACCTCACTTGTGTGGGTAGGCCTAGCGCCCGCGACAGGAAACGCCCCAAAGCGCAACGTGGACATATCCACATTTTTTGAAGAAAACTGAGGTGTTTTTTGCGAAGTGCCTACCTGTAGATTTTGGCCTCTAGCTCAGCCGGCACCTAGGGAAACCTGCCAAACCTGTGCATTTCTGAAAACTAGAGACCTAGGGGAATCCAAGATGGGGTGACTTGCGGGGCTCGGACCAGGTTCTGTTACCCAGAATCCTTTGCAAACCTCAAAATTTGGCTAAAAAAACACATGTTCCTCACATTTCTGTGGCAGAAAGTTCTGGAATCTGAGAGGAGCCACAAATTTCCTTCCACCCAGCGTTCCCCCAAGTCTCCCGATAAAAATGATACCTCACTTGTGTGGGTAGGCCTAGCGCCTGCGACAGGAAACGCCCCAAAACGCAACATGGACACATCCCATTTTTTTTAAAGAAAACAGAGGTGTTTTTTGCGAAGTGCCTACCTGCAGATTTTGGCCTCTAGCTCAGCCGGCACCTAGGGAAACCTACCAAACCTGTGCATTTCTGAAAACTAGAGACCTAGGGGAATCGAAGGAGGGGTGTCTTGCGGGGCTCGGACCAGGTTCTGTTACCCAGAATCCTTTGCAAACCTCAAACTTTGGCTAAAAAAACCACATGTTCCTCACATTTCTGTGACAGAAAGTTCTGGAATCTGAGAGAAGCCACAAATTTCCTTCCACACAACGTTCTCCCAAGTCTCCCGATAAAAATGGTACCTCACTTTTGTGGGTAGGCCTAGCGCCCGCGACAGGAAACGCCCCAAAGCGCAACGTGGACACATCCCAAATTTTGGAAGAAAACAGAGGTGTTTTTTGCGAAGTGCCTACCTGTAGATTTTGGCCTCTAGCTCAGCCGGCACCTAGGGAAACCTACCATACCTGTGCATTTCTGAAAACTAGAGACCTAGGGGAATCCAAGGAGGGGTGACTTGCGGGGCTCGGACAAGGTTCTGTTACCCAGAATCCTTTGCAAACCTCAAAATTTGGCTAAAAAAACACATGTTCCTCTCATTTCTGTGGCAGAAAGTTCTGGTATCTGAGAGGAGCCACAAATTTCCTTCCACCCAGCGTTCCTCCAAGTCTCCCGATAAAAATTATACCTCAATTGTGTGGGTAGGCCTAGCGCCCGCGACAGGAAACGCCCCAAAGCGCAACGTGGACACATCCAAATTTTTGGAAGAAAACAGAGGTGTTTTTTGCGAAGTGCCTACCTGTAGATTTTGGCCTCTAGCTCATCCGGCACCTAGGGAAACCTACCAACCTGTGCATTCCTGAAAACTAGAGACCTAGGGGAATCCAAGGAGGGGTGACTTGCGGGGCTCGGACCAGGTTCTGTTACCCAGAATCCTTTGCAAACCTCAAACTTTGGCTAAAATAACACATGTTCCTCACATTTCTGTGGCAGAAAGTTCTGGAATCTGAGAGGAGCCACAAATTTCCTTCCACCCAGCGTTCCCCCAAGTCTCCCGATAAAAATGATACCTCACTTGTGTGGGTAGGCCTAGCGCCCGCGACAGGAAACGCCCCAAAGCGCAACGTGGACACATCCAAATATTTTGAAGAAAACAGAGGTGTTTTTTGCGAAGTGCCTACCTGTAGATTTTGGCCTCTAGCTCAGCCGGCACCTAGGGAAACCTACCAAACCTGTGCATTTCTGAAAACTAGAGACCTAGGGGAATCCAAGATGGGGTGACTTGCGGGGCTCGGACCAGGTTCTGTTACCCAGAATCCTTTGCAAACCTCAAAATTTGGCTAAAAAAACACATGTTCCTCACATTTCTGTGGCAGAAAGTTCTGGAATCTGAGAGGAGCCACAAATTTCCTTCCACCCAGCGTTCCCCCAAGTCTCCCGATAAAAATGATACCTCACTTGTGTGGGTAGGCCTAGCGCCCGCGACAGGAAACGCCCCAAAACGCAACATGGACACATCCCATTTTTTTTAAAGAAAACAGAGGTGTTTTTTGCGAAGTGCCTACCTGCAGATTTTGGCCTCTAGCTCAGCCGGCACCTAGGGAAACCTACCAAACCTGTGCATTTCTGAAAACTAGAGACCTAGGGGAATCCAAGGAGGGGTGACATGCGGGGCTCGGACCAGGTTCTGTTACCCAGAATCCTTTGCAAACCTCAAAATTTGGCTAAAAAAACACATGTTCCTCACATTTCTGTGGCAGAAAGTTCTGGAATCTGAGAGGAGCCACAAATTTCCTTCCACCCAGCGTTCCCCCAAGTCTCCCGATAAAAATTATACCTCACTTGTGTGGGTAGGCCTACCGCCCGCGACAGGAAACGCCCCAAAACGCAACGTGGACACATCCAAATTTTTGGAAGAAAACAGAGGTGTTTTTTGTGAAGTGCCTACCTGTAGATTTTGGCCTCTAGCTCAGCCGGCACCTAGGGAAACCTACCAAACCTGTGCATTTCTGAAAACTAGAGACCTAGGGGAACTTAAGGAGGGGTGACTTGCGGGGTTCGGACCAGGTTCTGTTACCCAGAATCCTTTGCAAACCTCAAACCTTGGCTAAAAAAACCACATGTTCCTCACATTTCTGTGGCAGAAAGTTCTGGAATCTGAGAGGAGCCACAAATTTCCTTCCACCCAGCGTTTCCCCAAGTCTCCCGATAAAAATGATACCTCACTTGTGTGGGTAGGCCGAGCGCCCGCGACAGGAAACGCCCCAAAGCGCAACGTGGACACATCCAAATTTTTGGAAGAAAACAGGAGGTGTTTTTTGCGAAGTGCCTACCTGTAGATTTTGGCCTCTAGCTCAGCCGGCACCTAGGGAAACCTACCAAACCTGTGCATTTCTGAAAACTAGAGACCTAGGGGAATCCAAGATGGGGTGACTTGCGGGGCTCGGACCAGGTTCTGTTACCCAGAATCCTTTGCAAACCTCAAAATTTGGCTAAAAAAACACATGTTCCTCACATTTCTGTGGCAGAAAGTTCTGGAATCTGAGAGGAGCCACAAATTTCCTTCCACCCAGCGTTCCCCCAAGTCTCCCGATAAAAATGATACCTCACTTGTGTGGGTAGGCCTAGCGCCCGCGATAGGAAACGCCCCAAAGCGCAACGTGGACACATCCAAATTTTTGAAAGAAAACAGTGCCTACCTGTGGATTTTGGCCTGTAGCTCAGCCGGCACCTAGGGAAACCTACCAACCCAGTGCATTTTTGAAAACTAGAGACCTAGGGGAATCCAAGATGGGGTGACTTGTGGGGCTCGGACCAGGTTCTGTTACCCAGAATCCTTTGCAAACCTCAAAATTTGGCAAACAAAACACATGTTCCTCACATTTCTGTGGCAGAAAGTTCTGGAATCTGAGAGGAGCCACAAATTTCCTTCCACCCAGCGTTCCCCTAAGTCTCTCGATAAAAATGGTACCTCACTTCTGTGGGTAGGCCTAGCGCCCACGAAAGGAAATGGCCCAAAACACAACGTGGACACAACATATTTTTTCACAGAAAACAGAGGTGTTTTTTGCAAAGTGCCTACCTGTGGAGTTTGGCCTCTAGCTCAGCCGGGCCCGGGAGAGGGGGGGGCAGAAATGCCCTAAAATAAATGTGACCCCCCCCAAACCCCCCCTGCCTGGGAACGACCCTTGCCTACGGGGTCGCTCCCCCTGCGTGACATTGGCGCCAAAAAACAAATCCCCGGTGCCTAGTGGTTTCTGCCCCCTTGGGGGCAGATTGACCTAAAATCGGCCAATCTGCCCCCAGGGGGGCAGAAATGGCCTAAATACAATTTGCCCCCCAGGGGAGCGACCCTTGCCTGATGGGTCGCTCCCCATCTCTAAAAAAACAAACAAACAAAAAAAAAATTCCCCTGGCGCCTAGAGGTTTCTGCCCCCCCTGGGGGCAGATCGGCCTAATAATAGGCCGATCTGCCCCCAGGGGGGGCAGAAATGGCCTAAAATAAATTTGCCCCTCCCACCCCCCCCGGGAGCGACCCTTGCCTACGGGGTCGCTCCCCCTGCGTGACATTGGCGCCAAAAAACAAATCCCAGGTGCCTAGTGGTTTCTGCCCCCTTTGGGGCAGATTGACCTAAAATCGGCCAATCTGCCCCCAAGGGGGGCAGAAATGGCCTAAATACAATTTGCCCCCCAGGGCAGCGACCCTTGCCTGATGGGTCGCTCCCCATCTCTAAAAAAACAAACAAAAAAAAAAAACACAAAAAAAAAAAAATTCCCCTGGCGCCTGGAGGTTTCTGCCCCCCCCTGGTGGCAGATCGGCCTAATAATAGGCCGATCTCCCCCAGGGGGGGCAGAGATTGCCTAAAATAAATTTGCCCCCCAACCCCCATCCCCCCCCCCCCCCGGGAGCGACCCTTGCCTACGGGGTCGCTCCCCCTGCGTGACATTGGCGTCAAATCCCAGGTGCCTAGTGGTTTCTGCCCCCTTGGGGGCAGATTGACCTAAAATCGGCCAATCTGCCCCCAAGGGGGGCAGAAATGGCCTAAATACAATTTGCCCCCCAGGGCAGCGACCCTTGCCTGATGGGTCGCTCCCCATCTCTAAAAAAACAAACAAAAATAAAAAACACAAAAAAAAATAATAGGCCGATCTCCCCCAGGGGGGGCAGAAATGGCCTAAAATAAATTTGCCCCCCCAACCCCCACCCATCCCCGGGAGCGACCCTTGCCTACGTGGTCGCTCCCCCTGCGTGACATTGGCGCCAAAAAACAAATCCCAGGTGCCTAGTGGTTTCTGCCCCCTTGGGGGCAGATTGACCTAAAATCGGCCAATCTGACCCAAAGGGGGGCAGAAATGGTCTAAATACAATTTGCCCCCCAGGTGAGCGACCCTTGCCTGATGGGTCGCTCCCCATCTCTAAAAAAATAAACAAACAAAAAAAAAATTCCCCTGGCGCCTAGAGGTTTCTGCCCCCCCTGGGGGCAGATCGGCCTAATAATAGGCCGATCTGCCCCCAGGGGGGGCAGAAATGGCCTAAAATAAATTTGCCCCTCCCACCCCCCCCGGGAGCGACCCTTGCCTACGGGGTCGCTCCCCCTGCGTGACATTGGCGCCAAAAAACAAATCCCAGGTGCCTAGTGGTTTCTGCCCCCTTTGGGGCAGATTGACCTAAAATCGGCCAATCTGCCCCCAAGGGGGGCAGAAATGGCCTAAATACAATTTGCCCCCCAGGGCAGCGACCCTTGCCTGATGGGTCGCTCCCCATCTCTAAAAAAACAAACAAAAAAAAAAAACACAAAAAAAAAAAAATTCCCCTGGCGCCTGGAGGTTTCTGCCCCCCCCTGGTGGCAGATCGGCCTAATAATAGGCCGATCTCCCCCAGGGGGGGCAGAGATTGCCTAAAATAAATTTGCCCCCCAACCCCCATCCCCCCCCCCCCCGGGAGCGACCCTTGCCTACGGGGTCGCTCCCCCTGCGTGACATTGGCGTCAAATCCCAGGTGCCTAGTGGTTTCTGCCCCCTTGGGGGCAGATTGACCTAAAATCGGCCAATCTGCCCCCAAGGGGGGCAGAAATGGCCTAAATACAATTTGCCCCCCAGGGCAGCGACCCTTGCCTGATGGGTCGCTCCCCATCTCTAAAAAAACAAACAAAAATAAAAAACACAAAAAAAAATAATAGGCCGATCTCCCCCAGGGGGGGCAGAAATGGCCTAAAATAAATTTGCCCCCCCAACCCCCACCCATCCCCGGGAGCGACCCTTGCCTACGTGGTCGCTCCCCCTGCGTGACATTGGCGCCAAAAAACAAATCCCAGGTGCCTAGTGGTTTCTGCCCCCTTGGGGGCAGATTGACCTAAAATCGGCCAATCTGACCCAAAGGGGGGCAGAAATGGTCTAAATACAATTTGCCCCCCAGGTGAGCGACCCTTGCCTGATGGGTCGCTCCCCATCTCTAAAAAAATAAACAAAAAAACAAAAAATAATTGCCCTGGCGCCTAGAGGTTTTTGCCCCCCCCTTCCCTTTGAAGCCCCTCCGGGCCTCCCCCAGTGATTGAAAGAGAAATGCTTAGCATTTCTCTTTCAATCGCGATGGGGGAGGCCCCTGTGACTAATCAGCGCGCGCTTGCGTGCTGACGTCACTGGGGGGGGGGTCGGGGGTGGAAGGGGAAGGTCTTCCCCTTCCATCCCCGGCTTGGTGGGGGAGGGGGGTGCACGGGGGGCGCGCTAGCACTTCCCCAAGATCCCCTGTGCCTAGGACGAGATGATCTCATCCAAGGCACAGGGGAACTGTAGCCTTGGACGACATCATCTCGTCCAAGGCACAGAACTGGTTAAAGGAATGTTGCGTATTTTGTGAACTTGTGGCATTGGAGTAGATTTTACTTTGATTGTATGTGTAAATCCTTTGAGGTTTCCTATAGTTCCATTGAATACTTCAGGAAACTCCCTGATAATCCAGTGTTTTGTTTCTACTGCTTCACAAGCCACCAACACTTGTTCTGGTCTATTAGGAAGTTTAAAGCTCTTTGACCTTTCCATCCTAATACAGATGGACCATCAGCTGCCACACATAATTTACATGAAGCTTGTCTGCCTTTGAATTCAAATACGAGTATTCTAAATCCTACCATATCTATTTTTCTCTTATGAAATTTTCTGGATTTACGTCAGTGGGTTCTAAATGTGGACAAATCACTCCTGCAAATTTTCCCTTCCACACAGAATGAGAAATGATACTAAACGGAGATCCTGAATCAGCTGCTACCTGTAAAGGAATCTCTCCAAATGTGATTCTACATTCAGGTTTGTTACATCTCTCACCCTTATTATTTAACACTGTATTTCTTTGCTTACTACTATCCTTAATACAGATTTCCTCCAATATGCCATTGGATTAATTTTCTGAAGAGTCAGAACCACTTTCTATAAGACAAGCTACTTGAGTCTTCTTTTTATCTTTCTTTCCGCATACTCGTGCAAAGTATCCAAAGATTCCACATTCTAGACATTTTGCTGTTTTTGCAGGACACTTCTCAAATTTGGCTGTATGATAACATACAAATCCAGATGTATTGCCTTGGTTATACCTTTCTTTGTTTTGTGCTTTCTTGTATTTTTGATGCAAATAAGTAATTTTAGGAGAAGGTATATTCACTTTTTTTCTCTCAGTTACTTTGCTAACTGATATATCAGAAGAAGAAGTAATAGCTTTAGCAGACGTCTCTGAAAGTTCAGCTTTTTTCAATAGAGCAATTATCTCCTTAAAACTCAATTCTCCTTCAATCCACAAAATCACTTGAATATTTTTGTTCTTCGCGCACATTACTATCAAGTCTCTTATTAGTTCATCGTATAAGTTTCCTAATCTGAAGTTTATTGCTAAATTCTTGAGAATAGGTACATAGTCTTCAATTGTTTCACTGTGTTCTTGTTTACGTAGGAAAAATGTGCATCTAGAAACAGCAACACACACTATGGGCGAGTAATGCTCATCAAGATCTAAAATGGCATTCTTAAAGACATCAAAATCCCCCCTCTTTCAGGTTTTTGCATTTCGTTATACACTCTAACACCTTCAGGACCCAAACAATATAATAAAATCCCTTGTTTCCTTTCCTGTGATAGTACACCACTGTTATCCTCCAAGGTAGCAATATAATTCATGAAATACTCCTTCCAATCCAGCCATTTTTACACTAGATTCACCAGGATTCGTAAGAAAGTCTTTAGGTGTGTTTAAAGTTATTTCTACATTTAATGTATCACTAGAGGCTGAATTGTTAGGGTTCCTTTCCGTTTTTTCGTATCTGAAGTCTAATTATTTACAAATACATCAGCATACAATAAGTACTATAAAGTTAGTTTAGGTACATTTTATTTGCCACCATTATTTAAAAAAAATGCCCGAAACCACTTATCGGGATTTAAATAATATTATTAAATGTCAATAAAAAGTCTATATCAATTTTGGTATTGTCTGTGGTCACAGGTAGGATTCTTTTTTTTATATATATGGTGTGCCTGTCACTCTAATATTATGAAACAGGGCTAAACCAAGGTGTTGTATTTTTTTTTAAATTATGTGCCTGTCACCTTAATGTTATGAAACAGGCGTGAACCGAGGTGTTGTTTTTTGTTTTTTTATGGTGTGTCTGTCACCGTTTTCCAATCCGGCGGTAGGATGCAGGAGGTAAAAGAAATAAAGCGTCAAATGTGTAATTTACTCCGTTGCTCCGAAAGTACAACAACTTCCAAAATGGCCACTGTCGAGGTTATGTAGTGTGACCTGATGTCATTTTGCATATGTACGTGTGACGAGGTGGTTGGCGTGCAAAAATAAAAGCGCAATGGAAAAGATGAGAGGCAGAACTCACGTGCATAGAACACATATACTCATGGGGAAAGAGCAACAGATTTAACAGCAGTTTTAATTTGAAGGTACACAGCTGTAAAGATTTGCACAGAGATACAGCAAACTAAATAGTTGTAACTTATACACAGCACTTTTAAATGTACATCACAACAGTTTTGTTTCCTGTTGTATTCGGTTGCTGTTTTCTGATAGGCCAATTAAGCATCAATCCATGTAATGTTACAAAGAACGCTGCAATAGAAGCACACACAAAGGTTCATGGGGGGCCGGAATCAACTCATCACCAAATTTCTGTTGCATCTTCTTTCATAAGTAAGCATTAGCACAATGTTCTGAATTAATCTTCTTTAATTCCAAACCCCAACACACACTGTAAAGTAGCTTCACAAGTAGCTTCTCTCCAAAAGCTTCTAGAACATTCAATTACATCGTATTTGTACATCAGCATGTGGAACATAGAATCAGATTACGTTTCTACATTATCTGCTTAAGTTAACCTTGGTTTACTTAATAACATTAGTTTACGTACCCATTACTACCACACCTGTGCAAAAGGCTCTCTCCAGCCCGCACTGTGTTGCCGGGCTAGAGAGAGCAGGCACAGGCTGCCATGCTGCCTGGAGGCGCTCTGGCTGGGTGCTCCCAGCCAATCCTAACGTTGCTCTGAGCAGCATCAGGATTGGCCGCAGGGCAGGCTGGGCGCCTGTAAACCCAAAAACAGAAACCCACCTCCACTCATAGTTCCACTAAGTGGAATCTCTATGTCTGATAATAGTCACAGCTCAAGCCAAAGTCACCAAGATATAGACATTCAGAAAGATGCAAAAAACAAATCATGTTATTTACACATATGGGCAAACTAATCTAATATTGGATACATATATAAACATAAATCAGTCTGTGAAACCTGTGGAACAACCAAACATAAAAAGAATCATTCACACAACCTCAATCACACTCATTAAAAACAACAAAAAATACAATAGGACTATTCTTTAAACCAAAACAGCTTAATAGGAGATCCAAAAAGTGATGAATAGAGAAATCACAAAAAAATTCATTCAAAAGATTTTTTTTTATACAACCTAACTTAATCATCATTGTGGTTCTTTAGTCATAGAGTCAAAATATCTCCGGACCATCTATCAAAAGTTCATACAGAGTGAAATGAGGTTCAATCCAAAGTTCTGCCACAAATGTAGTGGTGACGTGCGTTTCAGTGGCACGTGACCAAAGGGTCTCCCACCTTCCTCAGGGCAATTGGAAAATGTGTAATGTTAAAAAACCTCCCCTGGAGAGGCTGTAATCCTCATTAACACAGTACCTATGAATATAAAATATTTACACTGTGATCAATGGCTTGACTGGGAAAATTATGTTTATCCATAGTGGTCTTCTCTCCGAAATGGCCAAGTGTCTTGCCAAGTGTCTTGCAAGTGGTCCTCCATGTTATATTAACATATCCTGTACTGTGCCCACATGCTTCCAAAAATGCATTATCTGGTTTGTGGCAGTGAAACTTTCCCATACATGCGCTATATTCCCATGTATGCTACACATAAGTCTAGGTGATTTTTAAAAAAACTTTCTAGTGCCTGCCATTGTACAAGCCCAAAAGTGTCTTGTTTATAAAAAGTGACAGGCAGGCATAGGACCAAAGCTCATATTACCCTGCGACGTTATAACTGGATCAACGCCTCTGGAAACTTCTTTGAGGGCAAAAAATTCAAACACACAACTCGATGTAGTCGGTGGTTCCTTGAAATCTTACTCTTTTGTCACTTCTCTCTTAATTTGTAGCAGACAGGGAATGCCCACAAAGAGAAAACGTTATGTCGTATATACCTGCATTTCTTACTGCTTGCAACTTGCAAAAGTATAGTTGTCCGATACGCTACGATAATTACCACAGATAAACCTAACCCCATACTTCCTACCAGTCAGATATTGTGGAACAAAAAGTCTTCCTGTTCCCGATAGTCCTCATTCTTCAAACCAGGGGATGGGAAATAGACCCTGTATCTGTATCAGAGGACGATGAATGGGTGCACCCTCAAATAACAAGATTGCGATCCGGAAATGGTCTGACGGGAGGCTGGAATTTCACGTAGATCAAAACAGTTCAATGAACTGGCCATAACACTCTAGGTGCAGGGTGGCCGCCATATTGGAACAGGAAAGAGATCGAGTCCAGGGATGAAAGATAGGATGCATCCTACCTAACTAATGAAAATAAGAGAAAATCTTCCTATATCTATATAGTACCTCTACTTAGTTTCGACGGTCAAATCTAAATGGAAGATTTGGAACATAGCTCTGCATCAAAAAACTCATACCTGGTAACATCTCCAGAAAGTAGAATAATATCCCAGACAAACAAGCTTCTCATCACACTGCCAGTCAATTCACTATTCTTTAGAGAAAACTTCCAACTTTCTAGTTAAACACAGCCCCATATTGAAGCCATAGCAAAGCTCTAGATATTATTGAGAAATAACCTTGAGTGCTGTAAAATAATCCATGTTAAATACACTATCACTAGTTAAAGGAATCGGACAGATATAAAGGAATAGGAAAAGCAGATAGAGACTCTTCCAAATGTGCACATTTTCCCAGGGGATTCTATCATTAAGTCCTCAATGTGCTGTATCTAAAAAGTAGGTCCAAAATACCTCTTCTTTTCTTCTGTGTTTGTCAATGTCTATGGAAAAAGAGGTAACCTTCTCTAGAATTATCCAGTTCAAGTCACTTTCCTTGTGGCCTTTCTACACGCAATGGTCAACCTGAAATCTCAGATTTTTAATCGCTGATTTGTGTTAGCTGAAGCAGCTCTTAAACTGGCTTCCTGTTTCACCTACATCACCAAGGTGACAAGGACAGATGATACAATATACCACATTTGAACTCTGGCAGTTGGTCATAGTCCTTAATTGGATTATTTTTTTGTTGTACAGAAAAGTATCTGATACAATAGCCTGAGCACATGAACGACATTCTCTGCACCAGTGGTTACCTAAAATGGGATTAGTTCCCATTATGGTCTTCTGAATGAAATTATTTTTTTTTGTGACTCTGGCTTTAATCAATTTGTCTCTTAAGTTCAAATTCCTTTTGAAAGCAAACATGGGAATAGGGAGTGGAGAATCCCTCTCAATGCTATTCAGAGTGGTCCATTGTGTGTTGATGATCCCTCTGATTTTGCTGTTGATATTGGAATTTCTAATGACACACACTAAACTTTGTTGCTCAAACTCTGGATGTGTCTCAACAGAATGTCACAATCATAATTTTTTGCCCTTTTGTAAGCTTCCTGAATCAGCCATTGAGGGTAACCCTCCAAAGGAATTTGTCCTTCAAATCCTTAGCATTTCTATCGTATTCTGTCATAGTGCTGCAGCTCCTTCGGGTCCTAAGGAACTGACTAAACAGGATACCATGACGTTGGATTCTCAGATGGAAGCTTTCAAAATGTATTAAAGTGTTCTGTGTCGTAGGTTTTGTATATAATGACACCTGGAGGCATCCCTCCTCCTCAAAAATGAGAATATCTAAAAGAATTCCACCTTCCAATTGTTGATATTAGGGCTGAATTTTACATTATTGTCACACAATTTGAGCCATTCAACAAATTCCTGGAGGTATTCTATCGCACCCGCCCAAATAAAGAAGATATTGTCAATGTAGCGCACCCAGGGGCATATTTATACTCCGTTTGCGCCGGAATTGCGTCGTTTTTTTTTACGCAATTTTGACGGAAAACTAACTCCATATTTCTACTTTGGCGTTAGACGCGTCTAGCGCCAAAGTCCATGGAGTTAGCGTCATTTTTTAGCGTGGACACCTACTTTGCGTTAATTATATGCAAGGTAGGCGTTCCCGTCTAAAAAATCGACTCCGAGCCATGTGCGTCGGATTTATACTCCCGGGCAAAATTCACGCCCGGGAGTGGGCGGGTCAAACAAAATGACATACGGCCGCTTTTGCGCCGTTTTTTAGCGCCTGCAAAAGGCAGGCGTTAAGGGACCTGTGGGCTCTGAAGGAGCCCAGAGGTGCCCTCCAATGCCCCCAGGGACACCCCCTGTCACCCTTGCCCACCCCAGGAGGACACCCAAGGCTGGAGGGACCCATCCCAGGGACATAAAGGTAAGTTCAGGTAAGTGTTTTTTTATATTTTCTTTTTGTGGCATAGGGGGGCCTGATTTGTGCCCCCCTACATGCCACTATGCCCAATGACCATGCCCAGGGGACAGAAGTCCCCTGGGCATGGCCATTGGGCAAGGGGGCATGACTCCTGTCTTTGCTAAGACAGGAGTCATTTCTATGGGGGTTGGGAGTGAAAAAAAATGGCGCAAATCGGGTTGAGGCGAAAAAATTGCCTCAACCTGACTTGCCCCATTTCTTGACGCCCAAGCCCCATATCCCCCTACGCCGGCGCTGCCTGGTGTACGTCGTTTTTTTTAACGCACACCAGACGGCGCCGGCGGCTAACGCCGGCTAACGTCATTCAATAAATACGGCGCCCGCATGGCGCTTCAGAATGGCGTTAGCCGTCGCTAATTTTTTTGACGCAAAACTGCGTTGGCGCAGTTTTGCGTCAAAAAGTATAAATATGGGCCCCAATGCTTTATGTTTTCAAAAAATGGAGCAACTTCATTAGATAAGTGCCTTCTTTCAAACAAGCCCATATAAATATTTGCTACACTGGGGGCGCAGCCTGCTCCCATGCTGACCCCTTTTATTTGTTTATATATGTCCCCATCAAATTCAAAATAGTTTTCCTGTAGAACTAGTTTAAGACACCTCAATATGAAGTTCACAGGGACATGTTGGTATATAGCGCCTCAATAGCCATCGTTACTAGAAGCTCCCGATTGGGATTAAACTGGAGACCCTCTACTTTTGCAATCATTTGGTATGTATCTTTAATGTAGGAAGGAAACCTATTGGTCAAAGGTTTAAGAAATGAATCGATATATTTAGATGACGGTTCTGTAGCCGATCCTATAGTAGATACAATAGGTCTAATGGGAGGATCACTGATTTGTTTGTGTGTTTTGGGCACTCCATAAATCACTGGCAGTTTAGGGTTTTTTACCCTTAGAAATTTCTACTCGGGCTTTGAAATGCTGCCATTCTGTATTCCCCATTCACAGATGGTCTGAATCTTAGAACAAGTGAGTTTAATAGCATTGCCTCAAACTGTTCAGTAGTGTTCCTTGACTGAGAGAATCATTCTCATCTTTTGCTTATATACCTCAGTGTCCAGCAACAATATGCCCCTGCCTTTATTGCAGGGGTTCACTGTTATACATTTATTTTGTTGAAAGTGTCCATTAGCTAGTCTTTGTTCTTGTGTGAGATTGGGGGCTGGAGGCAGAACAAATCTCAACACCTGTTTGATTTTGGTGGATACTATTTTCTCAAATATGCCTACTTCTGGACCTACCTGGTCCAGGCTAGGAGTGAAGGTATGTCCTATTAAACTGATTTTGGTTTACATAATGGTCCTATTGTATTTTTTGTTGTTTTTAATGATTGTGATTGAGGTTGTGTGAATGATTCTTTTTATGTTTGGTTGTTCCCCAGGTTTCACAGACCAATTTGTGTTTTTATATGTATCCAATAGCAGATTAATTTATCCATATGTGTAAATGAAATTATGTATTTTTTGCATCTTTCTGAATGTCTATATCTTGGTGACTCTGGCTTGACCTGTGACTATTATCAGACATAGAGATTCCACTTAGTGGAACTGTCGGTGGAGGTGGGTTTCTGTTTTTTGGTTTATAGTTTTTTCCCTGTTCTGCTCCCTTGTCTTTGCTATAGGAAACCCTTTTATCAGGTTGGGACCTGTGCCTGCAGCCTGTCTGTAGGGTAGGAGAATAGCAGCGCAGTGGTGATGGTGGCAGCGGCAGCACAGGTAAGGATTTTTTTATTAATTCCCCCCGCTTCCTGCCCCCTCACCACTGTGTGCGCCGCACCACCCCTTTTTACCACCGCAAGCCTCCAGAGGGTAAATCTGAGGAGGAAGGGCAATATCAGAAAAAGCAACCCATCATCACAGGCACTACTGCCACCCTGCCACCACCACCATCAATACCACCAACCAAGGCGTCACCACAGCCACCAGAAAAACATTGACCATTAAGGATTTCTGTATGTAGGTTAGAAGGGTGGCGGCTAAACTCCAGGAATTAACAGGTAGCTCAAGTTCTGTAGACAACCATTTCTTTCTTTAATTCAGGGACGCTGACACATAAAATGACCAGCCCTTCAAAAGCCGAATTTAATCCACAAACCCACATAACATATATTTGTGTGGTTTGTGGAAAATCCGTGTCACTTCTGTACATGGATATAATCCCCATATAAGCAAGTGATTTTGTTCAAGCTACGCATTGCACCTGGTTCTTGTCTCACTAAACAGGCAACATCAGGTCTTGCTACCTCATCTGGGATTAGGCCTACATTAACACTGGCCATAAGCCCTGGATGCAGCGTGATTTTGTTTAGTTCTCTGGCAATTTTAAACCCTGGGATGACTCATTCATTACTCAGAGTCGCCTCACAGGAGGCAGGTATAACGATAATCAGGGACTGCAAGGAAGGCATGGAACTTGCTAGTAGATAGGTTCAGAGGATCTCATAGTCAGCTACAAAACTAGGGAGAACAGGTAGAAGTTAGTAAACGAGGCAAAACGGTGGACATACTGATACAGAGCAACATCGCCAATAAACAAACGTGAAATAAGCAATAGTTCAGGCTTTTTTATAGTAAAGCCATTGGCTTCTTTTCTCACTAGTACAGGCAATGCACGCACAGTTGAGAAGTGCCAATGCAGATTTATATCCCTGGTGGGCAAAATGCATCCGAAGAGGCCCATGCGTAGCAGAAGCTACTGACCTTTCACCTTCAAAATAGGGAGCATAAGGTTGCTGTGACCAGTGGTCGTTGCCACCAATTTTTTAATATTTTTACTTTAGTTTTACAGTGAAAGTGGTGCAGCAATATCCAAGAAAGACACCGCACAGGATAAGATAAGTACATGTTCGATATAGAAGCGTTGGGGCTTGTGCTATTTTTAAGTGTTGTGGCATAAACACCTGTCTCGAATTGCACATAACACGTCAGATTGAGTTTCATCAGATGCGTTTAGGAGTGGTTCTCCATCAGTACATTTAATGCCTGCGTTTTTTTACCTAAAGTAGAGAAAAGACATTACGTTGTTGGCTCCCTCCTCCTCCACATCACTAGAAACCCCTGAGAAACTCCTGGTAAAAGCATTCATTTTCTTCACAACTGCTCTAAAAACATAAAGACTTAACGAAAACCATAGGGAAAAGAGGCTGTTTGAAAACATTGAGACAAATCTTTTTTAAATGTATGTAGTAGCATCTTTTAACAAATTGAACTTTTTTGTCCTTCCCTTTCCACGCACTGGCTAAGCCATGGTTTATGATGGAAAATCTACTTGGAATTTTCAGGGTGGAAAAATCTCAGGCAGTAGATGTAGGAAAGTACCATCTTGCCTGGCATGTTACCCCCATATTTCACTGTATATATGTTTTTTAGTCTATGTGTCACTGGGACCCTGCCAGGCAGGGCCCCAGTGCTCATAAGTATGTGCCCTGTATGTGTTCCCTGTGTGATGGCTAACTGTCTCACTGAGGCTCTGCTAACCAGAACCTCAGTGGTATGCTCTCTCTGCTTTCCAAATTTGTCACTAACAGGCTAGTGACTAAATTTACCAATTCACATTGGCATACTGGTACACCCATATAATTCCCTAGTATATGGTACTGAGGTACCCAGGGTATTGGGGTTCCAGGAGATCCCTATGGGCTGCAGCATTTCTTTTTCCACCCAACGGGAGCTCTGACAATTCTTACACAGGCCTGCCAGTGCAGCCTGAGTGAAATAACGTCCACATTATTTCACAGCCATTTACCACTGCACTTAAGTAACTTATAAGTCACCTAAATGTCTAACCTTCACCTGGTGAAGGTTGGGTGCAAAGTTACTTAGTGTGTGGGCACCCTGGCACTAGCCAAGGTGCCCCCACATCGTTCAGGGCAAATTCCCCGGACTTTGTGAGTGCGGGGACACCATTACATGCGTGCACTGTACATAGGTCACTACCTATGTACAGCGTCACAATGGTAACTCCGAACATGGCCATCTAACATGTCTAAGATCATGGAATTGTCACCCCAATGCCATTCTGGCATTGGGGAGACAATTCCATGATCCCCTGAGTCTCTAGCACAGACCCGGGTACTGCCAAACTGCCTTTCCCGGGGTTTCACTGCAGCTGCTGCCAACCCCTCAGACAGGTTTCTGCCCTCCTGGGGTCCAGCCAGGCCTGGCCCAGGAAGGCAGAACAAAGGACTTCCTCAGAGAGAGGGTGTTACACCCTCACCCTTTGGAAAAAGGTGTCAGGGATGGGGAGGAGTAGCCTCCCCCAGCCTCTGGAAATGCTTTGATGGGCACAGATGGTGCCCATCTCTGCATAAGCCAGTCTACACTGGTTCAGGGATCCCCCAGCCCTGCTCTGGCGCGAAACTGGACAAAGGAAAGGGGAGTGACCACTCCCCTGACCTGGGCACCTCCCAGGGGAGGTGCCCAGAGCTCCTCCAGTGTGTCCCAGACCTCTGCCATCTTGGAAACAGAGGTGTCTGTGGCACACTGGACTGCTCTGAATGGCCAGTGCCAGCAGGTGACATCAGAGGCTCCTTTTGATAGGCTCTTACCTCTCTTGGTAGCCAATCCTCCTTCCTAGGTAGCCAAACCCCCTTTTCTGGCTATTCAGGGTCTCTGCTTTGGGGAATTCTTCAGATAATGAATGCGAGAGCTCACCAGAGTTCCTCTGCATTTCCCTCTTCACCTTCTGCCAAAGGATCGACCGCTGACTGCTCAGGACGCCTGCAAAACCACCTGCAAGACGACTACTAGCAACCTTGTATCGCTTCATCCTGCCGGCTTTCTCGACTGTTTCCAGGTGGTGCATGCTCTTGGGGTAGCCTGCCTCCTTTCTGCACCAGGAGCTCTGAAGAAATCTCCCGTGGGTCGACGGAATCTTCCCCCTGCAACCGCAGGCAACAAAAGACTGCATCACCGGTCCTCTGGGTCCCCTCTCAGCACGACGAGCGTGGTCCCTGGAACTCAGCAACTCTGTCCAAGTGACTCCCACAGTCCAGTGACTCTTTAGTCCAAGTTTGGTGGAGGTAAGTCCTTGCCTCCCCACGCTAGACTGCATTGCTGGGTACCGCGTGATTTGCAGCTGCTCCGGCTCCTGTGCACTCTTCCAGGATTTCCTTCGTGCACAGCCAAGCCTGGGTCCCTGACACTCTAACTTGCAGTGCACAACCTTCTGAGTTGTCCTCTGGCGTCGTGGGACTCCCTTTTGTGACTTTGGGTGGACTCCAGTTCACTTTTCTTCTAAGTGCCTGTTCAGGTACTTCTGCGGGTGCTGCCTGCCTCTGTGAGGGCTCCCTATGTTGCTGGGCGCCTCCTCTGTCTCCTCATCCAAGTGGCGACATCCTGGTCCCTCCTGGGCCACAGCAGCACCCAAAAACCCTCACCGCAATCCTTGCAGCTAGCAAGGTTTCTTATGATATTGTGCATATGACCCCAGTGGTATAGTAGGAGCTTTACATGTCTCCTAGTTCAGCCTAAGCTGCTTTGCCATAGCTACCTTCTATCAGCCTAAGCTGCTAGAAACACCTCCTCTACACTAATAAGGGATAACTGGACCTGGCACAAGGTGTAAGTACCTCTGGTACCCACTACAAGCCAAGCCAGTCTCCTACAGTAGACAAGTGTGGCAGACAGGCCTCATGAGCTCATCAGAGGTTCTGCGCTAAATTTCAGATCTTAAAACACTCAGACATGGTTCACTAATTTTACAGAGTCAGACCTCAGACAATGCTAGCCATAATAGCTGGGGAAATACCTCTAAGTGAACCATGAAAGAACATCCTCAGCCGAAGGTGGCGTTTGTGTCAGGTTTCCGAAACCTCGTTTCATACCACGAATGCCTATAATTTGTCAGGAAATTCCACCATTAGGCCAGGGCCAGCTTGTAGGAGGCTGGCCTGGTTTGTAGTGGGTACCTAAGGTACTTACACCTTATACCAGGTCGAGTTATCACTTATTAATAAAATGTAGGCAGTGTTCTAGCAGTTTAGGCTGTCTAGGTGTAGTTGCAGCAGAGCACCTAAGGCTGAGCTAGGAGACATGCAAAGCTCCTGCAATACCACTTTAGTTACACAGTACTTATACGCAATAAAATACAATACTCAGTGTTACCAAAAATAAAGGTATTTTATTTTATTGACACAAGGCCAAAAATATATTGGAGGCAATACTCCTTCTGGAGGTCTGTATTATACACAATAGATACACTACTAACCAAAATCAGGTAAGTAAACAGTTATAGAATAGTGCAAACAGTAGAAAATACAATAGATTGCAATGGGCAGATGGGCAACACAAACCATATACCAAAATAGTGAAATGTGAATGTCGAATTCCCCCCCTAGGTAAGAGAGAGGAGAAAAAGGCAAGTGTAATGTGTAGAGTGCACTGGGAGTGTAAGAAAACACAAAAGGTAAGTAAAGTACCCCACCCCAGAGCCCAGTAAAGCAGGAGTAAAGTACAGCAAGTTTCCTCAGGCCACACTACAAATTGTGATGAAGAGTAATGCAAGAACCAAGCAAGACTGCAAGCAACAAACAATGGATTCCTGGACCTTAAGACCTGTGGAGAGAGGAGACCAAGTCCAGAAGTCAAAGAAGAGTCTGGGAAGGACAGGAGCCCCTGCCAACCAAGAAGAAGGTGCAAAAGTGGATTCTCCGGTTAGAAGAAAAGTACAGAAGTGCGCCAAAGAAGATGGCTGCAGGTTCCTGCTTGGTGCAAGAGATGTCCCACATCGAGAAGTTGGATGCAGGCTGTTTGCGTTGCTGGATTCAGCCAACAAGCCTTGGTTCAAGCAAGTATGTGGTTTGCGTAAAAGAGGAGCAGCCTGGACCCAGGAGGGCCCTGGGGGTCTCAACTGGACTGAGGAGGCAGAGGGGGCTCTCAGCACTCCGGAGAGCCCTCAGAAGACCAGGCAGCACCCACGGGAGTCCCAGAACATGGGGACAAAGAAGATGCAAAGTGCGGTCGTCAAAGCGCTACACTGGAGGGTCCCACTCTGCCGGAGAACAACTCAGAGAGCTGTGCATCGCAGGATGGAGTGCTGGAGACCTGGGCTATGCTGTGCACGAAGAACTTTTGGAAGAAGTGCACAGAAGCCCAAGGAGCTGCAGAAGGCGCGGTGCACAGGGGTACTGTCCCAGCACAGGGAGGCAAGCTCTTACCTCCAACAAATTTGGACAGCTTAACCTTTGGACAGTCTGGGTCAGATTAGTCCACCACCTGTGTTCCAGGAGCACACCCGTCATCAGGAGAGGAGTCCCAGAGTAGCGGTTGTCATCGTAGAAAGGTGCCTGCTGAAGCAGGGAAGTGACTTTGTCACTCCACAGGAGATTCCCTCGGATCTTCTGGTGCAGGGTGAAGACAGGCAGTCCTCAGAGCGTGCACACCTTGGAAACTGTTGCAAATGCTGGCTGGAGCTGAAGTTGCAGGTCACAGGAGTCGCCCTGGATACTTTGTTGCAGTTACAGCAGTTCCTGGAGCAGTCTGCGGTTGATCCGATGGTCAGAAGCTGAAGTAGAGGATGCAGAGGAGTCCTGGAGGAATCTTGCAAACCGAATCTGAGGAAACACCCAGAGGAGAGACCCTTAATAGCCCTGAGAGGAGGATTGGCTACCTACCCAGGTATGCACCGATCAAGAGGGGTCTCTGACGTCACCTGCTGGCACTGGCCACTCAGAGGGTCCCCACACCTTGGAATCCAAGATGGCTAATGCCAGGGACACTCTGGAGAAGCTCTGGGCACCAACCCTAGGGTGGTGATGGACAGGGGAGTGGTAACTCCCCTTTCCTTTGTCCAGTTTTGTGCCAGAGCAGGGACTGGGGGTCCCTGAACCGGTGTAGACTGGATTATGCAAGGAGGGCACCATTTGTACCCTTCAAAGCGTTTCCAGAGGCTTTGGGGGGATACCCCTGCCATGCCTGTAACACCTATTTCCAATGGGAGAGGGTGTAACACCCCTCTCCTAAGGGAAATGCATTGTTCTGCCTTCCTGGGATTGAGCTGCTCAATCCCCAGGAGAGCAGAAACCTGTCTGTGAGGTGGCAGCAGCTGAAGCTGCAGTGGAAACCTCAGAGTGCTGGTTTGGCAGTACTGGGGGTTCATGGTGGAGCCCCAGGGTGCATGGGATTGGTCTCCCAATACCAAATTTGGATGGGGGGTCAATTACATGATCTTAGACACCTCACATGACCATATTCGGAATTACTATTGTGAAGCTACATCGTGCACGCTTATAATGGTATGCCCGCACCTACGAAGTCAGGGGAATTGGCCCGGGATGATGTGGGGGCACCTTTGCTAATGCAAGGGTGCCCTCACACATAGTAACCTTGCACCTAGCCTTCACTAAATGAAGGTTACACATATACAGTAGGTGACTTATAAGTCTGTGAAATAGTGAGTGCACTATTTCACTCAGGCTGCAGTGGCAGTCCTGAAGAAAGGTTTGTATGAGTTCCTTAGTGGTGGCAAAAGAAATGCTGCAGCCCATAAGGATCTCCTGGAACCCCAATGCCCTGGGTACCTAGGTACCATAAACTAGGGACCGATAAGGGGGATCCAGTGTGCCAATCAGAATTGGAAAATGGAGTCACTAAACTGTAGTGACAAATTTGGTGAGTAGAGAGAGCTTTCGCACTGGAGTACTAGTTAGCAGAACTTCAGTGGCACAGTCAAGCACACTGGCAACACATATAGGCCACAAACCATGAGCACTGGGGTCCTAGCTAGCAGGATCCCAGTGAGACAGTAAAAAACAACACACTGACAAACACTCATAAACAGGACAAAAATGGGGGTAACCATGCTAGAAAGAGGCTACTCTCTCACACAGAGTTATGCTTGAGTGGGCACTATCATGCCATGGATGTTCACAATATGCCACGTGTGACCACCATACTGCCAGAACCTGTAGTATACCTGGGGTGAGTACCACTGTCCTGTGAATGGCCATAATGTTCCAGGAAGTACAATCAGTGTGCAGGGGTGTGCATTTTGCACCATTTACAGTATGCCAATATCTACAATCATACTTTTAGGGTCAGAATTATGAGAAGGGTGGGCACAAGTATGCCATGTTTGCCAAATATATTCTAAGAACTAGTACTACGCTGCAAGTATCAGCATAATGCGACAGCTGGGGCCCATCATACCAAGGATGCGTAATATGGAATGGCCAGCATTACACCTAGGTTTGACAGTATCATACAGTTGATG
This sequence comes from Pleurodeles waltl, assembly GCF_031143425.1. Lineage (NCBI taxonomy): Eukaryota > Metazoa > Chordata > Amphibia > Caudata > Salamandridae > Pleurodeles > Pleurodeles waltl. The sequence goes on from NC_090448.1 coordinate 770,876,938, forward strand.
CCCACAATATGCCATCACTTACAGTCATTAAACCATAAACTTTATAATACCGGGGTCGTCGCGATCATGCCATGTGCGCCCACATTACGATAAGAGTTAAACCTTGTCACAGGGGGCCTCCATCATACGGATATCACTGTGCCATGGATGTTCTCAATATGCAACGATCTACCACCTGAATGTCAGGGTTAGCATTACGTCAGAGTGGGCATCACTATGTGATAAATGCTCACAACAACAAAAACTATTGCCATAATGTCAGAGCCAGCTTTATGCTCGTACTGTTATGGCATGGATGCCCGAAACATGCAAAGAATACCGCAAGGGTCAGCAGTATGCACATGTTTAACACCATAATACTCTGGGTGCTCACAGTATAGCAATAACTGTCACCATTAACCCAGGCTTAGCATTATGCTAAAATGGGCAAAATCATGGGCATGAATGCCTACACTATACCAAGAGTTACCAACACTGCCTGAACAGGTATTATGTAAGGTATAAGCGTTAATGTATTGTGCGTAGAATGGGTAACACAATATGCCAAGAATCACCTCTATTGTTCTGGAGTCAACATTGTGACTGAAAATGCCCCAATGGGCCACGGGTGCACACAGTTGGGCGGTATTACCTCCACACTGCATGAGCCGTCATTATGCCATTGGCTTGTACCATTGCACCATGGATGACCACACTATGTCATGAATTGCCATCATTCTGCAAGGCCCAGAACTATGCTGGAGATGGGATCCATCATCCCACGAATGTCCACGTAAAAAATTACCACAATTATACTAGGACCAAGGGTGCTAAATCATTACATACAAACACCTACAGCTGTCACACAACCCACTACAAAGGATTTAGTATATGTTTTTTAATGTACATGTGTTCTCAACTTACTCTAGGCCTGGTTACACTCTACTGCAGCTGAGCCATAATGGGATCTTCCAGCTCCCTCACCAGACTATTCTGGAACCTATCGTAGACTCTACACATGCTTCCACTGTTGTCACAGTGGCTGTGGCACCATTGCCAATTGGGCTCATCCTGCACTCTGGGTGGATAGTGAAGGTGGAGTCTACTGGTGAATTCCAGCAGGCAGTAGCATCACTTCCAATATGTTTTTAAACTGTTTATATACCTGTGGATGTCAGTATAAACATGCATGGCAAGGGGGCACAACCGGGTACCAAAGATGCTGGAGGGGCAACAGCCACCTTTCTTCCATATTGCCCTGTCACTCAAGAGGGTTGGATTGGGATCTATAATATCGACCTACAATAATATTGCAGCAACAATTTCGACAACCACTATAATGTCAAGGTCAGTTTATATTAACAAGAGTGGAATTACTATTCTTAACACCACATCTACTTACCTTGACTATATAGTGATATTTGATTTTGTGGAATCAATATTCTTGTAGGTCGATATTTCATCCACATTATATTGACCGACCAACAGATCAAGATGGTGGAACTAATTTGTGTACAAGAAATAACCGTTTATGAGTGAAAATAAAGCATGTTATTAATTATCAATGAGGGTAACACTATCACATGTTCCTATTCCATTGACAGGTATGCCTGTGCGTGTGCTGGAAAAGTACAGTGCGGTGCAAGCTAATACCCTGGTTACTTATCGATAATCTTCATTATCCTTAGTCCTGCTCAACCTCATCACAGTCTGCCCACTGCTGTAGAAGCTATGAGTATCACCTTCATAGTATTCTTGATGACTTTCCCAAGCGAAACTCTAGGAGAGCCGTCACAGGAGGGTGAAGAGGTCGTAATGACGAGGGTGTGTAGGGCTAAGGATAATACAGATTAGTGTTAAGCATCCTGGGCATTATCCCTACGTTTCTTGTCCAGGGCATTTAGTTACGTTAGATGGATACCAAAGACATGCTGGCATTCAACCCTAAAACTAAACGGGATTAACATGCCAAAGTAACTAATATTGTTCTTCAGGAATTTATTTTTTTAAGATTATTTTTGTTGCTTTTTCATAAAAGAGAAAGATACATAAACAAACGGAACAAACAGCAGGTTTCAAGCCATCAGACAGTGGACATTATCGTCGAGGTATAGTCAAGAGAAGCAATCAGAGACATCTGACAGTGGACATCATACACTCCGTTATGCTTTCCATCTCAATAGTAAGGCTCGAGTCAAGTGTCCTTCACATTAGTCCTCTAAACTCCTGCTATGGGACCAAGGTTTTTCTTATTTTTTGGGGCATCCTCTGCTGTGATAGATCATTTCTTCCCCCCAGCATACAGCAGTCCATGCTGTTTTTCCGTTCCGCCACTTCCAGGGCTCTACCGGCTCCCCATTTCCTGGCTATGTTCTATTTGGCCACTCCCAGCCCTAGGGACAACCATAGCTTACCATATCTAGGTGGAGGATCATCTCCCCAAATATTCCACATGCAGCATTTAGCCGTACCAGGTACAGTGTAACCTATTAAAACTCTCATTATCTCCCAGAGTGCTGTCCCGTATGTGCGTAGTTTTGGGCAGGTAAACAGCACTTTGAGGAAAGTACCCACTTCCCTGCACCCTTCACAAGGATGTTTGTGGGGATTTGCCCATGGAATGAAGGGCCATACTGGAGTAGTAGGATCAGTGCAAAATACGCAGTTGTGCTAGTCTAAATCCAGTCTTAATGGCAATCTCCTTAAATGCTCCTCGGGTTCCCATTTATTCTTAAACTGTTGCAGGATATCAGGGAATTTATTGACCAGCTTTTGATATATAAGGAAGCTTGACCCTTTACGCAGTAGTTCTGACAATATATGGTTTTCCAGTGGCCAGGTGTTCTCGTGCAAAGTGTGTCTGGTGATGTGTACCATTAGCGCGTGTCAGAGATGAATCAATCAAATATTTTTAGGGCGCACGACTCACCCATAGGGTCTCAAGACACTGAAGGGTGTGTCCTCAGAGTTTATTTAAAGAGCCAGGTCTTGAGGTCCTTCCTGAACTGAGGCAGCAATGGTGACTGTCTGAGGTGAAGAGGTAAGGTGTTCAAACCTTTTGCTGCCAGGTAGGTGAAAGATCTTCCTCCAGCCGAGGACTTCTTTATGAGGGGTACTTTGGTGAGTGACTGCTGGGACGAGTGGAGAGATCTGGAAGGGGAGTACAAGCTGATGCGGTGGTTGAGGTAGCTGGGTCCGATGTTGTGGAGGGCTCTGTAGGCGTGTACGAGGAGTTTGAAGTTGATCCTGTTTTCGAAGGCGAGCCAGTGGAGGTCCTATAGGTGTTCTGTGATGTGTTCTCTGCAGGGGATGTTCAAGACGAGTCTGGGGTCAGCGTTCTGAATTTGTTGCAGCTTGCTCAGGTTCTTTTTGGAGGTTGCAGCATATAGGTCATTGCCATAGTCAAGTCTGCTCGTGATTAGGGCATGTGTCACTTTTTTGGGTAGTCGGTTGGTATCCATCTGAAAACCTTCTGCAGGAGTCAGCGGGTGTGGAAGCAGGTGGAGACTATGCAGTTGACTTGTTTGGTCATGGTCAGCATTGAGTCAAGGATGTCGCCGAGGTTCCGTGTGTGGTCTGTGGGGGCTGTGGACCTGCCGAATGTTGAGGGCCATAAGGAGTAATCCCAGGTGGGGGAGGAAGGTCCCAGGATGAGGATCTCGGTCTTGTAGGAGTCCAGCTTAAGGCAGTTCTCCCTCATCAAGGTGGCAACTGCTTCCATCCCTTCCCTGTAGTTCTTCTTGGCTGTTGAGGGGTTCTTGGTTGGGGAGATGATCAGCTGGTTGTCATCAGCATAGGAGATGATGTTTGTACCGGAGTTCCTGACGATAGGGGAGAGCAGGGTAATGTAGATGTTGAACAGCGTGGGGCTCAAGGATGATCCTCGGGGTACTCCACAGCTAATTTCTGTAGGTTCTGACAGGTGTGGCTGGAGCCTGACTATCCGTGTTCTGCATGTCAGGAACCAAGGGCCAGATGTAGGTATGTCCTGAATTGCGACTCACAAATTTGCGAGTCGCAATTCAGGATGCAGGATGGTGTCCCTGACACCATCTGCGACTCACAAGGGGGTCGCAAAGGCCCACCTCATTAATATTAATGAGGTGGGTCGCAATTTGTGACCCCCTTACGACTCGCAGCACTCACAGGGATGGTGGCCTACTGGAGATAGCAGACCACCATGTCTGTGACTGCTTTTAAATAAAGCAGTTTTTTTTTTTGTAATGCAGCCTGTTTTCCTTAAAGGAAAACGAGACGCATTACAAAATGAAAAAATGAAACGTTTCAGTTTAATTTTTTCAGAGCAGGCAGTGGTCCATAGGACCACTGCAAGCTCTGATTTTTTTTTCCAGGCCATTCACAAACGGGAAGGAGTCCCATGGGGACCCCTTCCCTTTTGCAAATGGGTTACCACCAGTGTGACTCTGGTGGTAACTGCGATTGCTTTGCGAACACGTTCACGGTCACAAAGAACACCCCTTCCTATTTGCGACTCGCAGACCCATTTTGCAAGTCGGTAACCAGGTTACCGACTCACAAAACGGGAATTGGGCATCGCGATGTGGGTTTTGCACATCGCAAACATCGAAATTCGCTGTTTGCGATGTTCAAAACCTTTGCTACATCTGGCCCCAATTTATCGATGGAAGGGCCTTGCCGCGTATGCCTGCTGCATGGAGTCTGGTGCATAGGTGCGGTGAGATACTGTATCGAAGGTGGCTGAAAGATCAAGTAGGATGAGGGCTGCTGTTTGGCCTTGGTTGAGGAGGGAGCGTATGCCGTCTGTGGTGGTGAGCAGGGCTATTTTGGTGTAGTGGTTAGTTCTGAATCCTGATTGGGAGATGTCCAGGATGTTGTTGTCTTCAATGTGTTGGCACAGCTGAGTGTTGATTCCTTTCTCTGCAACCTTAGCTGGGGAGTGCAGCAGCAAGATGGGGCAGTAATTCTTGAGATCTGTTGGGTCGGCTGTGGGTTTCTTCAGAAGTGGGCAGATCTCGGCCTGCTTCCAGTCTTCAGGGAAGGTTGCTGACTAGGGAGCAGTTGATGGTCTTGCAGAGTTCCAGCACGATCGGGGCGCTGGCCTTGTGGAAGATGTAGTGAGGGCAGGGGTCGATAGGGGCTCCAGAGTGGATGCTGCACATGATTGAGTGAGTCTCGTCCATTGTGAAGGAGGTGCGGGTGTGCAGGAGTCGTGGGGGTTGGGTAGATCCTGGCAGGGGTTTTGTTGGTGAGTTCAGAGTGTCTTGGGGCCCGAAGCTGACGTAGATGTCTTTGATCTTCCGATGGAAGAAGGTGGCAACTCTGTTACAGAGATCCCGAGATGGAGGGATGTTAGTGGTCTCATCTTGTGGTTTGGCAAATTCTTTGATGACTTTGAAGAGTGTTTTGTGTGGTGGCGTTGATGCGGTTCTGCAGTTTTCCTGGTGGATCTGATGATGCCACGGTGGGATGTTGTGGCGAATTTGAAGGTTGCAAGGTCTTCCAGGGATTTGCTGTTCCTCCACTTCTTCTCCAGCCTCCTGCATGAGCGCTTTGATTCCTGGAGTACAGGGTTGAACCAGCTGGCATTCTTGGATGCGTGTTTCCCTGTGGTCGTTCGGAGAGGAGTAGTGATCCATTTGTGGATGTCGCATGCAGAGGTGTTGCCATTTGTTGTGTTGGGGGGCGGCGAGTTTCTGAGCGTGCTGATGAGACGCGAAAATGTTGCCACTGTGAACGAGACAGGGAAACCGCAATGGCATTGTTTACCCCAGGAATGTTTGCTGCTTTAAAGATAATATTCAACATTAAATAGTGGAGCATAAAACACTGTAGCAGCCGCAGTACCCTGAGATCCCTCGCCCCCTGCCTGTTAACTAGGTCCACCACTGTCATATTGTCCATGTGAAACATCATGGTTCTGTTGGCGAGTTCGTCTCCCCACACAGTCAGAGCCACCGACAAAGGAAAGAATTCCAAAAAGGCTATATTCCTGCCTTGAGTCAACCACTGCTCCGGCCACTCCTCCGTGCACCACCGACCATCCCAAAACTGCCCAAAACTAGAGGCTCCTGGCACGTATGAGATTATCTGTCCTTGCCACACCGTATCCTCCTCCGGAAACATCATGGAGACCCCATTGTACTGCGTAAGGAAAAACTCCCGGACTCTGATGTCTTCCCTCAAAGCTACAGACATGATGATTCTGTGATGAGGGAGGGACGCTCCTGGCATTGCCAGACCCATGTGCCTGCAGAAAGCCCCTCCTCCCCGAACCACCCTACAGGCAAAATTGAGAAACCCCAATAGCTGCTGTGCCAGTCACAACTCAATTTTATGCTGCTGCCGAAGATGCTTAAGGAAGGTCAAAATTTAATTCACCTTATCTGCCGGCAGCCTTGCCGTGAGTGTCTGTGTGTCCAGTTCAATGCCTAAAAAGGTTAGTATACAGCTAGGGCCATCTTTTTTTTCTGGGGTCCGATGCCAGTCGTTCAAAGCACCGCAGGGCCCTGTCACATGCCCAAGAAACCGCCATGCCTACGAAAAGGAAATCATCCAAGTAATGTGATACACCCCGATTACCACTGATCTTTGTGAAAACCCACTGAAGGAACGTACTAAACACTTTGAACAATGCACACGAGGCAGCAGAACCAATGGGTAACACCCTGTCTACATATATTGCTCCGTCCAGCTGTATCCCCAGCAATGAGAAATCCTCAGGGCGATTGGGCAGGAGTCGGAAAGCCACTTTGATGTCACATTTAGCTAGCCCCGCTCCCTGACCACACGTTCGAATCATTAGAATGGGATTGTCTACTGAAGCATACACTACTTGTGTATCCTCGGGCGCGATGAAGTCATTCACCGACGCCCCTTCCAGCCATGACAATTGGGGTATGAGCTGGAACTCTCCTTTTGTCTTCTTTGGCACCACTCCTAGCGGCGAGATTATCACATTTTCCACAGGCCACTCGTAAAAGGTTGCCTACAATCCTACCTTCCTCCACTTCTTTCCTCACTTTCGTACTCAACAACTCTGGCAATTCCTTGTCTGACCATAAATTGTCAGCCCATCCTCGGACCTTGATACCCCACCCGGAAACCTTCTCTGAAGCCCCATTACAATTTGCGCGACATGTCTGTATGTGGGTACATGCGCAACTAAGGCAATATCTTGACCAGCCTAATTGGTGTAGGAGCCCTTTGTCCAGGAGCTCCCTGAGCTCCCCACCCTCTGGTAGCTCACCATTGCTCGGCCAGTGAAAAACATTGCATGACCAGGTGTCTCCCGCCGCATTTGGAGCACTCATGCTTAAACTTACATGGATGTCTGGAGCAAAACCCCTTATTAAAGTTCCAACAGGCTCCCGTACTAGGAATGGGGAGCGTTGTGTGGGCCCCACCCCCCCCGCCCCACCCCCCCTTAGGCGGGGCAGGGTTGGAAAGGTTGGAAGGGCTCATATATTACCAGCAACCCGCTTGCTCTGTGTGTAGATGCTGGCGAATGTGAAGACGCCATCCATTGCATCCATAACTCCCCCATGTTTTTTTCGGGTTCACGCTCACCCTGGCCCTGAACTCTTCGTTGTAATTCAACCACACAAAGCCCCCAAAATGCAGCTGAGTCTTACGTATAAAATCCATATACTTGAACATTGAGATGGCCTTGTCCGGATATTTATCGCAGTAAATGCTGGCATAAATTAAGAAAGCCGATTTCCAATGTTCCATTGTTATCGGGACCCTTGTCCTCTGAGCCAGCTCCCACTCTTCTTCCTTAGACCCCTCTTTTGCCTGTATGTCCCTATGAAGCAATTTGAATACATCCATGTATTCATGCTTCCATATCCTTGTCTTAGTCTTTTCCCCCACATGGGAACCCAGTGGCGTTGCCAAGCCCATGTATAGGAGCCGCTTCTTATGCCCCCCTCCATCTTTCTCCTCCCCTTCTGTCTCTTCTTCTGTCACCTTCTCCCCAGCCACCTCAGCACACACCGTCCCCTTGTCTGTTTCCTCACCTTTAGCCATAGCTGTCATTGTTCCTGCCCCCGACTCATGTATGGATCCATCCCCAACCCCAATAGACTTATAAAGGGGTGTACTCAAAAAGTTCAGTGTGTTATCTCACGCCAACCACAATTCACCCTTACCTGTCAGCCCCTCTTCTTGTGGGTCCTCTTCCCTGACTGTCTCCTTGCCATTGCTATTCTTGCATGTACCTATCCACGCACTTGCCATCAACTTCGCCTCCTGTAAGACATAAAAGGAAGAGGGGGGTTGCACCGCACTTGTGCCCCTTCCCCCCCTCTTTGCCATGCTCACCTCTTCCTCTCATAGCTCTCCCTCTTCCTAATCATCACGGTCATCCTCATAATTGAGCTCCACCACATCATCTTCCTTCCTTACCTCTCTTCAACACAATCCACATCAACTCGACCGCGCCATTCCTCTGCGCCTTCTCCCCCATGGCGTCTGCTATGTGATAGTCTTACCTGGTCCCACAAGATAAAGAAGGCTGCTGAGATCCCTCTATTACTTCAGACCAACATCTTAAGGCCGTGTTGCGCCCAGTCGGCATCACCAACGTGCTGACAGTCTCCCTTACTGGCCTCACCTCTCCGCGCGACACCTGGCCGCCTTTGCCATGTGTACCTCTCGTGCTGCCAGACCCAATGGCCACACAGGCTTCCTGCTCCTTTCCCCTCCCTTCGTGAGGTAGCCATACCCAACGACCTAGGTCTGTCCCATTCTCTTCTGTGCCGTCTGCCACCACCACACCTGTCTTCCGTTTTACCTGCCCTTCCCATGCCATGGCTTCCTCCCTGTTCTTGCACAATTGTGCCCACCTGTCCTCGGTCTCTGCCACCAGCCCACACTGCTCTTTGATCCTCGCTTTTATATTCACTGCCAACCTGTCAGTGGCCCTTGTTTGGCATGTGTGTTTTCCCTGTGGGGCCCCCTCTATGTGGCCTGTCTGGTCCCTCAGTACCTCCCAGTCAAAACCACAGTCGCTTTAGGGATTGGGACCTCCACCTTCAAATCTGTCTCCTCATCCTGCCCAATTACGTACCTGGATTTGCTCGTACACTTTTGGGGCCCGTCTAGCTTGTTTGGCCCCAGGCTTGCACCCCAAGCCCGCTCTGAGGACAAGTCCAAAGGGTTATCAGTGCCTGTCATGCCCAGGGCCCTCACCCCCCTGCATCTCCTTGCCGGCTACAAAGGCCTGGGCACTGTTCTCCCCAGCCTTCACTGGCAGGCCTTGTTCCAGGGGCTCTGCTCTTTCATCCCCCGGGGCCTCATTATCTGTCGCTGTGCCCCTCTGGGCCTTTTCCGTCTTGGGGGGTGTGGACGTTCCTCATCCCCACCCCCTCGCCGGCTTCTTCTTGGGTTTTCCCGCTGCCAGCGAATGGCATGTGGCGACTGCTGCCGCCACGCCGTGAGATGCGGAGCGCCTAGGGTGCTCTAATCCTACTGAGGCCTAGTCTAGGACGTCAGGCCTGAGCAGGGCGGCCTGGCTAGCCTCACCCAGCACGCGGATCGAGGCGCGGACTGCCTCCACATCATGGCTAACAACCTTCTTGGTCCAAAATATATATGTCTATTTCTTTTTTTTTTTAATACCTTTCCCTTCTCCTGTCTTCCCCTGGCCAACTTCTCGCAGAGCGATCGGCTTGCGTGTAAGAGGCCATCTCTTTCCCTAACTTCCCTATATATACTCCCCTCCAACACCCTCCCCTACTTCCCTCCCTGCCAATCCCATCCTTATGTCACGAAGGATCCTGTGGAGAGACTAGACTGCGTCTCTACTCTCCATGGGGCCCTTCAGACTCAATCTGCAAATTACCCGCTTCACTCACTAGAGAAAAACCACACCTATCAACCCGTATCCAAACGGAAACAGCAGCGCCTAGACTGATCATTTCGAGCTTGGACTTCTGCATGACCCTTTCAGTGGAAGCTCATCAATTATAAACTGTCCCTCTGAAAATTAATTCTCAGTTTATTTAAGGACTAAACATATTTCTTTCATGAAAAGTGCCTAAACAGCTGCACTGGCATACCCATCACGTTGAATATCAGGTTCAAAATACGCTGCCTCGCTTACACTGCTATCTAGCTCAACAAGTGAAAGCCCTCACACTCTTAGTAACCATCTGAAGTGTACTTTATAGCCTTAGTTGGAAGAAGTCTCTGCTTCTGGGCCTGAACATTCCTGACTTGCTGGCTGTCTACCCTGGTGGGACTCGGTGTCCCAGGGCCCTCTGCTTTGCTCTGACTGGCTGCAGCTGATGACAGGAGGAGGCGCCTACATAGCGCTGCCTCTCCCCCCGCAGCATGGGGCACACGCGAGCCAGCCCGGGCCATTGCCCGGGTGAAGACTGGGCTAAGAGCGGGCACGTCTGCACCCATCAGAGCATGGGATGAGGCTGGGCTGGGCCCGGTCTCCTTCCCCCGTTCCTTTTTTTTTTCTCCTGGGCCCCATTTGCTATTGTGGATCTGTGTTATGGGTTTTGTGTGTCTGGGGAGTGTGGTAAGTTACTAGCAATGGGGAAGCCCAAATGTCCTGTACCAAAACCAACTTCAATAGCCTTTATGCTGAAAAGGGCCATCGCAAGGTTGCCTCCAAAATTGAACTTACAGAAAGTCGCTCATCCATAACCCAAGAAGTGAGTAGTACCTTTGGCATTCAGTCCCCAGCCTCTACTAGTCCAACCATTCTGGACAATGTGGAATCTCTGGAAGAGGCTCAGTGGGATAGACACACCAAGACTCGATATTGCCACAGACTGCCTCCCAAAGGTTTCCGGCACAGTTCAGAGTCCTGTGGGCAAGAGAAAGCTCAAGACATCTTATCCCCATAGTATAGGCAGAAAGGGAGGCGTTGGTCCCAAGCAACATCATTCCGGAGGTCTGGGCGCCCGTGAGGAAGAGAGGATTACCAGGGAGGTCCAGTCACTGCAATGGTAACAGTGCTTCTGAGGGACATTTTGACTCAAGTTAAGGCTGTTCTGGCTGCTGAGCTACTGCCACTGTTGGAACGGTTGTCATCATTGGAAACTGCGAATAGGACTGTAATAAACACTGCCTCTATGGGGACACAGGTAGATCTCTCCACTGCTAATAATAAAGAGGGGATTAAGTCCCTGATTACCAATGAGAAGGGGAAAGGGAGGAGGAAGGAGAGAGGGTCTGGGTGCTCGCTGCTCAGTTCTAGACAATCAGGTGCAGGCGGAGAGGAGCAAGGCTCAATAACAGGGGGGTGTTGTTGTTTTGCCCAGGCCAGTGGATGTCCAAATGGACCTGAGAATGAGGGTGGTATGATCCTCCCCACTATCAACCTCCCATCGGCCTGGTGTCTCTATGCTGTGGTTCTGGCTGGGGTTCACAAACTGAGGGGGAGTCAATGGGAGTCACAGTACGAGCCATACAATAAATGCCTCGACCTGGCCAGTAACATTATCACGACCTGAAGAGTCAGCTGGATTGGGCCGAGTCCTGTTGACCAACCCGGTGATTGTGTAATTCAAAAGTTTAGAGATCCATGGCTGGTCCATAAAATCTTATCATTCAGTCCAAGAGCACAGGAGGTAGGTTCCTCCATTTGTGCACTTCCCTTGGGGTATCTTTTATAGGCCAGCGCATAAAGGGAGAGTTTTCAGGAGTAATTTCCCTCCCTCCACATGAATAAACCATTCTAAACGTAGAATATCCACCTCTAATTGGTATGAAGTCCTGGATGAGGTGAATTGACCTTTAGGCACCAGCTCCCCTTTCTCCCACAAGTTGAAGGAAAGTGTTAAGGTGAATAGGTTTAAAGAGGGGCTGGATCTGCCTGAGGTTAATCAGTATAGTGGTGGGCAGAGCCCTTTCTCTCAGAGCAGGGCACAGAAGTGTCCTGGTATTCCAACCTGGGCACTTAATTCCGTGGCTGTTGGTTTAGCTGGGTGCCCTAACTTTTGTGAAACCACTTCTAAAACAACTACAGGCTTCAAAATGGCAGGTGGAGATACGTTGGTTGTGGAGAAAAGTTTACCCTTGGAGGAATTGTAAAAAATTGTGCAAGGAATCCTGAGGCTGTGGAGTTCACCCAAGTTCAAGGTCCACCCAATGCTCCAGCAGGTACCATTGTTTGGATGGCCAGGGGCAAGCCTACAAAGCTTTTCAAAATAGCCTCCTGGAATGCTGCAGGCTTAAGGAACAAGCTGGCCTGCCTTGATTGGGGTTAATTTATTGAACAGTATGATAATTGCCTCTTACAAGAAACTTGGATGACACAGGAGTTTTAGCGTCCAGAATTTTCGTTTTTTTATAAATTAGCAGTAGGGGGGAGGTGAGGAAGACCATCAGGGGGTCTTTCAATTTGGGTTGCTACCCAGCTGGGTTGTAGGGATGATCCAGTGGAAGTCTGTTCCGATGACATCCTTTGCCTTTTACTTACTTTTCCCCTTAGCTTAGAATTATATGGGAATAATGTCTATTTAGTTCGAACCATAAATCAGGAGTGGTGGAGCAGTTAGAAGAATTTTTATCTACACTCTCAGTGAGTGCATTAAAGGTAGTGTCAGGCAATTTTAATTGCCAATCTGAGCCTTTGGGTGTGGAGAGATACAGTACATCGGGTTTGGAAGATAAGACCTGGGCCATTCCAGGGTTACTCATTCCCCCGATTAATAAGTGGACTCCACTGGCCTTACAATTGAATGCGCTTATACGAAACTTTGCATTAAGTGCCTATAATGGGTAATCTGGGGGGCAGATTTATACTTTTTGCCGCAAACTTGCGTTAGCGCAAGTTTGCGGCAAAAAATATAGCGCCGGCTAGCGCCATTCCTAGGCGGCAGCGGGCGCAATATTTAAGGAATGGCGCAAGCCGGCTCTAAGACCCTGTTAGCGTCCTTTGAAAGGATGCAAACAGGGTCTGGGAGGTGTAGGGGGAACTGGCGCTACACTGTTTAGAGGGGAAAAACTTGCCTCTAATCAGTGTAGCTCCATTTTCTGGAGCACAAGCCCCATGGACATGGCCATTGGAGCCAGCGCCGAGCAGGGGGCTCCAAGTCAGGGCCCCTGAGTGGCGTTGGATAGAAAAAGAAAATACCTACCGGGACTTACCGTCAGATGGGTCCCCCATCCGTGGGTGACCTCCTGGTGTGGGTAGGGGTGGGTGGGGGTGTCCCTGGGGACTGGGAAGGGCACCTGTGGGCAATTTCCATGGTCTCTGACCATGGAAATCTGCCTCTAGGTCCCCTTATGCCTGTCCATACCCAGGCGTTAAATAATGGCGCTAAGCAGGCTTAGCGCCATTATTTAAGGCCCTCCTCCTCCCGTGCGTGATTTTTGCATTGGATGATAAGACGCTAGGGCCTTTGAGGCATTTTTTGCCCAGGAATGCCTACGCTGCATCTCATTGATGCAAGGTAGTTTCCTCAGGCAAAAAATTTCGCTAACTCCAATATTTTGGCACTGGACATGTCTAGCGCCAAAATATAAATATGGAGTTAGGTTTGTGCCAGATTTGCGTAAAAAAAAATAACACAAATTCAGTGCAAACAGAGTATAAATATGGGCCTAAGTCTGACCACCAGGGGACTCACACTTTTAATCGTGTTGGTCAGACCTCTTTGACAGATTACATTTTGGTGGATATAAGGTTGTGGCCTTGTATAACGGATATGGAGGTTAAATTCAGAAAGGTCAGTGATCACAAAGTCCCCTCCTTAGAGTTAAAGCTTCCTCTCAATCAGGCCAAGGGAGTGCTATCTGCCCCTTTGGATGATAGACTCAAGCTGGTCCCAAATGAGCGGAGAGTTAAATGGAGTGAATTGGAGCACTCATCTGACAATATTAAAGCACTGTATAATTCAGTAGGAACTGCACTTAATGAATTGTGTAAGGTTACTGAAATTGAAGATGACCCAGGGCAAAGGGCAATAGTGGCCAATGTTCTTCAGAAATTGACAGGCACTCCCGCTTCTATGTGATGAAGAAATACCAAAAATTGAAATTGCCATCACTGAAGATGAGTGGGTTGCCTTCTTTTCTGCCATATACTCCTCAGAAAATTTGGCACTGGAAATAAATCTCCCTAAATTAGACTCTCATGACCTCATTTCACCATTTACTCTAAACGAGGTCACTGACGCTATCAATGCAAGTAAAAGCGGAAAAGCCCCAGGTCCAGATGGAGTTCCAGTTGACATCTATAAATCTAACGTCCCTCTTTGGGGGCCACTATTGACGCAGGTGCTACGCGCCTGCTGTTCAACTACTTTCATCCCGACCTGGGCTGAGTCCATAATTATTCCAATCTATAAAAAGGGAGATCGCCATAATCCCGCATGTTATCGTCCCATCTCATTGCTCGACACACTTGCAAAGATTGCGGGGCGTATTATTTTAAACGGATTACAAGATTGGATAGAGGAAAATCACATCCTCTCTGAGCTACAATACGGGTTTAGGGCCGGTATAGGTACAACGGAACAGGCCCTTAACCTAGAGATCATACTTGACAAATATACAAGGGCCAAGCCTGGAGCACTATACCTTGCATTCGTCGATTTAACCTCTGCATTCGATTGTGTGGTGCATTCAAAATTGTGTCCCATTCTGTTGGACATGGGGGTCGGAACTACCATAGTCCACTTTATCAGGGATTTGTACGCTGGTGCAAACGCCAAGGTTCGCTATGGGCGTCAGGGTGAATGCACTTCATCTTTCCCCATTGAACGAGGGGTGCGTCAAGGTTGTGTGCTAGCTCCCCTATTGTTCGCCTTGTATATCAATAGTCTAGCGGGGAATCTTTTCCGATGCCTGTGGTGATCTTCCACAAGTAGGTTCTCGGAAGATCCCGGCCCTCTTGTATGCGGATGACGCTGTACTGATGGCCCGCACTCCAGTCGCTTTGCAAAGACTAGTAACAACCTTTGATAACTGCATGGATGTCTTGGGCCTTAAAATTAATCACACTAAAACTTTTTCTATGACATATTCCAGACGCCGCACAAATAACTGCCACATAGACTTAAAAGGCGTGAAGCTAGTCGACACAGGTATATTCTCGTATTTAGGCATTGTGTTTGATGACAGAGGCACATGGGTACAAGCCATAAAAGCGAGGAAATTGTTATTCACGAAAACCGTTATGGTAATTAAAAAAAATTCTAAAAGGGTGGGGAGAGCAACTCCTAACGATATGATGACTCTTTACAATGCGAAATGTGTTTCAGTAGCACTGTATGGGGCTGGACTCTGGGGACATCGAGACTGCACTACCCTACAGCTGACTGAAAACGCTCTCCTGAAAAAAGTCCTAAGTGTCCTGCAATCAACGTCAACAGTAGTGTGCCATTCAGAAATGGGAGTAACATACCTCACAGATCTCATTCGTGTCCAACCAATTCTACTCTGGCATAAGGTATGGACCTCGGATCCTGCGAGGCTGAACAGGGCTATCATAGCAGATGCGCTAGCACTTACCTACTCGTCCAAAATCCCATGGCTAAATTACATAAAGCACTTTCTTATTAAACTAGGCCACCCTGAGCTGTTTTTTATTCCAGATGAATTGAAAACAATTTCCAGGAAAGACCTGAAAAACATTTGCCTCGCCCACCTGGCCGAATTGAGATGGGATGCGGAGGCAAAGAAACATAGGTGGTCATTCCAACCTCGGCGGTCTTTTCTCCAGACCGCCGAGGCCGGGGGAGACAGAATACCGCCATTGCCGGCGGTATTCATGCCTCCCTATTCCGACATTTCCGCTGGGCCAGCGGACGGTAACAGCGTTACCGTCCGCTGGCCCAGCGGAAATGGCACATCAACATTGCCGCCGGCTCGTAATAGAGCCGGCGGCAATGTTGATGTGCAGCGGGTGCAGTAGCACCCGTCGCACATTTCACTGCCCAAAGTTCGGGCAGTGAAATGCGCGATGGGGCTATGCCTGGGGGCCCCTGCACTGCCCATGCACTTGGCCCAGGGGCACCCCCAGTCCCCTTACCGCCAGCCTTTCAATGGAGGTGTTTACCGCCACGGACAGGCTGGCGGTCGGGGACTCATAATTCACAGGGCAGCAGTGCTTGCACCGCTGCCCTGGGGATTATGCCCGCCAGGCGGAAGCCTGGCGGGAAAGTGGAGGGAGTCAGTATGACCCCCATAGTGTCAGGAGAAACCACATGATACAGCAAACGAATGGTATGGAACCATACTTAAGCAAAGTCACGAACCCAAGACATCGGTTTGTCCTGACGCGCTTGAGACTAGAGTCTTTCCATCGCCTCGTTAGTTTTCCCCTGATTAATGACTGGTCTCTACAACTGCAAAAATGCCCCTGCGATAATGTCTCTGATCAAAATACAATGCACATACTTTTTTTTTGTAAATTTTATTTAACTTCTAGGAAAATGTTTGTGATACCACTTTTAAAACTAATGTATTTTAAACAATGTCGTCCAGCTTTCTTGTATCTTTTATCCCTTCCCTCTATTATGGTTTGCAATGGATTAGCTTTGTTCCTGTGCTCAGTGATTAAGGCCAGACAACGCCTTGAGGCAAATGGGTGAGATTTCTAAGCATCACATTTGAGATTATCTTATCTGTTTTAATCAAATTATTTATTAACCTTTATCCTCTTCTTAAACTTTTACCTGTTGCATTTATATTCATATTTATGCGTATTTTATTCTTTGTATTTTTCTCCTTTTGTGTCTGAAAACTGCTTTTATTCTTTTATGTATAATGACTTTTATGATTGATAACACAATCGAATAAAGTTTTTTGATGATGATGATGACAGGCACTCTCGGTAATTTATTTGTTGCGGAGTTTCGACCCAGGATGAGGAGGAAAAGCAACTTGACCTGGCTTAATAGCCAATGTCAAGAAGCAAAGCTCTCTCTCTTAAAGGCCTTAAGAGCTAAAGAAAGTGGTTTGATCCGTTTAGCTAGGGCAGCCCATGAATATGCTGTCAATTGCACCAAAAGAAAATGGGAACAAAATACATGGGAGTCTCTGCTCTCAAAAACAAGAATTTTGAAGCATTTTGGTGCATAGTAGCCACTGGCCATCCAGAGTCATGTCCCGGGTTTGAGAACAACATAGATGTGGACATGTGGAAAGAAAGCTTTTGTTCTTTGTATGGAGAGGGAACAGGGTTGGAAGATAATAGGGGAAGAGATATTGAAGTAGTTAGGCATGGGAGGACCTCCCATGCCAGAGGGGTGGGGGGGAATTTAATTTTATAATCCTTGAGGAAATTGAGAGGGCTATTAATTCTATTGCCTCAGGGAAGACACCAGGAATGGATAAAATTCCAGCTGACCTTTTTTGCGCAGCACCTGAAATTTGGGGTCCGTATTTAAGCATTGTGTTTAATGCCATCATCGAGGGGATGCCTATTCCGCATGCATGGTTGGGAGCGGAGATCATTCCTGTTTTTAAAAAAGGCTGTCCCCTGCTACCCCAGGCCTATTACTCTGATTGACGTCCTTCAAAAAATCTTTTCTAGAGTGATACTCAGAGTTTACAGGATTGGACAGAAGATTTGAATGTTCTTAGTCCATTTCAAGCAGGCGTTTGCAAGCACACCTCAACATTGATCAATTATTTAGGTTACAGCTACTTTATTGGAAGTTTGTTGTCCTGGAGGGGGTAGTCTGTATTTGATCTTTGTTGATCTACGCTCCACTTTCGATTTGGTCCTTAGGGACAAGCTCTGGCGTGTTGTGGTCAACTTAGGGTTTCCCCTTTTTTGAGCCATATCTTTCACAGACTAAATAAAGGGAACTTTGCGCAGGTTCGCTGTGGCCAACTAGGAGAGCTCTTAGATCCTTTCCCTGTTTCAAAAGGTAATTGGCAGGGTTCTGTGCTAGCACCTGCGTTATTCTCTTTGTACGTTATCGGGTTAGTTGATTTCTTGTCAGCCACTAGCAATGATGCCCGTAGTTAGCGAATGTTAAGGTACCAGCTCTTATGTATGCTGAAGATACCCTCCTGCTCTCAAAGACCCCATGAAAATCCAACAGGTACTTAATAGTTTTAACACTTTTTGCAGGGAAAGGGGTCTTCAAATTAACGGGAGCAAGACAAAATGTATGATTCTGAACCTCTCAAGGACTACGCACTCCAATTCCATCTTGAAAGGGATTCCATTTGAGAGAGTCTCAATCTTTGATTATCTAGGAATTTCTCTCAGTGAACGTATGGACTGGCTTTTCCATATGGAAAGACAAAGATTGAAGTTGGGTCAGTTTGTGGGTCACTTCCGGGACAGCGCGCACGGAATAGGTTCCGGCTTCGGGAACTCTTCAGAAAAAATTGTGATTCCCAAGGTCCGCTAGATCCCAAGGAATTCATTCCCAAGGAAGGGAAGGTTCTTCGTTTTAAGTTACTTTCCATGTAATGTTCATGTAAGTAAAATCTACACCTCGATAATTTTTAGAGGAATGTAGTACTGCAGAAGATGAGTTGCTATTTTTGGTCCTGAAGAAGCGCCACTCGATCCTTAGGGGCATGATAGGCGCGAAATATGTTGATCTGAGTAGCTGTTGGGGAGACTATTCTCAACAACGCTTCCACAGTGTGAGTGGGGGAACCTTACTCTGAACCCACTCCCTATATGTATATTTTTTAATCTTGACCAAGGTCTTCCACCCCAATTAAAATGAGCTTTTATAGGACCTTGAGCCAATTTTATTCTGGTTTGGGTTTTCTTCTGCTTTTTTCAGGGTAGGTTTAGATATATTTCTAACCCTCATTCAGTCACACACTGTTGGTAAATATCTCTGGCAGAGTGCCCCCTCTGGGGGCCAGTCAGATATTGCAGTGCCAGTCTGACGTGGCCCTATGATGAAGCATGACATCCTATGGATGTGTGAGGGCCTGCTTCTTCTAGTACTGGAACTGTCAGTGCTGAACCTGTGTTTTCTTAGTTACTCTTAAGGAACAGTGTACTCTTTTTGATATGTTCAATAATTTGGGAGGTTGTACACTGGACCTTTATTAATCTCCCAGTCCCCCTTCTTTTGTTTGACCTCTCGAAGGTGCACACAGGGTCACAGCTCAAGCCAGTTAGCCCCGTATTGGAGATATATAAAATGCAAGCTGTAGGTGCGGCTGTGGACGGGGCCGTGCTATGGGGCCATAAGCCACTGGCAGAGTTTATGAGCATGGAAAATAGGTTTATGATACAGTTGCTGAGCCTTCCAGCTAGTAGCCCTCTGTTGCCCCTTCGTTTGGATTAGGGTATGGGACCTCTAGTAGAGGATATCAGTCTTAGGCCTGTACTCTTTTGGTGCAGAAGCTGGGCAACTCTGGAGTTAATTTCTTATAAATCTGTCCTTGAGGAGGTTCTAGGGATTGCCAGGGTGAACAAATTACCTTGGTTGAGATATGTCAAGGTTACTTTGGAAAATATGGGGAAGCATAATCTGTGGGACGATCCGGTAGAGGCATGTCATTCCATCTCACAAGCTGAATTTATTAAATGCTACAGAGTTTACATGTTCTCTAACTTGTTAAGGGTGCATTCCCAAGGCAACTTGACCTTTTAAGGATCTTTATTATTTGGAAAGCTGCCTTGATGTAATTCAGCCAGTTCTGGCGAGAAAATTATATCTACAGTTTAGGCATGGTAATCTCCCAATTTGTTCCTTCAAAAGTAAGTGGCGTCGGTGGGGGCAGTTAATGGTGGACAGCTTGTGTCCATCATGTGGTCAGGGCAAAGAGACAGAGGTGCATGTTTTCTTCTTTTGTCTAGTCTTTAGGAGGTATATATCTGCTTGGATAATTCCAGCCTGTTGCAACTTGGGATTTACTAGCTGTTTTGAGGCCCTAAGAGGTTTGAGGATGAATACTGACCAGCCCACTGTTTTTGCTGCCTCAGTTATTTATTAAAGATCTGGTGCTTAAGGAAAAGGGTCGTGGGATGATATTTTCTTTGATATATGTTCGCTTATGGCTTGTACAATATTTTGGTTTTTATCTAGTAAAGTTGCATTGTATACGTTGCACTCGGATTTTATGATTTGTATCTTATTTAATATTGTTTGTGGGTGCATGGTACATCTGGCTTTAGAATGAGCTGGAATGTAGGGTTTGTAGAAAAATTGTCTCCATGACTTATGTTAGTCTTGGTATTGAAACATGTTTTGATTAATTTCCTAGGAGTTGACAGTCAAAGCAGCATTTCATGGCCACTCCTATTTAGAAACCTTGATGTCTCACCATCTTTTAATAGTAGACGCTTTTTATGGGGAAGGTTTTAGATATTTTTGTTTATTTTATACTGTGCATAGTGTTATATTGATTTGATTTGTGTAAATGTTATTTATAGTTTTTTGCACTTTTAGGGCTTGGAGTTCCACAATAAGGTATTATAAGATAAAATTGTAAGATATAAAAACTCACAAGAGTGGAGTCAGTTACTCACTGGCGAAGAAACAAACATATGTAACTCTTTACCCGTCAAGCTGTGATCTCAACTCAATCATCTCTCTTTCAGGAAGCCCTTAAAACACATTTTCTGCTTCCATTTCAAAATGACTCTTGCTGCACAGCTTTTTTATGGTTTTCTGTTTTTTGTTTAATTCAGATCTTTTATCACCTAATGTATTATTCTCTATATTTTCTACATAGTATCCTAATAAATTCTAAGTTTAGATATAAAAAAATGGTTAAATATCACACTTCATCAGTCTTGCTGTAGTTTTCGGATATCACCCTCCTACAGCTTTGCTTTTCTTCACTTCTACCCATGCATTGATCTATGGAAGTACGTTATCCAGTGGTTCCACCAGAGTGCTTGTCATTTTTGCCCACACAGCACAGTTCTCCGCTTCTCATTGATCCGTTTTCATCTTTTTCATACATACTTTTTTGGCCAGGGCTCATGCTATTACATCTTTTTCCCACAATGCTTTTGAAGAAATGTTAAGATTTAAGAGAGAGCCAATGTATAGTTATGCAGTGTTTTGCAAATTGTAAACTCAGCACCAAGAACACATGTTGTATCTTCTCTTTTTTGGAGTTCGGTATAATGCCTAAAAGGCAACACCTATGTTGGAATGGAAAAAAACCCTTGCTTAGTGTCAGACATGAACCCCTAGCCTCAGTGCCCCTGTTGCATTGATATCTGTTTCCTTGGTATTGATTTTTGGTTATCGGCAAACAAGCATCATGTGTGTGCAACATGGCCTAAGCGTATCTCACTGTGATGCAGTCTTCATTGTAGAGGTAGAGGGTTACTACTCTTACCTAGAGTTAGGTGACACGACCTGGTGGTGACAGCATACCCATTTTATGCTTAAT
Source organism: Pleurodeles waltl (assembly GCF_031143425.1). Taxonomy (NCBI): domain Eukaryota; kingdom Metazoa; phylum Chordata; class Amphibia; order Caudata; family Salamandridae; genus Pleurodeles; species Pleurodeles waltl. The sequence goes on from NC_090448.1 coordinate 770,898,202, forward strand.
AGCATCAGTAATGTGAACAGGCCTTTTTCCCTGTGTCACTGGAGTTGAACCCACTCGCCCACTCCTGTAAAGTGCATGACTGTGTACTTAACGCACCCTTGGCCTGCATGGATGGTGTGCAGCCATAGACAGTGTGTGATACTTGTGTGTGGGTGATGCGAGAGTGCATGATGCTTGCTTGTGCATGCTCAGTGGCAAATGTGTGCCTGTAGAAAACACATACCATGAGACCTGTTTTCCATTTTGAAAGCACAGGACCTGCAGAGGCTGGAGAGATGGCAACTGCAAACCTCAGACAGGAAATGTGGTTTGCAGACTTTCCTTGTGGGGTGGGTCACATAAAGTGAAGTGAGAGAGGCAGAGCATCCTCCCATCCTCTGTACACTTCGAAGTTAACTTTGATTCAATGAAGAGTTACTGGGTTCTAGGTTTGTTGTCATGGAGATGGTTAGATTGAGATGGTTGGCACTACCACAAGGAATCTGACAGAGAAGAAGTCTATGGCCCTAATTATGAACATGGCAGTTCAGACCGCCATGCCGGCGGTGGTGGAAAATACCGCCACCGCCATGGCGGTCTGAACCGCCATATTATGAACAAGACCGCCAGTCCCCTTGAAACTCCGCCGCCCGAATAATATACATTCTGCTGGGCCGGCGGGCACGAAACAGTGTTTCCGCCCGCCGGCCCAGCAGCATGCAGGGCCGGGACATTGCAGACGGCTCCACATGGAGCCGTCGTCAATGCCGCTGCGTGGCTGGTGCAGCAGCACCCGTTGCGCAGATCACTGCCCATAAATCCGGCAGTGACCTGCACGACAGGGCACTGCAAGGGGGCCCAAGGGCACCCCTTCAGCAAGCCTTTCCCTGGCGGGAGAACCCACCAGGGAAAGGCTGGAGGAACAATGGTTGTTTATCCGCAGGGCAGCGCTGGCCTTTTGGATAAAGTAATCCGCCATCGTCAGGTTTCCTGTCGGCAGTAGTCTGGCAGTGGCAGAGGGCCGCCTGTGGCGACCCTCCCTTGTTCAGAATATGGCGGTTCAGACTGCCATGCCAGTGGCGGTATTTTCGAATTGGAGCTACTCATGCAGTGGCAATCTGTTCCTTTGCCAAAGGGCAGTGCAGTGGAGACAGCACTTCAAAGGAGCTGACACCAGAACACAAATTTCAAAGGTCAGACACAAAATCGTATGTGTATCTGGATTTGGGTCGGAACATGAGCTTATCCTTTGTTGAACATTACAGTCTGATCATGAGAGGCAAGATTGCCAAGCCTTCTTGCTGCTGGAATCCAAGGTGCCAAGGTCTGCCAGTCTCCCAGATGTGTGAGGGGACTTTACACCAGGAAGTCAAGACCACTGACGCTGAGCATGCAGTACCAGTCTTCTGCCTGCCTACTAAAACTAGAGCCTCCTGTGAGGAGGAGAAGCCCCTAGAGCCTGCCTCCTGTCTAAACCAGATTAAACTGTGAGGAAGAGAGTGTCTAGAGTCTGTCTGCTTACCAAGACCATAGATCGATGTGAGGAGGAGCTGAGTGCCTAGAGGGAACAAGGCTCAGTGGGCATCTTGTTGAGTGGATCCCAGTGGACAAAGTATGATGCACCCAGTCCTATTGGGGGCCGTTGTAGGGGTACTGTCTTTTTCCAACAGCACCATCAGTGTCAATGAAGTTGCCAGTGCAATGAAACAGTGTGTCCAGATCTCCTTGCATGCAGAACTACTAACATAAGAAGTATATTCAAGGGACCTACATACAAACACTGCTGAAAACAAGTGTGGCAAAGGAAGTGTGAAAGGAAGAAAGCAATACCAAGCTGCCTATGTAAATATCATTAATGATCACTACTACAATGCCTTTAAAATGTAGATGGTGGTACCAATGCTTAACTTGAACAGGTGGTTTCTGGTGCTCGACAGCTGCACTAAATTATTAACATTTGCACTTATAATAGTCTGCCATATGGTGGAGCTATTTGCCAAATTTAGAGATGAACACAACTACCTTGTTTTTTTAATTCAATATACACTAACAATGACTAATAACTGCTGTCCAAGCCATTCTTAAAACACTGGGGGACTGGCATAGTCTAAATTGTCACGATTGTAGGAGTGTGATGTCAGTAGTTGCGCTGGTACTGTCATTGGCAGCACTGGCATGAGCAATAAGTGCTGCAAGCTGCATTGACCTCCGTACGAGGACCCTGGCACTTATTTTATTACAAATTAAGGTGTGGGCGGCACACAGTCAGTTCATTGCCCATTAGCATCAAATTGTTTCATTTGGTAATCCGAACTACCTCTGTTTGTAAGGCAAGCAGAACAGCAAGATGAGCTGATTTTACAAACACTCGTTAACATTGTAAAGAATGTATTTCCAGCTAAAAGGTTAATCTGATACTAGTAGCAACTACCTACTACTTGGGAAGAGACCCTGTGATAGTCTCTATTCCCTTTTCAATAGTAAATTTTGACACCCAGTGAAAAACCTAATGACTATCAACATCCACTTGAGATCAGAGATGTATACAGACTTACAGCGATGGGCACAAACTTAACTAATATTCTAAAACTAAAAAATATGTGCAATATAGAATATATATAATTGAAACCGAGATGTTTTGCACTATATAATGAACGTATTAAATAAACCCTTAAACTCTCTTTCATTATCAACAGTGTGGCATTGTGGGATTAGCCACAAACAGAGGACTTGCAACACCAATAGATGTAGATGTAGTATGCAAACACAAACATGTACAAATGACGTTTTCATGTATTAAAGCATTAAGACCCGACCTATTGGCTTTGCTATGCTTTTGTATTTTTTGCAAGCTTATTCAACATCAACTAACAGCCATTTTACTTTTTGTTTCCAATGCGGAACATTACTGTCAAAAAGACAGTAGCAAATCTATTAAGTCTCATTGATTAAGCCAAAAAGTGAGACCTGCTGGTTTTTCCAATACTTATCTCTTTGTGTTTCATTCTTGTACTCCAGCATTTATCACAAGAAAATCTTAACTAAAAGTACCATAATTAAAAATATAAACTCAGACTTTATAAAGTGCTTGTGTCCAACAGGGAGAAATTGTGAGATCTGTACTTGTATTGATGGTGTTGTGTATTCATTGCTTAGACGTAAAGCTTTCGAAGCTCTGTTTGACAATAGTGTCAAACGTTTTGATGCTATTGTGGGGCTTTCCTGCACTAGCATCAAAAATATTCATGCTAGTGCAGCAAAGCACAGGGAGGCGCATCGATTAAAACAGGTGCGTCATTTTAATGCCTGCTCTGAGCAGGCGTTACAAATGACAGAAAATACGGCACACTTAAATGTTGTAAATCTCACTGCGCCTTTTTTTCGGGCCTCTCTGCGTTGGAACGCTCCCCCCGCATACATTATGCCTGACGCAGGTATAATGTGGTGCAAGGGATTTAAAAAATACAGCGCGGGAAACAGGTCTCCTTAACGCTGCCTTAGCATTAAAAAATGACGCTAGGGCGGCACAAGGTGGCGCTAGGGGGTTGTAAATATGCCCCTATGTCCTCTGTTTTTTCATGCTAATTGTTGCTGGGTGGTGGACTCAGTTACATAATCGATATTCTTTGAAGTGCATGTTTTTCTGAAGTAGAGATGTTAGTGTTTACCCAAGAACAGATTGATTTTGTGCAGGTGGAAAAAGTGGCACAATTATCAAAATATTTGAAGTTGCTTCCACACGGTTCCTCCACCATAATTGTTTGAAATGGTTCTTTTTTTGGTTCATGATTGAAGATTATAATAGCTCTGTGGGTGTGCATGGGCTTTATTTTTTATACGTGTCATTTTGATTTCATACATGGAGGATTGTATGCATAATTGTAGCAGCGTTGATTTATAGTCTTAATTCTACTTCCAGCCAGGGAAGTTTTTGATTATGGTAGATTATCTGTGAAACAGTGGCATCCTCTTGCTGCCCTACCTGCTGCATTTTGGGGTTCTGAAGTCTAGGTATACATATTTCCGTATGTAGTAAATTGCCATTTTCTATTTATATGGTAGTCCTATACAGAGCACATTACCATGCTCTATGTTTTTGGTACATTTCGAGGGATAGCACATTACAACTCTTTATTTCGGTGGTAGTTGTAGGTGTGATGTGGTACGATTTTTCTGTTTTTGGGGCTGTGCTAGGTATTGTGTGATGCCATTTTTAGTTCTTGCCAAGGGACAGTTTTAGCTGTCTGTCAACCACATGTGAATTACAAAATTAATAAATAAAAATTATGTACATATTTCCATACATAGTGAGGGTCTGGGACATACATCTCTCTCCGTCTGTTGGTTAGTGTAACTGTCATTCACATTTGATTTGTAACCCACACAACATAACGCATGTGGCAATGTGCCAATCCACCACTGTAAGTGGTGGCATGCTGCCTAAACACTTGTGCACAGTTGCCTAAAAAGAAGTGCAAGTTTTAACCTGGTGTGTTTAAACTATGTTTACAGTAATTAAAAGCCAAGAGTAAATTTAATTTGCACTAAAGCGAACCAGATTATCCTGTGACATGCACTGAAGCAAAAAGGAGCACCCCATGTTGTATCAAAATTACATGCGGTGGTTAATTTTACTTTAATTTGAAAAAAATGTTTTTCTCAAATGGTAACCATGTTTAGGCGGCAGTATATCTTCCTTCATTTTTTGTGGCATGTTTTCAGAAATACGTTTAAAAATTAACCATTCCCCCAATTTGCGGAGACCAGATTATTGACTTTGCTAGTGCTTATTCTTGAAGTAGTACAAGGTACAGCACGTTACTTTTTCTCTATTTCAGACTTTATGTAGAAATGATTGTCACCCCTCCACCATCATTAAAAAGTCACGGCACAGAGCTGGCAATCGTGCAGCAAACTGCATCAGGTGAGGATAATTTACCAAGACCTGTAGACGCAAATCCATTACTCATTTATCCCTTGAAATCTGCGCACTTTGGACTTTAATTTGTAAGTCTGGAAAGCGACATGACGCATCGCCACGTGGCCAGCGAACCTGCCCTGCCTCCACGTCACCGCGGATTCAAGGTAACGGACGGTGTGTGTGCTCAGACGTGTGTGCTCCGTCTAGTCATTCCTCGCTCCCCAGTGGACGGTGTACCAATACCACCCATACCCTGCAGTGCGCTTTTCAGTTTCATTCTCGCTTTTTACACTTCCAACGTTCCCAGTGCTTAATTTGTAAATAAAAAGGTGCTGGTGCCCAAAGCCCTCCTCTTAAACACGCGGCTGCTGCAATTAAATGTGGGAACACGGAATACTGAGGCAGCCTAATCCTGAAGCCATCTCGGGTCTCTTTACTCCATGTAAAGCCCCTCCCTACTCCTCCAGCTCACTCTTGCAGCTTGTGCTTTCTCCCTTTGTGATCTTTTTGTTTTTTCTCTTCCTGCGCCTTACCCATATGTGGCTTTTGCTCGCAGTGGAGGAGCCCGCAGAGAGAGATACTTGTTTCAGTCTCTCCGCGGGCACGTTCAGGAGGACAGGAAGTGGCGCAGGGGTGCCAAATTGGATGCAGGCAAGTAGGGGTGGGCTTTTAACGAGGGTTATAAGGGGGGTGGGAGGGAGGGTCGGCCTCTTTTCCGCACCGACTGTATTAGGAAGGAGTGGAGGTTTGAGGTTCTTTGAGCGGCAGGCGAGTGAGAGGGTGCTTGGTTAATTATAGTTGGGCTGGGAGGCTTTGCAACTTTTTCCGTTTGTTTAGATTAGGGCTTCCTCCATTTAATTGAAGCGCGAGGCTCTGCGGCCTCAGCACGTTTAGCGGCAGGTGTCGGCTTGCGCGTGAGGCCAGGCGGGCCCCGCGGCTGTCTACATTCACGTGGCTTTCGACGCTCTGACCACGCGCCATGACGCTGAGGCGGTGAAGGCCGCGCTTCGCCTCTTGGGCCGTTCCGACCTGTTCAGGCCTGGCGTTTCGGACCAGGCCTGGGGCGGAATGACACGGCTGACGCGGGCCGCTTCGAGCCGGGTAGCGGCTGCAATTGCCGCTTGCAAATCTTTAGACTCCGATGGAGACAGGGAGGTGGGGGGGGCCAAGAGCGGGAAACAAACACGGGCTGGGTGCGCTTAGCGCACCCAGACCTATAAACATTAGTGGGGAGGCCCCTGGCACGCAGGTGGCAGGAACAGGGGCCACGGGAGAGAGTGGCTCAGGCACAGCACTGGAGGGGCCCCTGTGGGCATTGTGAGGGGCGGGCCCCCGATTTACAGGCAGAGGAGGGGGAGCAACCCTTGCCCGGGCCTAGTGGTGGGCCCCCTTAGATCTGTCCTGCCCAAAGGAGGGGCCCAACAGTACGGGGGGCCCCAGGGCCCCAGCCAAAAAGCAAGGAAAGTATACTGGAAAAACCATGGGGGGGACGGCCAGACCCAGGGCAAACCCCGAGACAGGCCAGATTAGCAAAGCCCAAGGCAGGCGGGGAGGCAGGGGCCCTGGGGCCCCTAGGCCCCTTCATGCAGGGAGGCTGGGACCATGCAGAAGCATGGGACCTGGAAGCCAGGATTCGAGAGCAGCCCAGGGTTGTGGCTGAAACTGAGGCCAGGTGGGCTCAGTTGTGCAAGGACCTGGAAGAATCAGGTGCACAGGGTGAGGCAAGCAAGAGGACTAAGGAGGTCCCAGATGCCAGGGGGCCACAGCCATCTAGTTCAGGGGCAGGGAGTTGGGTCTGGGTACCACAGGCCGAGGTGGGACGGGGACAAGAGGCTAGTGCGTCCGAAGGGCTGGTCGGCGCTGGAAGCCCCAGTGGCGCACACGGCCACGTGGGAAGTAGCAAGTCAATGCCCACAGCTGAGGTTGGCAGAAGAAGGGTGATGCCAACGGGGCTCAACACGGCCCAAACACGTTGGTCCGAAGCACTAGAGGGGTCTGCGGCGGCCTTCTCTACACCGCAGGAGCGTGGGTACCACACTGATGGTTTGCACCATGTGGGTCAGGAAACAACAGTTGCAATGCCAACAAAGCCACGGGAGCATGTTGAAAACAGGTGTGAGTGGGTAGGCGATGAAGAGTTGGAATTGGATTATGAGGAAGACGGGGATAATTGGGAAGACGGAGAGATTCGGGAAGAGGAGGAGAGCGGTGTAAAGAAGGGGGGGCGAGGGCGCAAGTGCGGCACAACCTCTTCCTCTGCTTTTGTTTTACAGGATACCGGTTTGGCTGAAGGGCCATCAGGAGATCGGCAAACAATGTCACGTGGTAGATCAATGGGAACGCCACGCAATTTGGGAGAAACGGATGGAGGTAAGGGGAGGTGGTGGTCAGTCTAGGGCGATGGAGGGGGCGCTAAGGTTCACAGTGGAGGCGTTTCCGCGAGTTGGCGCCCGGAGCGTAATGGAGCAAGACTGCGGCCCGACAGACATTTGCGAGTGGGGGCGTGATGATCACGGGGCTGGTGGAGATGTCTTTAGCGGTACCCACGCGGCAGAGTTACAGGCTTGCATGGTTGGAGTTTCAATCTTTTGAGTTGTTTTTGGGCAATTTTTGGGCACAAGGTCCACAGGCCCTGGAGGCACGTGCATTGCGTTGTGTGCTTTTTCTGATTGAGGAGGGTTTATCCCCAGCTACAATCGGAGGGAAGCTGGCTGGGGTTTCCTTTTATGGGAAACTTTTCTTTGGTTCTGATCCAGCGCGTAATGATTTGTTAGGAAGGATGTTGAAAGGTTGGGGCAGGGTCAGGGCTAGCGCAGTTAAGCCAGCAAGAGAACCCATTACTTTTGAAATATTGCTGGAGTTATTGCATGTGTTGCCAGTATGTTGTGCGGATGAGTACGAAGTGGGTTTATTTTGCTTGTGTATGGTTTGGATGGTTTTTGGTGCTTTTCGAGTATCTGAATTGTTGGGGGTAGGGAAAGAGATTCCGGTGAAGGTTAAGGAGGTTTGCATGCATAGGGACAGGTTGGGTATTTGGCTCAGGCACTCAAAGACGGATCAGTTGGGGGAAGGAAAATGGGTATGGCTGGATAGGGGGGATTAGTTGGCGTGCCCGGTAAAGGAATGGATGGCGTTTAAGCAAAAGCTACGCATGACGGGAGAAAGTGGGGTGTTTGTAAATGGGACAGGGGGGAAGCTTACTAGCTATCAGCTGTTGCAGGTTTTGAGGATGGCGCTTGGGTGGACCGGTCGGCGTTCATTGGATTTTGGCACACATTTGTTTAGGATTGGCGCAGCTACAGCAGCAGCTCATTTAGGTTGGGACTGGGTTAGAATTAAGGCCATAGGTTGATGGAAATCTAGATGCTGCAAGCGTTATGTGAGGCTGTGATGTGTTTAATGGGTCAGGAGGGTGGTCAGATGAACGAAGACATATTGGGGGGGGTTTAGGTTTTCATGACAGCCTTTACAGTGTTTTTTCTTTGCAGGATGTGTGGCTGGGCCACAGAAAGACAAGATGGTGACATGGCTGGTCGGCCATTCCTTCGTTCACTGGGCGGTGAAGTTTGCAGAGAAACAAATTTACGGCAGGGCGATGGGACTGCCTAGCAGACACTATGAAGTTTGTTGGTGGAGGAAGAGTGGCATGAGGTGAGGAAGTTTGCTTCCATTTATCACTGGTAATTTGCTGCATGGGGATGTACTGATTTATTGCTGATTCATCCTGGGTAAAATGACCTTGTGAAGCTATCGGGGCTCACATTGATACAGCATATGCAGAGAGACTTGGAACTTTAGAAACAGAAGTTATGCGGGACATGTGTGGACAGAATTTGTGCCCAGACGAGTGTGGAGAGGGGCAGTTAATCATGGAGCCATCGAGCGGGCTCGCAAAAAACTGAACAGGGCTATGAGGGTATTGTGTTGGGCTCAGGGGATCAAGGTCCTGAGGAATGATGACATTAAAGAACAAGACAAGACATTGTTCAGAGCGGATGGGGTGCATTTGTCGCAATTGGGAAATGCATACTATTTGACAGAGTTAAGGTTGCTGTTAGGGGAGTTGTGGGGCGAGAACCTGTGGTTTAGGGATCAAGTCTAGGAGTTACGTATATATATAAAAAGAAACCCTGAGGAAGGTTGTTTTCCTGGGGTGGGGCAGGAAAACGCCAAGCGGGTTTTGCTGGATGGCAGAAGATGGGAGAGGGTGGAGAGCCAGATGCGGGCTTGTCCACCCTTCTAAAAGGAAAAACAAGGAGGTGAAGGATCAGAGTGGGGGGGTATGCTACAAGCAAGGAGGGCATGAGAGGAATAGGGGAGTGTCTAGGGGAGGAGAATCGAACAGAGGTTTTGGAAGAGAGAAAGAAGATCAAGGGAATCTTTAGGAGTTGGGGTTTGTTGAAATGGGGGATACAGTTTGAAGTTTATTGATGTTTATTTTTAAATCCTGTCCTAAATAAATGACCTTTTACACTAATGATGGGTGTCACTGTATGTGTGTCCCGATGGAGGGGCCCGCGGAGAGAGAGACTCGTTCTAGTCTCTCCGCAGGCACGTTCAGGAGGACAGGAAGTGGCTCAGGGATGCCGGATTGGATGCAGGTGAGTGGGGGTGGGCTTTTAGCGAGGGTTATAAGGGGGGTGGGAGGGAGGGTCGGTCTCTTTTCCGCACCGACTGTGTTAGGAAGGAGCAGAGGTTTGACCACCCACCAGGCATTTTAAGGAGGTTGGGAGGAGGAAAAAGATGATATTAGGGGGTTGTATGAATAGGGGGTGGGAAGAGGGGTTTGAATGTCAGTTAGGGCAGGTGGTTCTATTCAGCAGAAGATGGGGGAGGGTGGAGAGCCAGATGCGGGCTTGTCCACCCTTCCAAGGGGAAAAACAAGGAGGTGAAGGATCAGAGTTGGGGGGTATGCTACAAGCAAGGAGGGCATGAGAGGATTAGGGGAGTGTCTAGGGGAGGAGAATCAAAGAGTGGTTTTGGAAGAGAGAAAGAGGATCAAGGGAATCTTTAGGAGTTGGGGTTTGTTAAAATGGGGGATACAGTTTGAAGTTTATTGATGTTTATGTTTAAATCCTGTCCTAAATAAATGACCTTTTGCACTAATGATGGGTGTCACTGTATGTGTGTCCTGATAAATGTTTGAGGCAGAAAAATAAGCGCTGGCCCTCAAAAATAAGTGCTCGTGCTCTAGACCGGAAACAACAAGCACAAATTAAGCACTGAACGTTCCACACAGCAATACATAGCTCTCCCAAGACCTGCACTGTGATGTTGGCTTGCGTGGATTTAGTAGGTGCAGTGGTGAACGATGAGAATTTAGGGTTGCCTGGTCATTTCCTTGAGTTTTGAGTGACAGGAACTGATAGGAGCCCATACCTAAATAATATTGTGTGTAAAATTCTCAGTAACCTTTTTAAGCATAACAGTTCTGAGCCTATTAACTTTACTAATCAGTTTGAAATAGTCTAGACGGTTCTAGCACACGTAATTAATTATGAAAGAGAAAAAACTATTGATTTTACCATTTTTTCACCGGCATCAACATGAAAAGAATCACCTTGCTAGTAAAGTTTTGGTCAGGTGGCATCCTTACCTTAGTCCGGGTAACCGGGACAGCACTTTCACATTTGCTAATCATTCTGCAACCATTGTTTTGAGATGTTTAGTCATATTTGTCTAGCTAAAGTAAAACAAGACAGCCTCCCAAAATGCACTTATTAGTTAAATAAATCCCCATTAATATAATCCTAAATTCCCAGTGAAATGGAGTCATTCAGTATCACTATGGCCCCCATTGCAAATTGATCAGAATTTGGTACATGAATACCCTGGAGTCGGAATCTCTGATTCCGCACAGTATCCCACAACAAATTTCAACTATGCAGATTTTTTTTTCCCTCCAGGATGGTGTATAGCTGCTTAGACACGGAGACATCGCGTCCTTTGTCCCAGTGTCTCCGATTTCAGGTGGAAAAAGACATTTTTTGACTTTGCTGGGCAAGTGGAAAGTGTCAGCGGAAAATCCGGTGTGTGGGGGAGGTGTGCAGGGTATGCTTGTGCAGGTTTAGGGGGAGTGCCGTTGTCTCCCCCGAGATGATGCAGTGGTCGCGTGAGGCTGGGCTGCACTAATGCTTGAATTACCCGCTCCTGCAGCACCAAAGGCGGCCCGGGTGACACCAGAGATTGGGAACCTGATAACTCTGGGCCCAGAGAGACTTATCGGTTCGGGTGCGATACTTCATATCGAAATGAGGGCCTAAATTGACCTGGGGTACACAGTAGAGACCCATGTACCCTGCCTGCTTCAATTGCCCAAACAAAGTTGGGAGCAGGCAAAGCGAGCCTGTCTATGCAAACCATCAGTGTTGGGTTGATGACCAAATGTTCACACATACATGCCCACACACCCTTTTCAGACTGGAGACTCGCGATTTTTAAAACCACAAATAGCTTTATTATGGCTGTCTCATCTGAAATTGCATCCACTTCAATGGAAGTCAATGGGGAAAATATAGTCCCCCGATTTTTTCTTTCAAAACTTCCTTATTCCTCTTCCCAAATGTTTGGAGTATGGTTCAAATATCACTGTAATACCACTTTGCAAATCTTGTTCTATCCCCCTGAAAATCATTGATTTCAGGTGGGTTTAACTAGAGATTTAATAGAAGCTATCCGATGCATCAACCCTCATAATTCATTTGTTCTTCAAAGGGCCAGAGACTGGAGACAAGATTTCCACACAACACAAAGTCATTGGTCACCTTGATTGAGGCACCCACAATGCATTCATGGCTGACATGCTGTGCCGCTGATGCCTGTTTAATTTGAGCCCCTGATCGCATCTCAGTCTTTCAGAGCCAGTAATCAGCAGGTTAACAGTGTATAACAGAATGAGAGGGAGGTTGAACAAGGCCACGTGAGTGTGGAAGACAGTTTGTAACGGGGATCGAGGTTTTGTGGACACAGATACTCTGGGACCTCACTACTGTTTTTTTTAAAAGTTTTTGAATCTGGGTTCTCCTTGGGATATATGGGTCGAAGCAAATGAAAGATCATGAAAAATGAAACAGAAAGAATACTGCCTCCAGGAGCGTTTGTCAAAGGTTCCTCACCCTGTGGATGGATGTGCAAAGAAAGTGTACAAGAGGTATACAAAATGCATTAACTACATACCTTTCAACTCACATTCATCTATTTGGCAGATGTTAATATCTTTTCAATAATACAGGGAGTGCAGAATTATTAGGCAAATGAGTATTTTGACCACATCATCCTCTTTATGCATGTTGTCTTACTCCAAGCTGTATAGGCTCGAAAGCCTACTACCAATTAAGCATATTAGGTGATGTGCATCTCTGTAATGAGAAGGGGTGTGGTCTAATGACATCAACACCCTATATCAGGTGTGCATAATTATTAGGCAACTTCCTTTCCTTTGGCAAAATGGGTCAAAAGAAGGACTTGACAGGCTCAGAAAAGTCAAAAATAGTGAGATATCTTGCAGAGGGATGCAGCACTCTTAAAATTGCAAAGCTTCTGAAGCGTGATCATCGAACAATCAAGCGTTTCATTCAAAATAGTCAACAGGGTCGCAAGAAGCGTGTGGAAAAACCAAGGCGCAAAATAACTGCCCATGAACTGAGAAAAGTCAAGCGTGCAGCTGCCACGATGCCACTTGCCACCAGTTTGGCCATATTTCAGAGCTGCAACATCACTGGAGTGCCCAAAAGCACAAGGTGTGCAATACTCAGAGACATGGCCAAGGTAAGAAAGGCTGAAAGACGACCACCACTGAACAAGACACACAAGCTGAAACGTCAAGACTGGGCCAAGAAATATCTCAAGACTGATTTTTCTAAGGTTTTATGGACTGATGAAATGAGAGTGAGTCTTGATGGGCCAGATGGATGGGCCCGTGGCTGGATTGGTAAAGGGCAGAGAGCTCCAGTCCGACTCAGACGCCAGCAAGGTGGAGGTGGAGTACTGGTTTGGGCTGGTATCATCAAAGATGAGCTTGTGGGGCCTTTTCGGGTTGAGGATGGGGTCAAGCTCAACTCCCAGTCCTACTGCCAGTTCCTGGAAGACACCTTCTTCAAGCAGTGGTACAGGAAGAAGTCTGCATCCTTCAAGAAAAACATGATTTTCATGCAGGACAATGCTCTATCACACGCGTCCAAGTACTCCACAGCGTGGCTGGCAAGAAAGGGTATAAAAGAAGGAAATCTAATGACATGGCCTCCTTGTTCACCTGATCTGAACCCCATTGAGAACCTGTGGTCCATCATCAAATGTGAGATTTACAAGGAGGGAAAACAGTACACCTCTCTGAACAGTGTCTGGGAGGCTGTGGTTGCTGCTGCACGCAATGTTGATGGTGAACAGATCAAAACACTGACAGAATCCATGGATGGCAGGCTTTTGAGTGTCCTTGCAAAGAAAGGTGGCTATATTGGTCACTGATTTGTTTTTGTTTTGTTTTTGAATGTCAGAAATGTATATTTGTGAATGTTGAGATGTTATATTGGTTTCACTGGTAATTATAAATAATTGAAATGGGTATATATTTTTTTTTGTTAAGTTGCCTAATAATTATGCACAGTAATAGTCACCTGCACACACAGATATCCCCCTAACATAGCTAAAACTAAAAACAAACTAAAAACTACTTCCAAAAATATTCAGCTTTGATATTAATGAGTTTTTTGGGTTCATTGAGAACATGGTTGTTGTTCAATAATAAAATTAATCCTCAAAAATACAACTTGCCTAATAATTCTGCACTCCCTGTATACACCCTTGTATAAGTCAACATGCATCCATTTACTTCATTAAGTCATTCAGCAAACTTGCATCGCCCTCCATTCACTTTAACAAGATCACCATTTAGCATCTGTTCTCTCCTTCTTTCGAGAGTCAGTTGATCCTGAGGTACATAGCTCTGTCAGAATGACAGTGCAGGTTCCTGGAATGGAAGACAACAGGTGGCACGCTGCGGTAGGCCACCATTTTGACGAATTCCTAAACTGAAGAAAGACAGCCTGATGAAGACAGGCTGATGAAGTTTAGTCTTAGAGAAAAGTTAAAATGACAAAATACCCTTTTCTACCAACATCTAATGTTTTCTTGGAAATTGTAAATGCAGAGCAAGAGAAGGACCGAGTGCCAAAGAGCTAACAAAGAAAAAGAGTTGCTTATACATGGCAGTGGTAAAGGGGGCGTCAGAGGTTTGTTCAAGGAAATAAAGAAGGAGTGGAAGTAAGTTGATTGGTAAAATAAATGCAATTAAAGCAGGGTGAGTAAGCATGTTTTTTAAACTACAGCGGGAAGGGGAGTTCGGGGTTCGTAAAAAATTAAAAGGGAGTTAATTAGGACTACGATGAAGGGTTTAAAAAAACAGAGTGTGAAGGGGCGGGGGAATACGTGGTTTATAGTAAAAGGTAATAGAGTGGGGGAGTAAGGTTTTTAAGAAGGGTGTAAAGCAAAAGGGGGAGTACGGAGTCTGTTAAAAAGGAGTAAAATGGGATTGAGAGCAAAGGGGTTGAAAAATATTATTGAGTAAAGCAGGAGAAGAGAAAAGGGTGTCTAAAAAGGGGAGTAAGGTTGGAGTGGGATTTAGGAGATTGGAAAAAAAAATTAGGTAAACCAAAAGTGGATGTTTTGAGTTTGTTAAAAAGGAGTGGGTTTTTTTAAAAATGGGAGTACAGCAGAAGAGGGAGCACGGGGTATAAAAAACGGAAGTCCAGCGACTGTGGTAGAAAGGGGATTGTAAAAAGGAAGCAACGCAGGAAGGGGAGTAAGGAGTATGTTAAAAAAGGGGTATATTGGGGAAGCAAAGTAAGAGCTTTGTTAAAACAGGCGTAAAGTGAGAGAGGGAGTAAAAAGCATGAAAAAAACTGGAGTAAAGTGAGAGGTGGGTTATTACAAGGGGCATGGAAGAAAGGGAAGGGCACCTTGAATAATAGAGAACGGAGTGAAAGAGGGACCCACTCCCCCCTCAAAGTTTAAACAAAATAAATCAAGAAAAATGTTTATTCAAGTATGACTTTCAGCAGGTAGTGTTTTTTTAATCGTGAAAACCATTCAAATAGAAAAAAAGAGTTAAAATGGCTAAATGGACTAATTTCGTCAGAACCATTTTGTACATGTTTGATTTTCGTCGAGATCGCATACAACCCAATGCTACACATTTCGTGAAAGACCTACAAAACAAAGCATACAGGCCTAATCGATGTTGAGAGAATATATTGAATAAAGAACAATGATTTATCGTGAGCATGGCTGGTGCCCAGAGACTGATCTCATTTTACCAAGAGGTTGCCGTAAAGTGCAGAGAAAAAGGCCTTCAGGTGTGATTTCGACTACCATCTGCTAACCACTCTCAGGCTCCCCGAGAGGGTGAAGTAACAGCAATGAATGGAGGTGTGAAAGTCCATCTTAGTGTGCTTTAGATGTCACGCTTCAACATATCATCATGACTTGTTTCTTATGCTCCGAAGCCACAATTTAAATTTGTGATTGTGAGTAGTAGGTTATTTGATGAAGTTGTTTGATGTGGCTGTTGGACTTTGGGTCTACCTTGGCTAAATCGAGAAAGAGGACTGAAGAAGTTGCATGAAGGAGCCCTAGGAGATGAAGAGGTCTGACTTGGGCCTGTGACTAGGGTGGACTACACAACTGTGACTGCAGGCTATCCTGAGACTCTTTTCAGGGCTCCCTTAAAATGGTAAGAGGGAGGTGGCTGGCCTTAAGGAGTCTGGACAAAGCACACAGAAAGGTTAGATACAAAGGGAGCAAACTCCATGCATGGTGGCGTCCGGGAATACGTAAAGGGCGTAAGCCACATCTTAGTACTGACACCTCATTTCGGGGGAGATAAGAGCCTATAAGGGGTCATAAGGCACACAGAGGTCTGTCTCCATTGGGGTGGAGCTCGTGCATTTCAGGTGGCATGCAGATTAGGGATGCAGGTTGTAATGTTGAGATACAGGACACTGAGGGGCCAGGGAAAGCCATTAATTGGGAGGTGAGCGCCACTGCACCAGAAACAACTGTGGTACCAAGCCTGCTGGTAGTGCAGTGTTTATTAATAGACAGGATCATACCCACTAAACCCACAAGCCAAAGCAGGGACGAGATGGACAAGGGGACAGCGAACTACAGCAGTGTTGGTCCGTTTTGGCCAATAGGGTGAATTCACTAAGAATCCCTATCATCCCCAGGTATGTCTGGGTGACAAAAACTCGAATATCTCACAATAGAAATAAGAGAAAAATAGTGACGGGGAAGAGAGAACATAGGAGTAGTTTGTTGTGGTGGTGTGTCGTCTGGAATGCTTTCAGTGGACTGGTGTCTGCTATTGGTCTGGTTAGCTGGATGCTTTCAGACAGTAAGTGTGAAGAATTCTAGGTGTAACTAAAATAAATATTGAAAGGCAGGTGTGCATGTAATACAAGGTAATAATGATGTGGTGGAGATTCCACTAACAGGGAAGTTTAGGCTTACCGCAATCCAGGGCTGAATAAGGTGGTAAGAAAACCAGACGTCAACCAGGATCCCAGCACTGATCCTCAGGACACGACATAGTAGGAAACTCTCCTAAGAGCAGCAGACAGATGTTAGATACCAACAGCATCAAAACAAACATGGACAAACAGACAAAAAGAAAAAGTTCAGAAAAAGGAATAACCCGAAATGGGGACAAGCGTGGAAGAAATTATAATGAGGGGGAGAAGGTATTGCTGAATGATGAGAACTAAGGGGGAGCAAAGGCTAATACAACTGCAAGACGTTCACCAGGCATGGAGCTAAGTCTGACATTTGGTAAAGTATGTGCTCTACCACCATTGAAGCGGAAGTTCCTTCATAGACAATGGTTAGTGGTCTAGTCTTTCCCAAATTCCTTTGCCCAGTCTTCTGTATTTTCAGTACATTCCCACTTTTAATTAAGTGATCTTAATCCCATAATTGATACAGTGTGTGATGCAGCGATAAAGTGCTTAATTATTGAGAATACGACCAAGCCTCAGCTGGAGTGAATGTCTCTGAGAACAGAATTTCATATGGCATTCTGTTTGTACTAATAATTCTGATTTCGTTGTTATACCTGCTTAAAGCACCCTAAATACTTCGCGTTATTGTAAATGTACACATATTTTAAATGCACTGCCATTTTGATATTCAGTTTTGGGCACTGCGTATTTCTAACTGTTTTAGGGAGCGTAACTTCGCTCTCAAGTTGGCACGACAAAGAGAAGACCGCAGATATTTGTAGCCAGCCGTTTCACCCGAGCTTGTTGTTTCTAGTGTTCAAGGACGCCTTGCATTCTTCCCATTAAACTAGCCCAGCATGTGCTCCTTCGAGCCTATCTGTAGCTTCTACTTTATCGTATGCTCTACACGCCATTTGTTTGCGTTGTGAAAAGTGTGTAAATGTCACTCCGAAAGGCATGGGTTTTAGCGTTACATGCTCCAACTGACCTGGGGCAAAGCTCTGATTCGCTGATGTAGAGATTTGTCTTCAGCTTTATTTAAGATGCTTTATTTTGCATTAAGCTTATGTTAGATGCCTAGGAGCCATGCTGAGTGCCTAGTTTCGTTTATACCCTCCCTTATTGTTCTTGTACTGAAATCCAGACGAATGGCCATTGTTTTTTATACTGAGTTAGACACAATAAGGCAGGAATGCAGGTTTCCAAATCAAGAACAGACTGAAAGGTGTTGCTTAATAGCATACAAGTATTGCTACCAGTAGGTTCCACGATAGGCTAGTTTTGGTCTATAGTACAAGCCCTGAAAGCACCGCCAACTATCATCTTATTACAACATTGCTAAGAATTTTGGTTTTAAGGTGCCTCTTTATATTTCATATAAGGAATAAATATTTGTTTTTCAAAATATGTTGCCTCAATTTCTGGTTTTAATACAGAGACCATCAGGGATCTGGTTTTCTAAGGAGATGCAAAGATGACCCATGATCTATGCCAAGGTTTTAACTTGTGGCGATTGGAGTCGACAACTAAACCACATGCCCTAAACTATACTGGCAAGATAGATCTTTGGAAGGTAGGATGTGAGATTAGAGGGCAACAGAGGTTGGCATAGCCACTTCGGGAATAATGGTTAGTGACACTGTTTTTTTAAGTGGAAGGGAATTCCAGAAAAAAAAGATGGTGGCCTACTGGGCAATGGTATAGAAAGGATGTCCCAAAAACAGGGTATCCACTTTACAATGTACATCCTGCTTTGCTCCCACTTGCGAGTGTCGCTTTTGTTAGCGCGTGTTCAATTTCCAGTTTATGCCTTCTCATGCGCTCGCAAACAGCTCGCTCGTCCACATGCACCTCGGCACCACCAACCAACCCTGAAATGCTGCACTTCCAGGTACCCCGATAAATATAAATATTAATACCTTTGAGTATTATGTATAGTCCATACTCTGTCCTGCAAGTAGTTCGTCTTGCGTATTTCGTCATGGCTCGAATTGTATGGTCTTTCACTGTGAATCGGTTGGTGCATGGTCTTTCACTGTGAATTGCTTGGTGTAGGGCCTAGTGTATTCCTCGTCACTCGTCCCCAATTCTGTAGTAAATACTCCACGCAGGATATTGATAAAGTATGTTTTTTTTATAGCCCCTCACACCATAAGCCTTCTCTTCACCTCCTGAGTAAACTCCAACTGCCAGCCCACAGAACCCTCTCACCTCATCTCTACTATTCTATGTTCACATTCTAACAATCCTTAAAGACATACACACATTACCATTCCTACACCCACAACCTTGTGTGTTTTTTGGTATAAGTTCACAGGTTTGCTCAGATTGTATTTGATGCCATCACTACATGTAATCCACAAGATTGCTCTTCTTCTTTAGAAACCAATTCCTTTAGCTGAAGTCTATTGTCACGGATTGCAGTTTTTGTCAATATTTTATCCATAATGATCGTCTTCTTGACAACAGTTCTTCCCTGCCACCACCTTTCCTGGGTTTTTCAGTTTTCTCAGTGATTTGGAAGTTAATGTCATTAAAATTATGGGCCTGATTTAGATTTCAGCGGATGGGTTATTCCGTCACAACAGTGACAGATAGCCCACCCACCGAAATATAAATCCGATAAAATATAATGGGATTCATATTAGGGCAGACTGTCTTACCCATCTTCCAAAATCTAAATCTGTCCGGCAACCAGTAATTGTTTATGTCTTAAACAGATACACCTTTTGCTGTGCTCCTTTTAATTAATCAAAATGGATTTAAGGTTTTTCAGAGTGTGTATGGAGAACTCTGTTATTATACAAAAGTAGGCCAAAGCGTTTTTATTTTTTTTTGCAGTACTTATTCTCAGATTTACTAAACATTTCTGGGGCGCTCAGAAGATGGAAAGACTGTTCGTCTGCATGAGTCCAGCACTAATAGGTGCACAGGGGGCATTATGGGGTTGGCATTGGGCACAGAAGCCAGTGCAGTCTCTTACCCTCTAAAGTCAATAAAGTAAAGTGATCTAGCACTGTGTGAAATACTAGCAACAATCAAAATAGGTATAAGCAATGGTCAAAACATGACCCCAGAGAAATTTAGTAAATTTCGTCAAAAGTTCACATATTAGACAACACTACAAAATCTACACTTGGTGGAATCATCTGTACGGAGATAATTGTATTAAACGTTGTGCCAGAAGTATAAAAATCAGTCAAGATACCATTTGGTAGCCTTTGCGTCATTACGCAATGCCACATTTCATTTGGTATCACGCATGCATGGCATTATTTGTGTTTCCACTGGCACACAACAAGAGGAAATGAGAAGCTGCACAATGTTTGCCTATGTGTACAACACAATACAGCTGATTTTCAGACCGTTGTTTTGTCCAAATGTTAGTAAATGTGCTCCTAGATTTTCTTATGCCAACGGTGTATCATGTTATGGCCCTTCACTAATTGGTGTGTCGCTCAATATTTTCCAGACGTGGATTCGTCTATGTGTTGTGTTCAAATTAATTCAGGCCCGAGATCTCCTCTTTGAACCACAAAGCTTTAAATATGTGTTTCTTTAAAGAGGATGAAGGAGAAGGCTTGTCTAGGCAACTTTCTGTTAAGGGGTGGACTTCAGGCTATATCGTTGCCACTTCTGGGCAGATCAAGGTACAGGTCACTCCTTACAGCCTGTGGTAGAAGTATACATCAAACACAATCAAAAGGAGAAGTGAGCAAGATTGAGGCACCATAAAACCTATATTATTTTGTGTAAATTTGAGGAAAATGAATTAATGTCTGGATTCATTCATCACTGGTGTGAGATCTAATGCCTAGATCTAGATCTGATAGCAGATATAGAGCTAGTGTGGTATCTGAGAGTGTTGTCAATATGGTACATACAAAGTGTGTATGTGCATCATGACTAAGGGAACGTGTGGTGTGAGAGGGTACAGGACAGATGAGGGTTCAACTAGGAGTCAGTCGAAGAGCTCAGCTGAGGGTGAGCTGAGCTAGAGGTAACATCATAGCTCCTGGTAAGGTGTGTGCACAAGAAAATTATTGAAGTGTTTAGTTCTACATCTATATACTTAATAATATAAGCGTTGAAGTATACTTGTCTGCCAGTGCGGATTTTGAACTTCATGGATTAGTTTAATCATCTTTCAGCTACTTGCACTACAGTGTGCTCTGTAAGTAGTTCTGTACATCTGCTGTTGTATTCATCTTTCTGAAGTACACATGGCAGCTGTATTTTGGAAAAAAAATTGGGACGGACGAGCAGGAATAAATTGAATGTTCTATTACTTTCTGTACATGGTGGTTGTGCGTATGGGTCTGGAAATAAGCAACTTGGGTGGTCCAGGGTGGTGGGAAAGCATACTGACTCACTTCCTATCTATTTTCTTTCGATTTGATTGTTTTTTGGCCACACTTTCACCCTGGGGTTTTAGGGTGCTTTGATGTGAATGGATGCCACACACAAATGTTTGGCTATTAGTGAGACGAAACATGTAAGCCCACATCTGAAACATAAAGGGCCTGATTACGAGTTTGGTGGATTGGATACTCCATCACAAATGTGATGGATATCCCGCCTGCCGTATTACGCGTTCCATAGGATATAATGGAATTATAATTGGACGGATGGGATATCCCACACATTTGTGACAGAGTAACCCCCTCCGCCAAACTCATAATCAGGTCCTAAGTCATTACAGTGAAAGCACCATGATACAGGCAAGCTATTTGACATGGAGGGCGACCAAAATGACAATAACTTCCTTCTTCTCCTTACTACAAGCATTTTCTAGTGAGAAGAATGAATCTCCAGAGAGGGATTACATACCGTGAATTGATTTTACTTTCGAAAATGGTGTTGTGATTCCAAACGCACTGTGATGGAGCATTAAGTGTTACGTAAAGGGTGCCCTTTTGTTAGTGTGAGAACCAGGGCAGTACCGTACAGACCGTCTGAGCCCCACCACAACTCATTCTGCTACGTTCTGCCTCATTCAGAACCGTTGCAATGGGCAATCTACTACATCTAGGTATAAAGAGTTCCCAACTCAGTTGGAGATCTCACACAGATGCGCACACAAACAATGGAGAGCACAACCCACGTCGGAAAGCCGCAAAGAATGTAGAGCAGGTGCTTCAAGACCGTTCTTTTTAATATCATTAGATATTTTCAGAATACTCTTTGTATTTAGGTCTTTTGTTTTAGTAGTTATGATGTTTATAAGCTAATATAAAAAAACACCCAGTACATAAATATCGAATTAAAAATATAAATAACGTCATCTCTTTATTAACATTTAGCCCAGACCCCTTGCATAGCAGGGAAGCATTTAAAGTGGGAATGCTATTTTCGAATCTTTAGGCAAGTACAGCATTGTTCATCTGGAATGGAAATCCTTGCATTCAGTTTTGCCAAATGTGCTGAGCAGTTAAGCTCATAATGTAAGGATCTTTTAAAGCAGCTTTAACATCAGCAAAGAAGCTGAGGGAGTCCAGTGCAATGGTAGGCCCATTGCCAAGTCTGGGGCAGAACTAATTCTGTAAAAGAGTTGATAATTGGAAAACTATTTTGGTACATAAGGAACTTCAGTACTTTGAAATGTTCACTTGTGTTTCCGTTTGCAGTGTCCATAGTCAGCAGTCAGTCCGCTCTGCTGAAATACTAACTCAGAGCTCAACAATGCTAAAAGCGACTCCACTTTTTTTCACACTGAAATCACACTGTCTACCACAATACTTTCTCTGCCCAGTCCAGTCGTTTTCAAGATGGCTGTGGTGGAGCTCAGTGGACTTTTGGCTTTCAGGATATTTTACTCCAGGCTCAATTCTTTCTCCCATTCTTTATTTCTGAGAAGAAAGGCGGATTGTTGACCACAACTTGCTTCGTCTTACCTTCCACTTGCCTTGAGGTGCACCAGGTCATTTCATGACATCTTAAGACTACAGTTGTGCAAACATGAGAGGATGATAGGAATATAGATGTCCAATGGGCACACAAAAGTCTTCCCTTTCCTCAGGAAAGCCCATTTGCATTTCAAGCAAATGAGGAAACCCAAACAAACAGATTCCTGATCTCTATTTAGCCTTCCTTCCGGCATGATGGATCTAAAAAAACTCCTACCACTGAAATGAAATGTTCGCTCTTGGTTGCATAGAAGTATCCAAATGGCGAGTTTTGTCTTGGTCCACAAGGGTTGTTGATGCCCAGTAATGACACTTAGGAGCACAAAGCAGTATCAGCTTCATAATCTAACCTCTCTGTGCATATCTTCTGAACTAAAGATGATCCATCTCCTCGCAGGTTAAAGCTTGTATAGGCACACTGCGAGGACGACGAGGTCATGAGCCATCCTCTACATCAATTGAATGGTGCCTCTGTAGCTGCCAGGCAGTGCTCTTCTCTTCTTCTTTATCTTCCCCACTAAAGCAATTCTCCCCTTCATGGTTACCTTCAAGTTTTTCCCTTTTCTCATCCTCTACCTCTTCCACACGCCTGTAGACAAAATAAAAGTTGGCCCCTTGGCTCTGCAGCTTGGCCTTGATCTCCTGGGGGTGAACGTCATCTGCCAGGAGCTGGTACTCCCCATCCATATACAGGAAGATGCCATAACCCTCCTTGCTCGCCAGCTTAAATTTTTGGGCACATAGCTGGCAGACTGTCTCTACTGTGTCTGAAGGGTGCACTACCAGCGTCTTGGATGAGCAGCCATTGGTGGAGTCCTGGTAGCCGATTCGAAGAAAGTTCTGAAGAAGAGGAAGAGAGAGAATTAATGAACTTCTATTCTATCTCAACGCAAGAAGGATGACTTGGAGAAGCCACTCAAACATGGAAGTTGGCAGTGAATGAGAATTCCCTTGCCCAGTGTCTATGTTTTCGTTATGTACCCTGAAGGATTTATAGACATATCCTTACTTGATTGGCTCCATCACCCCCATATCTAAGGAATCTCAACTGCAGTAAGTGTTTTGGAAACTACCTCTACATAGTGACATGCTGCCGTTTAGTATTCCAAATGTCTGATTACAGGAAGGCATGAAATTAGGTAACCGCTCAGATTTACCAGCAGGCTGTTTCCCCATCCTTCGCGGGTTTGAAGGGAATGCCTCCAACGCCACCCATACACCAGTAAACATCAAAGCGTCCCATTCCCATGTTTCACATTCTTCTTTGATGAATGTCAGAGGCCGCCCCTTGTCCCTATGTCCCAACAAAACAAAGAGTTTTGCATCCTTACCTGGAAGTCATTGAAGGAGGGAAGGCCAACCCGCCGCCTGTGCCAGTGCGTGAGGGACTTCTTGAACTCCACAGAGAATTCAGTCTTTTCAGGTTTCGGCTCGTGATAGCTGCTCAGCATGGTCAAGCTTGCATACAGGCTGGTCAGGTAGTAACCACCTGGAAAAAAGAAAGGTAATCCTCGTGGGTGGGTCTGTGGTGTGACAGGGAAAACAATGCTTTCCAGACATGATGGTCTAAAGCAGCATTCAAAGACGGTCAACATCTTTCATACAAAACGAATAACAGACTAATTTGTAGGAGGATTTTTCTTGTGTACACAGTGTTTGCTGGCAAAGTGGTACAGTCCACTGAAGGAAACTCCGTGAGAGGGTGATGGGTGTTGTGTTCCTGGAAGTTTGATCATAAAGAGTTATGTGGGTAACCCATTACTTGGATTAATATAGGCATTATATTGTCCACAGTACAGACAATTTGAGAGTTTGAGTTCTTGGAAGCTGTGGAAGGGATTTCTATGGGTAGAACTTCATGTACCTTGATTGGTTGTTTTGCAGACTATTTTGTTCCATGTAAATTTCAATGTATTTCCATTGTGCTATTTGTTGATAAGCACTATAACTGTAAATGTATAGAAAAACAAACTTAAAAAAATTACAAGCATAGGGAGTCAGCCAGAAATCAGTATGGAATACACATCCTATTGGAGAATGTGAAGCATATATGACAAAGGTACATACGTCTCCAAAACTGGAGAAACCAAGTTTACACTCCTCCAGCCCTCAGTGGCAAAGGAAACCCTGTCCAGGAACTGTGCCCAAAGTAAGTAAGCGAGAAATCTGTTGGGCAAGGAAGCTATGTAGGCTGTATTTGTTTCCCTTGTGAAGTGAATGCCATCTATATAGACAGAGCTGACTCTGACATCTCTCTAAATTGCTTACTATTTTGAACATGATGGTTACCTGAGACAAGGAGAACTGAACACGCACTAAGAATAAAGAGATATTGGGGGTTATTCTAACTTTGGAGGAGTGTTAATCCGTCCCAAAAGTGACGGTAAAGTGACGGATATACCACCAGCCGTATTACGAGTTCCATAGGATATAATGGACTCGTAATACGGCTGGTGGTAAATCCGTCACTTTTCCGTCACTTTTGGGACGGATTAACACCTCCTCCAAAGTTAGAATAACCCCCATTGTGTCTGTGGGAGAATTAAGGGGTGCTACGAAGACTCCTGAATTTTCCAATCTGCCGCTATCAAAACAACTTTAATTGCTTCTGTAACACCTTGGTGGACCCTATGCTGGACATATTTTATGAACTGTACGCATTTTCCAGAGAGATCCCTGGGCTCCTGGAGAGCATGTATTGCGTCATACCTTCTCCCATGAGCAGGGCAGGGTCCAGGAGCTCCATCATGTACTCAACTTCCATCAGGAGCTCCGGCAGGTCACACAGCGCTAGAACATAGGACAGTACAGGCAAGAAGTCATCTGCCCCATATACGTTATCTATGGAAAGAGGAACACAGAGATCTCAGGAAGTGTATCTGTAAACCACAGAAGCAAAGGTCCATAGTCCAGCTGAAATTCTCAAGATTCCCCTGTTGGGTAATTCTATCAGACAACACTTATAGTAAATATCACTTACTTCTATGATCAACTTCTGCTGTTATCGTAACATCAAAACAAAACACCATTTTGTTTAACTTAAATCTGCATCTACAGTATATTGCATGCAGCAAAAGAATGAAACCTAAATTCTTCATAAGTGTGCTCCTCCCTACAGTCAGGCGTACATTAAAGATGAAAATTACATGTGAAAAATTAAGGCAATAATGTTTTATTTCTGACTTTTTAAAGTTGGATGAATAATTTGTTTTAATACATTTTAAATGATCTCTTATATCTAGGAGAACATTTTAAAATGTAGGGGTCTAAGATTGTGTAGTTTACTAGAATTCGAATTTCCGCTGTCACATCTCCCCAAACTGTACCATATGTTCTACAAAACCACTCTTTACAATACATCTCAGATTAGCTGGGATATCAGGTAGATCGATTTAATCACCCGGTTCGTCTGTGCTTTTGTTTTGACATCCTTCAAGACAAGGGCAGCAATCTGGGTGGCATTGTTTAGACAGAAAGCTCGGGCCAGTCATACTATTGTTTGTTTTTGGAGAACCTAGCTTTGGTTGTTGTATCAAAGCCAACGATCAGTGACATTTAAATGGCAAAGACATGTTCTCAACCAACTGAACGACCATCACTCACAGAGAAGACACGTTACACAGACCTCCTCTCACCCTCATGCACAGGAGAAAAAGCACATAGTTGACAAAGTGATGGCATCGAGAACAGCAGCATATTCCCCACACATACCAATACTCATAGATACTACAGAAAACGCTGCACATGCCCACTCTGCATCAGAGGCATATGTGTGGCAGGAGTATGTTCTTTAACAACATGCATAACAAAACCCTCCAGCAATAGACAATCATTCCGCTTTATGGAATACCAGCAACGGAAAAGCCCTACAGCTATTGTGTCAGCTTATTCTGACACAAACACACACCATAAAAACTTCGCATAAACTCAGAAACAAGGCCACACAAGTGACCTCCACTATACCAGGGGCAACCTTTATTAATCACTACACTGAACTGATCTCTCTTTCCATGGACCTGTCTAACAGACACCCAACTGCTGTGACTCCAGTCAGTGGGAAGGCAGTGCTGCTCTCCATGACATGGTTTGTCCTGTGGCTCGTCACATCGCAGAGATAGCTGAGGTGGACTGTACCAGCCTGCAGTTTGTGCTGTACTCAGGCTTACCAGAAGAGGGAGCAGAAGAGTCCTTCCACCACAAGGCAAGCCCTTTTGAGGGCCCACCACTCGTGTTGTAACATATCAATTCATTTATTTATTCATGACAAGGAAGGTAAGACTACTAAATTCCAATAAATAAACCAGATATTTACACTGCTAAGTTTCGCCAGATAAGCCATAAGCTGATCTGCTGTGTTTTCTCTTTCCCTACAAGGTATATTTGTAAACTTTGAAATAGGTTATCCTCCTGTGAATGACAGTGCTTCAATATGGTGGCCTAGACCCCTCAAGAACTTCTGACATGGCTGGATTACTGGATTGTTCTGAATCTAAGCTGCAAGTGATACGCACAAAGTCTTAGTTGTGCTGCACTCTATATAGGCTATTGCATACACTTAGGGGTAGAGTTATGGAAATGGCCCTGCACCGAGTGCAGCTCCACTTTCCCTGCACCCCTTAGAACTCCCCTACCGCCACCATGTGTGCACCGTATTTAAATTACGGCACACCATGGCACAGGATAGGGGGCAATAGCGTAATTTCTCATGACGCTGTTGATGTACTCTGCAGGAGTAACGCCAGAATATTGGTGCTAATCCTGCAGAATACATTGGGCCCCATTCTAAAGAATGGAAGCCACATTTTAACACCTGATCTTGAGCAGGCGTTAAAAGTGCTGTAAAAAATGGTGCAAGGAAATCTCATTTATTCTTTATTCTATTTTCCAGCTCCCCTCACATGGGAATGGCCCCTTTGATACATTATACCTGGCGCCTACTCTGAGCAGGTGTTAATATTGATGCTAAAAATGGCACAATTGAATTTTTAAAATTTCTCTGCACCATTTTTACAGGCCTCCCTGCGGGGTAACGCCCATTTTGAAACATTATGCCTGCCAAAGGCATTATGTAGCGTAAGGGGTTACAAAGTGGCGAAATGGAAGGGTTGCACCAATTTGTAAACATGGGGAAGGAGAATGGCCTACTTAACACCACATTAGCATCAAACAGATTAGGCTAGGGTGTCGCTATGAGGTGCTAGGGCCTTGTAAATCTGGTCCACAGTTCACCTGTTTTAAGTTTGCAGCTCTGGCCATAACACTACATCCTGGGTACCTGGAGGAGACAGGCAGAAGCCACATGAAAGTTCTGCTTGCTACAGGTTTGAGGTTCCAATAGGGCCTTGAGCTGAGCCAGAGCCACACTCCAAACTTCAGCCTAGCTTAAGCTTTCAGTGGCTCACCCACCACTAGTTGACTGCGTGTTCTGTTTTGTGGGGTTCATTGTGTGTTGAAAATAGTTTTCACCAGATAGCTAATGCTGTGTGTATGTGAACCCTAGAAAGGAATCCACAATCTCACCTTAGATTCTTCATTTTAGAAAAAAAACACTTCATCCCATATGCCACAGTCTCCTGTACATGCTGTAAAAACCTGCACATTAACACGAAGGTGCTCCGCTCTGAATAGTGATAGATGTTGATGATTGTTCCCCACTCCAAAATTTTAAAAGCACCAAGGACAGATGTTTGAAAGACTTTTTTAGGTCGCAAACAGTCCATCATACCATTTGAGACCGGGAAAAGGCTTTTCCACCTACACATTCTGCATGTCGGTGACATGTTACCAGTGCTTAATTTCTGCATGTTGTTTTCGGTGCTGAGCACCAGCACTTATTTTTGACGGCCGGGGCTTATTCTTCTGCTTCAAGCATTTGCTGAGAGCAAAAGACACATATGGGAAAGACGGAGGAAGGGAAAAATGAAAAGCGTCACAAAGGGAGAAAGCAGAAAGCTGCTAGGGTGAGCTGAAGGGGCAGGGAGTGGCTTTATATGGATTGAAGATGACCGAGATGGCTTCAGGATTACGCCGCCTCAGTATTCTGTGTTCCCACATTTAATTGCAACAACCGCATGTTTAAGAGGAGTGCTTTGGGCACCGGCATGTTTTTATTTACAAATTAAGCACTGCATGTTACTGACTTGCAGAATAGGTTTGCGAGTCGCTATTCAGTAGACGCGTGCCAAGAGCGTCCCTTACTCATAGCGAGTCACAGGGGATGTAAGAATGTTCTGCGACTGTGAATGCGGTCGCAAAACAATTGCAGACCCATTTGCAAAAAGGAAAGGTTACCCATGGGACCCTTTTGCCTTTGTGAATGGAAGCAAAAATATTTTTTCAGAATGCCCATGGATGCACCGCCAGCCTGTTGGCGGTGCATCCGCGGTCCCCGGCCCTGGCGGTAGTCAACCGCCAGGGTCAGAATGACCGCCTTTGTCACTATCTAGCTCGGTGAGGATAGCACTGTGCTACTCCTATGCTTAAAAACTTTGCTAGATAAGCAGACATTTGAGGTGAGCAAATTTAGAGTGTCGCTGGTGTTGCAGGGTGCTCCTTACTAGAGCAGCTCTCCACCTAAAATTGGGAACTTCCCAGAGTTCTCCTTTGTTTTTTGCATAATTTATGCATCACTCTAACCCTGAAAGGGCTTTCGTTTGATATATATATATATATATATATATATATATATATATATATATATATATATATATATATCCTACTGACAGTTGAGAGTAGGTAGTCATAGCTAGGACCATGTTTCCATACGGAAAACATTTTTGACTTGCCTATATCTTTGGGGCCATTTGACAGATCTTCACAAACTTTTCCCAAAAAAAACGTGCCAGTAATTCTTGTTGCACATAGAAAGTTTCAGGATTAACCCGTCAAGCTGGGGCTGAGAAAAAGAGAGGTTCAAAAAAGTGTGTTTCCCTTGTTAATTCCCATAAGAGCTTTGAACACGACAACAGCCCAAACCGCTGGATAGAATTACACCAAATTTGGCAGAAAGGTAGCTTTCGGCCCGGAGATCATGATTAGTGTAAATCACAGTAGTTTTGGAGTTGTTGAAGGAAAAAGAAATTTGTATATCTAAAGGCGCAGATCCTCCTTGGATTCTCCTCGAATCCAGACGAAAAGCAAGGCCCTTATTAGCTGGCCGCAACCTGACAGAAATATTTACTTGCACGTTAAAAAAAACATAAACATTAATTTAAAAAACAATGGTTACAGGGGCGTTATGGTTAGGTTGAAGTTTCACCATAGAAATTCAGGAGTTACAGTGATACTTATATAGTTATCTGAAGAAACTGTAACTCGTGCTGGAAAATAACTTTGGGCAACGTGTTTTAATTTTTTAACATAAGTATGATCATCAGTATAACTATACCTGGTGAATTTCTATGTTTTTTTCTTGGTAAAACATTAACCTAAATATAATGCCCCTGTAACCTCTGACCTCTGTTTTACTGTGAACATATATATATATATATATATATATATATATATATATATATATATGGAAAATGTCACTTACCCATTGTACATCTGTTCGTGGCATGTTCCACTGCAGATTCACATGCTATACATTTTCTGTCAGCTAGTGTTGGGCTTGGAGTGTTACAAGTTGTTTTTCCTCGAAGAAGTGTTTTTGAGTCACGGGATTGAGTGACTCTTCCTCTTCAGCTCCATTGCGCATGGGCATCGACTCCATGTTAGATTGTTTTCCCGCAGACGTTAAGGTAGGAGTGATAGAGTATAAAGAAAAGAGATGTCCATGCAAATGGAATATATATATATATATATACATATATACATATATATATATACAGATATACAGATATACATATATATATATATATACATATATACATATATATATATACATATACATATATACATATATATATATATATACATATATATATATACATATAGTATATATATATATAGTACATATATATATATATATATATATATATATAGTATATATATATATATATATATATATATATATATATATATATATATATATATATGTACAAGTGAATGTTGAACTTAAACAGCTACAGGCTCCCGGGGAGGTGGGAGGGTGCATGTGAATCTGCAGCAGAACATGCCACGAACAGATGTACACTGGGTAAGTGACATTTTCTGTTCAATGGCATGTGTAGCTGCAGATACATATGCTATGCATAGACTACAAAGCAGTTTTACCTTCCATAAGCGGTGGTCAGCCTGTAGGAGTTGAAGCTAATGAAATAGTGTTCTTAGTACAGCCTGTCCTACTTTAGCCTGCTGTGTTGCTAACACATCTACACAGTAATGCTTGGTAAATGTATGCGGTGTTGACCAAGTGGCTGCTTTACAAATTTCGGCCATTGGTATGTTACCTAAGAAAGCCATAGTAGCCCCTTTTTTCCGTGTGGAATGTGCTTTAGGTGTAACTAATAGCTGCCTTTTAGCTTTTATATAACATGTTTGGATACATTTTACTATCCATCTAGCTAATCCTTGTTTTGAAATAGGGTTACCAAATGTGGTTTTTGGAATGCTACAAATAACTGTTTGGTTTTCCTAAAGGATTTTGTCCTGTCAGTGTAATACATTACGGCTCTTTTAAGGTCTACTGTATACAGGGCTCTTTCTGCTACAGAGTCTGGCTTTGGGAAGAAGACTGGTAGCTCCACAGTTTGCTTAATATGAAACGGTGATATAACTTTTGGGAGAAATTTTGGGTTTGTTCGAAGTACAATTTTATGTTTATGTACTTGTATGAACGGTTCTTGAATTGTGAAAGCTTGGATTTCACTAACTCTTCTTAATGAAGTAATTGCGACTAGGAAGGCAACTTTCCATGTTAAGTATAGAATTTGGCATGAGTGCATAGGTTCAAATGGTGGACCCATAAGTCGTGTGAGCACTATGTTTAGATTCCACAATGGTATTGGAGGTGTTCTAGGTGGAATAATGCGTTTTAATCCTTCCATGAAGGCTTTGATAACAGGGACTCTAAATAAAGAGATGTGCTGTATATTTTGCAAGTACACAGAGATTGCAGTGAGATGTATTTTAATGGATGAAAATGCTAAATTTGCCTTTTGTGAATGAAGTAAATAACTTACAATGTCTTGTATTGATGCTGAAAGAGGGGTAATTTGTTTAGATTGACAGTAATACACAAATATTTTCCATTTGTTTGCATAACACTGCATGGTAGTGAGTTTCTTTGCTTGTTTGATTACTTCCATACACTCAGTTGGTAGTTGTAGAAATCCAAACTCTACGACTTTAGGAGCCAAATCGCTAGATTGAGTATTTTGGGATCTGGATGCCTGATCAGTTGTTTGTTTTGTGTTAACAGATCTGGTCTGTTCGGGAGTTTGATATGTGGTACTACTGACAGATCTAATAGTGTTTTTTACCAGGGTTGACGTGCCCATGTTGGTGCTATAAGTATGAGTTTGAGTTTGTTTTGACGCAGTTTGTTGACTAGAAATGGAATGAGCGGGAGAGGGGGAAAAACGTAAGGAAATATCCCTGACCAATTCATCCATAGAGCATTGCCTTTGGATAGAGGATGTGGGTACCTGGATGCGAAGTTTTGGCATTTTGCGTTTTCGCTGGTGGCAAATAGGTCTATGTCTGGTGTTCCCCAGTGGTGAAAGTATGGCTGAAGCACTTGGGGATGAATCTCCCACTCGTGTGTTTGTTGATGATCTCAGCTGAGAACATTTGCTAATTGGTTGTGTATCCCTGGAATGTATTGTGCTACAAGGTGAATGTTGTTGTGGATTGCCCATTGCCAAATCTTTTGAATAGGAAGGAGAGTTGGGATGAATGGGTCCCCCCTTGTTTGTTTAGGTAATACATTGTTGTCATGTTGTCTGTTTTGATAAGGATGTTCTTGTGAGTGAGAAGAGGCTGAAAGTGCAAGGAATACAGCTAGCAATTCTAGGTGATTTATATGAAACTGTTTGTGTTTCGTGTCCCATTGTCCTTGAATGTTGTGATTGTTGAGGTGTGGCCCCAGCCAGTCATTGATGCATCTGTTGTAAGTATGGTCTGAGGCACAGAGTCTTGAAAAGGCCGCCCTTTGTTTAGGTTTGTGGAATTCCACCCCTAAACTGATATGCTTGTTTGGCGGTCTATCAACACTAGATTGTGAAGTTGACCCTGTGCCTGTGACCATTGCTGTGCAAGGCACTGTCGTAAAGGCCGCATGTTGAGTCTTGCATGTGGGACAATAGCGATACAGGATGCCACCATGCCCAACAGTTTCATGACGAATTTGACAGTGTGCTGTTGGGCTGGCTGTATTTGTGTCAATAAATTGTGAAATGCTTTTATTCTTTGTGGACTTGGGCTTGCAAGTGCTGTTTGTGTATTTAGTGTGGCTCCTAAATACTGTTGAATTTGTGCAGGTTGTAGGTGCGATTTGTGGTAGTTTATGAAGAACCCTAGGGTGTGTAGGGTTTGTATACGTAATGCGTATGGTTTTGACACTGTGTATGACTGTTGGATTTTATTAGCCAATCGTCGAGGTATGGGAAGACATGAATGTGTTGTCTTCTTAGGTAGGCAGCTACTACTGCCAGGCATTTTGTGAATATTCTGGGAGCTGTTGTTATTCCGAAGGGTAACACTTTGAACTGATAATGTTTTCCCTGAATTACAAGCCTGAGATATTTTCTGTACACTGGATGGATGGGTATGTGAAAATACGCATCCTTGAGGTCTAATGTTGCCATGAAATCTTGCTGCTGTAGCAGTGTGACCATATCCTGTAGTGTTACCATGTGAAAGTGTTCTGACAGGATGTAAAGATTGAGGGTTCTGAGATCTAATATTGGTCTTAAGGTTCCGTCTTTTTGGGGGATTAGGAAATACAGTGAGTAAACTCCTGTTCCTATTTGATCTTGTGGCACAAGCTCTATCGCTTGTTTGAGTAATAGAGATTTTACTTCTTCTTGCAACATGGGGATATGTTGGGTGGAGAGTTTGTGTGGTTTTGGTGGAATATTTGGGGGAATTTGTGCCAATTCTATGCAATAACCATTGCGGATAATAGATAATACCCAGTTGTCTGTTGTAATGGGTAGCCAATTGGTGTGGAACCTTTGCAGTCTTCCCCCCCCACAGGTGAGGTGTGAGTTGGGAAGAGATGGTAAGTCACTACTTTGGCTGCTGTGAGGCTTGCTTGGTTGATTGATATTTTCCCCTGCCTCTGGGTTATTGGCCTCTGTGATTGCTGTTAAATCCCCCTCTTTGATATTGAGGTTGGTAGGCTGACTTTGTTAGTGAGGTGGATGCCTCAGGTGTTTGGGTTCTAAATCCACCTCTGTATTGGGGTTTCCGAAAGGACCCCCTGTATTGTGTTGTATATAAAGCACCCATGGCTTTAGCGGTGTCTGAATCTTTTTTCATTTTCTCAATAGCCGTGTCTACCTCAGGGCCAAAAAGCTGTTTTTGGTTACACAGCATATTAAGGACTGCCTGCTGAATTTCAGGTTTAAATCCTGAAGACCTAAGCCATGCGTGTCTTCGTATAGTGACAGCAGTGTTGATTGTTTTAGCTTCTGTGTCTGCAGAATCTAGGGGTGGCCTGATTTGGTTGTTTGTAATAGCCTGCCCTTCTTCAACTATTTGTTGCGCCCTTTTTTGTTGGTCTTTGGGGAGATGTTGTATTATATCCTTCATCTCGTCCCAGTGGGCCCTATTATATCTAGCCAACAGTGCTTGGGAGTTGGCTATCCTCCATTGGTTGTCTGCCTGCGATGCCACCCTTTTGCCCGTAGCATAACATTTTCTGCTCTCCTTGTCTAGTAGGGTTGTATCCCCAGATGACTGGGAGTTGGCTCTCTTTCTGGTTGCACTTTCGACTACAGAGTCAGGAGGCAATTGTTGTGTAATAAAGGCAGGATCAGAGGGAGGTGGCTTATACTTTGTCTCCACTCTAGGAGTAATTTTCCTAGCCTTTACTGGCTCTTGGAATATTTGGTGTGCATGCTTTAACATGGGACTAATAGGTGGTGTGTGTAGAGGATAGTGTGTTAAAAAGGAAGTCATCGTCTAAGGGCTCAGTGTGCATGGCAACATTGTGGTAGGATGCCGCCCTAGCTAAAACCTGAGTATTTCCTGTACTGTCCTCCGGTGGTGATGGCTTGGAAGGATAGCAGTCTGGGTTGTTATTGGGAATGGGATCTGGATCATACAAATCCCATGGATCCACATTGTCTTGCTGTGAATAAAATTAATGTAGTAGTAGGGGGAGAGACAAGCAAGTGAGGAGAGTGAGGAGGAGACTGAGGAGGAGAAAATTGAGGAGATGGAGATTTTTGTTTAGTCTTTGGCACTTTAGCCGGTGGCTGAGCAGTGTCCAATTGTCCCTAGAAGGCCAATTTCCTCTTAGGCTGCAGAGGAGGTGGAGTTATAATTTTGCCAGTGTCCTTGTGAATATGAATTCTGGCTTGCCTTTCATCTATATCCTCCATTTGCAAATGTTCCTCCGTGATTCTATGGCTTTCTTTAAGTACATGTTCCTCCGTGTAAACTGGCCTTTTCAGCTCCGAAGCTGTTTTTTTCGGTATCAAAAGGCTGGGAGTGGATGTTGGCCTTGGCTCCGAATGCGATTTTCAAGGTTTCGACTCAAAGGATCGATGTCCGATAGTTTCGGAAACAGAGCTTCGGCTCGAGTTCGAAGGCTTCAGTGGCGTGGCCTTTTTCAGTGCTGAAGTTGTCGGTTAGTCACCGAAGGTCTTTTTACAGGTCGAGCCATGGCCTTCCGGCAGTGGCGTTCCCAAGGCCTTATGTTTGGGCTTGGCTGGGACAGGGGCAGGCGTACTCACATGCTGTCCTGCCGTGACTGGTCCTGTTCGGAGTCGGACCCTCGGACGGAGACTGCCGTATGCATGATCTCCTCTTCCTTGATGTCGAGACGTTCGGTGCTCTTGGACGCCATCTCGAGTCTTCATGCTCTTCTGTCTCGGAGAGTTTTCTTTGAACGGAAGGATCTGCAGGCCTCACAATTTTCTACCCGATGGTCTGCGGAGAGACAGAGATTACAGACGAGATGTTGGTCTGTGTAGGGAAATTTTGCATGGCACTGAGGACAAAAGCGGAATGGGGTCCGGTCCATGAGGCTTCCATGCGGTTGGCCCAACTAGGCCTGAGTTGGGCGCGGGCGGCCCGAAGGGCGAGTAAAGATGTTTGACCCGACGGTACCGAAGTGGCGATGGAAGATGGTAGGCGATCGAAACAATACCGAAGAGAATTAGTGAGTTTTAGAACTTTTCCAACTCTAACTATCGGAGCGAAAAGAAACACATGCGAACCCGATGGTGGAAAGAAAACAATCTAACATGGAGTCAATGCCCAAGCGCAATGGAGCAGAAGAAGAGGAGTCACTCGATCCCCTGACTCGAAAACACTTCTTCGAAGAAAAACAACTTGTAACACTCCGAACCAAACACTAGATGGCAGAATATGTATAGCATGTGTATCTGCAGCTACATATGCCATCGAACATATATATTCGTTTGGCCCCTTTACGTTTCAGGGAGAAGCAGCACAAATATTGTATGCAGAAATGAAACATTCATAAAGCTGTTATGAAACAATTATAAGCCATAGGCCGGAGGTACAAAGCCATTTTGTAATCGCAACCCCCAAGATTCACAAAATTACACATGTATTCCAAATGCAATGTGGTGATTGGCTAAAGGGAAGGTGTTGTTTAGAACACCTTCTCATTGTGTATAATGTAGGACAACCTCGGGGGAGCCGGCAGTGGTCCAGGGAATCATTGCTTGCTCCTCCTGATATAAACCCACACAAGAATTTATTTTTTTAAACAGCACTGGCTCCTGTAGGGACATTGTCAGTTTTATGGGCTGATTTAAAAAAAGTCCTGCATTTGGAAACACAAACTCAGAGATGTTGGTCTTCTGTCCCTGCAGACCCTCAACCCTTTATTTTTATCCAGTCACTGGAATAGCAACCTGCTAAGTTAATAATTATTGAATATGTGGCTCTGTAGCCCCTTGGAATGAGAGAATTTGTGATGCAACCTATTAGTACATAGATCACATTGAAACATCAGAGACAGGTCATAAACAGTTAGGGACAGATTTAAGAGCCCCTTGCGCCAGGATATAGCAACATAAGCATCATTTTAGTTGATGTTAATGTGGCAATATTATGGCAAAAACGTCATACGAGATTTTCAAAGTAGCGCAATGTATGTATTGTGCCACTGTGTAACACCTAGTGCCGTATTTGCCTGTGCCAGGCATAATGTATTCAAGGTGGGCGTTTCCCCATTGGGGGGCAACAAAATGGTGCAAAGAAATGTTAAAGATTTCTTTGTGTAATTTTTTTCAGCATTTTTAATGCCTGCTCAGACAAGATTTTAAAAGGGGGCACACCATTATTTATAATGGGCCCCTATGTACTGTTCAGAGTTAGTGCCAAGATTTTGGCACTAACCCTGAAAAGTACATCAATAGAGTACAACATTTCTGACGCTATTGCCTCCTACCCTGCGCCATGATGCGCCATATTTTAAATACGGTGGTAGTAGTGGGAGCTTAGGGGCACAAAGAAAGTGGTGCAGCGCCCTTTTCTTAAATCTGCCCCTTAGTGTGCAATTTACAGCTAGTTTTTGCAACCCGTTTCTTAGTAAATGGGGCCCCATGTGCCTTATCTGCCTTTCTGTCTGGCTCCCATTCTAAAGGGCCGTACCTTCAAAGGGTTGTTTGGGGCATTCCCCCCCCCCCCCCCCCCCCCACACACACAATAAATGTATTTTTTTTTAATCGTTAGGGATAAATGCTTTCAGTCGGGTATGGCGAAGTGTCTGTCAGATTTCATCAGGGATATTTAACTTAACTATGCACAAGCAAAAACGCACACACACTCATCCTCTCTCTGCTTTGAAAGTCTTCAAAAATGTTGGTTATTTTACAAAATATTGTGTTTTCTCTTATTTAGTAACCCTACCAATCTGCATTCCTCTGCGTTTACGCTGTCCCTTAAGCCCCTCTCATGCAAACTCCTAATTGTATAATATATTTTGACATTAGATTGTTGGGAAATCTGAAGCTCCTTGCCCCCCTTGTCTCCTATAACCCCCCCCACCAAGTCTAAATGATCAAACTACGCCCCTGCCATTCTTTTCAATGTCACTGGACTGTGTAGGCCAATGGAAATCAATCTCCCATTGCAGATATCGTTCTTCTGACAAACGTTTTTGCACGTCTGAAATGCCAGGCTGTTATTGTATCTTTTCCTATTTGTCCTTAATTCACTTTTAACACAATGGCCCAATATAAGCAATCGCACCAGTGCATGTGAAAGCAAAAAAATAACTTAAAATTCACAAAAACAG
Organism: Pleurodeles waltl; assembly: GCF_031143425.1. Taxonomy (NCBI): domain Eukaryota; kingdom Metazoa; phylum Chordata; class Amphibia; order Caudata; family Salamandridae; genus Pleurodeles; species Pleurodeles waltl. Next base: position 770,935,885 of record NC_090448.1, read on the forward strand.
CTATTGCTTCTGTATGTACTCCCCTTACCCAGGATTTACAAACAGTTTAACTGATCTGAGCCAACTTTTCAAGGCGCAAACACACTGGCAACACGCAGAGAACCATGATAAAACCTCCAACGGTTTGCTTCATTCAAGGCTCGCTTTGAGTCTGTGGAACAGTGGATTTGAACTGAAAGTTGCCTTTTCATGTTTAGTATGTAGTCGCCATTGAGGCACTTTCCAATGTGGTATTTGGAAAAAAATCTACATAGCAGGATCATTAAAGACTAGTACTAGGCGATAATCTCAAGATACAAGATGGAACCTAGAGCACTGAGCTGTGTCCAGGGCACAAGAAGGGTGTGGTGACCGTTGTTTCTAATAGTTGATTCGCTAGCTGTTATGCGGTTCAAATTAATGGATACGTTGTATCTAAGATAATTAAGATTTCTTCTTCGTGCAAGTCTTAACAATATGACTGTTTTTTCTGTAATGTTTGGTAATGGAGGTAACATTTGATATTTATACCTATAAATCAGCAATGTTGGAACAACAGCCTCACCTGAGTGGGCTGCCATGCAGTTGTACATCAGCTTGCAGGCCTGCAGCAGAATGATCACCTTGTCAGTCGGCGAGTAAGCTTTCTGCATCTTTACCAGCTTGTGCCGAATCTTGTCTACTTCTTGGGGGCTTGGCAGGCCTGATCTAACATCAAAGGCCTGTGCCCCTCTCTGTCGAACCAGGGCAAAGTTCTCCCGTATTTGCAGAAGAGAGCCATCCTCAGTGAAGGCCCTTCTGAGACGACAGTCCAGGTACCTCTTCAGAGGCTTTAGGATACAGCGATACATAGCCTTCTCCATGACCCCATCTTAGCAGAAAAAGAAGCAAAGCGAGAGGTCAATAGAACTTACTGCAGATGGAGCACAGGCAGCAGCACTGTTTCTCTCCCAAACTCTCTCACACACACGGTGCACACACACCCACGCACACACAAGCACACACATACACAAGCATAGGCAGCATAGTTAACGTCTTTTTCACACCCACATCATCTAAACAGAATAGTCTTCAGCAGTGCCAACTTCCATAATACACAGAAAGGGTATGGTATGTGTAGCACAAATGTAACATTCCATAACATGGAGCAGTAACTGCCTGAGCACCTGCAACAGACACTTCACTCACACACATATAACTGTTACTCTTGGGAAGAGAACTCTCCCAAGCAGCAGTAGCACGGTCGTTCATCGTCCTGTCTACAACAAGGAAGATCTATGGTCTTCCCACTCAGCATGTGGATTATTGCTCCTGCTCCACTCAGTGACCCCCGGCGTGCCTGTGACCACCAGCAAACTAGAAGGTGTTGCACGCAGAGTGAAAAGCCGGGGTGAAGAAGTGGCTGGCGAAGCACAGAAGTATAGCGGGAAAGGCGGATGTCAACCATTAGGTTATTCTTATTCCTGCCATTTAGAGGAAGCCCATTTTATGGAAGAGGTAGGCCTGAATAGTCTTTAAAAAATCCATATCCAAGATGGTCTGTTCTCCAGTGTTTGTGTTCCAAACCAAGATGTCCAAGATGGTTCAAACGTTATTTTCTGTGAAACAACTTCATGATTAGACCATATATAAGGAAGCTTTGGCCGGAAAAAGATGTGTCACAATATTTCCATCCCCTATTTTTCATCACCATCATTGCCCTCATTAACACTTTTTGTCCCTGATTGTTTGCTCACTTTTAAAGTACTAGTATTCCCTTTTTGATTCCTCACCTGGAAGACTTTATACTGGGCTTTTTTCTCAACCGTGACTCAGGGTAGCATCGGTGCCTTGCTTGTCATCTTCTGCATCATTCATCATCCTCAATAAAAAATACCAATATTGCCAATGAGTTTTTTCCTGCCATCTTTGACTTTTCTCTCCTGAGACACTACTCACGTTTTCAAATGTACATTAATGTAAGGTATGGTCCTGGTTAGTAGGAGGAATTTTCTTTCTTCAGGCAATCAAGAAGGAAGGAGAAAGGCTGCAACAGCATCCAGTCCATGACAGATTGTGATCCCAAGACCCCATAGATTTGCCTCTACCATTGATCTTCTTAGGACCTGAGTCTAGAATTAGAATAGCTTCACGTTCAAAAATACAGCTTTGAAGGAGATCTTAGCATTAAGGTTTACTTTTATCCCAGTAGCCCGTTCTTGGACCCCACGGTTAGGTGCAGGCTGGTTTCACTATGATAGGTGGTCAGGGGCATATCCCAAGTCCCCAAGCACCAATCCAAGTGATAGAGGAACTGATGGAAAGTGGACGATATATAGAAAGAGGCAATGTCCCATTTCCAGCTGTACCACTCCCTAGTGGATGCCTGCTTGAGGTTCACTGCATGACACGATCCGCAAGCATCATTCGACACACTAAACACCATAGGGGGGAGGTGGTAGGGGGACCCATGCATGAGAAGTGCTCCCACCAATTAAATAAATTAAAAGAAACCATCATTCTGACGTACCCACAGGGGACAGGCAGAAAGCTCACTAGACAAGAAGGAATTACAAACAAAAAAGGACAGTGGGTCGGCCACCATGGATTAGGGCCAAGCTTCTCTCCCACAATTTCCCCCGGCAGACGTTCTTCCCTACTGGCCGGCAGATTAGGAAGTTTAACTGCAACTTGCCCCACTCCGGGGTGGTAGAAGGCCAACTACACAAAAAGGAAAATGTGTTTTAATGAAAAAAGAAGGGGTGTGGTGGCCCACTCAGCCATCGGGCAGTGTCCCCGCCCCATAATGGCACCATTGGCAATTTGGGAAGTTCACTACTTATCTGCCGTTGGGAGAGTAGAAAGCCAACTAGACACCTGAGAAACTTATGTTTTAATAAACACAAGGGGAGTGGAGACCCGTCCAGGTACTTTCCTTACCAGTCTTTTTCACTGCACTGGGGGGGGGGGTGGAGAAAATTGGAGGGGATTACTCCTTATTCACCCTCTCAGAGAGCCAGAATGCCCATTATTCACCATTGATTTAAAAAACATTTCTAGAAAAGAAAATATGTGGTGGGAGTGGCCCACCGTACCATTCAGGCATACCCCTACTGCTAAAGCCCCAGCATTCTTTGTGCCAGTCCAGGAGACAGATGGGGGGGTTAAGCCCAAGTTTCCCCACCAGGGAGTGGGGGGAGCAAAAAGTCCACTACACCCACAGATTGTCTTTTTCTTTTGGTTGGGGCTGACCCACATTGGGCCATACCTCCCAACCCTAAAACCCCAATAATCTTCCTGCACGGCTGTGTGAATAATGGGTGGATCTACCCCCAATCTGCCACTGGGGGCACAGCTTACCCACTGGATGGTAGGGATATTTAAAAAATAAACAATGTCGAGCTGGTCCTTCCAAACATGAGGTCACAATCCAACCCGAACAGTGTTTCTTCTTCTCTGGGGCACGCAAGAGGAAATTTTGATTTTCTTTGGGTGTAAGTTTGACATATGGGCTTTCAGAAGGGTGATAAATCCCATTGTTCTCTAACCTACCATGGAGAATGCCTACAGATTCGACCTTTGGGTCAGGCTGCAACGAGGGAACCCTAAGGCATTTCTCATACCTAGAGACCCAGCCAAATCCAAAGTGACATGGCTTATGTTGATCCCACAATGTTTTCATACCCAGAATTCCCTGCAGACACCAAACCTTTGGCTAAAGTCATGCCATTTCTTTGCATTACCATTAGGGAAAGGTATGGAATTTGTGGGGAATCCAGAAAATGTTTACCGCCCAGTTTTCCCACACTTCTCACAATAAAAACTGAACCCTATTTGTTTGGCTTCGCCTTCTTTCTTTGGTGGCAGTGCACTCCTGAAACCTAATTTATGTTACATAAAACAGTTGTCAAACCACATAGGCATATTTTTTTTCAAAGTACAACTTTCTCATAATCTATATTCCTGGTTCAAAATGTCTTCTGGCTGATGCATTATATTGTTATTATTAAGAATTTTCACATATCTACAAACAGAGGATTGTTATTTCTCGTTGTGTAGTCAAAATTGTTCATTCATTTTTAGAAAGAGTCAAGGATTATCTAGAACTTGTATTCAAAGGAGTTAGAGGATCTTCACTTGAAACTCCACCACAAGGGATTTTTATATCTACTATAGAAATAAATCTTAATTTAATGCATTTGTCATGATTCTGTCCATTAGGCCAAAAAGGAGTCAAACCCACATTAGTACATGTTCTTGTTGGTGGTATAAAGTTCATTATGATGTTCAAGAATATGTTGTCTCTTGTACCATATGTGCTCAAATAAATCTCTACATTCCAAACCCTCTGGCTACTTGCAGCCATTATGAGTTACTCATGAACCCTGGTGTATGACCTCTAGTGACTTCATTATAGATATTCCACCCTTAGAAGGTTTTCAAGTTACAATGGTTATCACTGGTCTTTAATACATAATTTATGGCACAAGGAGTAAATATTTTTCACACTTTTAGAAAGCTATTTATAAGGCACAAAAACAAGATCTTACTTCTAATTTTTGTCCTCAGTCCAGTGTGCAGAATGAATTAATTATTGTCTTGAACAGTTTCTACGATGTTACTGTAATGCCACCCAAATGACTCGACTTCCTATCTTCTTATAGCAGAATTGTCTTATAATGCAATTGATAGTGCCATCAAAGTTTCAGTATTCTTCTATTTGCAGTTATCCATCTAAGAATGTTCTCTTCTTCACCTCATATTGATCCCTTCATTTCAGCAGCTACTGACTATATAAACCATTTACCAAAAAGACACTAGTCTCTGACAGTTTACATCATTCTAATGTCAAAATGAGAACTGAAAAGTCAAGATCAACCTATTCTTCATTTGTCAAGATCCTCGTGTCAAGATCTTGTTCTGTCTTTGTTTTCTTCATGCTCAAGTGTCAACCACAATACTTTGGGCCACTTATCATCACTCATCAGGTTAGTCCTGTCACGTTTATCAGACGTTTCCTTGCATTTGAAGAGTTCATACTGACGTCCATCTTTATAAATGAACCTTCATGTTTCCGATCCATATCATCATTTACCTTCAGAACCGGCTCCTGTTATGGCACAAGGGCAACCTGAATATGAGGTTCAAGAAAACTGTGACTCCCAAATTCTCCAGGGTTGCTTGCAATTCTTGATGCATTTGAAAGATTATTTATCTAGTGAACACTCTTGTAAAGATGCTTCTTATGTCCGTGCATCCTTGCTGATTCATTGTTGTTTCTAGTGCCATCCAGATAAGACTAGAGCCTCACAAAGGTGGCACACTGTTTCACCTGGAAACAAGACTCATCCTACGCAGTGGTGTGCAGAATGCTTTTGGTCATTTAGCCTGTCGTCTACTGCAAAGAAGGCAGTACCCATTTGGTCCTCCTGCTTTGCATGTGGGCAGGAGATTGCTCCCACTCGTTACCACATCCGCAACAACCCGGAAGAATCTGTGTGCATTGTTAAGAGCTGAGCTGAATAATTTACTGGCAAGGCATAAGAGTATGGAGGAATAAACATGTTAAAACATAATTTCAATCTTCTCCTGCCTGCCCTAAGAAAAACAATTCTCCTGAAGACGGGGGCATGGATAGCCCTAAATCCATCCCTATTCAAGATGTCCACTTCCAGTGTTTGTGGTCAAGGTTCCCAATCCCACATGGTATCAACCTTTTTTCCTATGATGCCATTGTTTGCCTAGACCATATAAATAAATAAGGCGGCGTTGGTCAGAACAGGATGCATTGCAACACCACCTTGACCTATATTTAATTGTATTACTTGCCGTATTAGATGCTTTCTTTACCTGTTTTTTGCTCTGCAAAAGTATTCTTACTGGACTCCTTACTCAAAAGACTTTAAGCTGGGCTCCTTCATAGACCTGAATCAAGGTAGTGTTGGACCTTTACAGCCTCCTGTCCATGACAAAACTATGCACAGGATTCTGATGTAGAACAGAAGTGCAAGCTTTCATTGCAGACTGAACTTGCATAGCACAGAGAAACCAAGATATATACTCACACACAAACACACACACATACACACACTTCTCTATCTTCCATTTCCTTACATGGACAGCACACATAATAATCCCATGAGATGTGCCAACATCTACATGTAGTGATGTAGCAGAGTGGGGTGTCTCAATTTGCAATCAGTTTGAATACGTCTACTCTGAAGTGAATATTCAACTAACACTACATAGCTATGTTTCTACTCACCTTGGTCTTCTTCAGGGAGCATGGTCTGGAGAGACAAATTTAGTTCTGAACCATCTAGAAGGCAGTTCTTCATCTGTGACATAAACAGTCGTACCGCCTGAAGTGTTGCCTTACAGGGCTCTGGCACCTTCTGCCTACTCCTCAACAGTGTCAAGAAATCCTGCACCATATTGCCAAATGCTGTTCTCCTGTCCTGGGCAAGTTCCTCCACTACCCTCACAACCTTCCTCTCAGGTGGCAGGAATGAGAGGAAGACCTCGCTGACAGCCCGGAAGGGTGTCTTGGACCGCCGAATCGATGTTGTGCTCTTGCGCTGCAGCTGAGGTGAGGAGTGTTTGTGGTGCCCATCCATATCTACCTCATCAAGACTGCTGAGGGAGCTGCTGTCCAGCTCTGTGAGGGATGGGAGCCGCTTGCTATCAAAGTCCAATGGTTCTATCTCTGAGATTCGAGAAGGATTCATGGATTCAGAATCCGTAGATTTAACATCATTGTTCACATTGAGTCTTTCAGTGTGGGCTAACATCTGGACCTGTTCAGTTTGTCCAGACCTGGGCACCTGGTAGTCCTCCTCTTCCTGTGTGGGGGCAAGCATAGATACTCCCTTGAGTCCAATATCCAAGCTTCCTTTGCTGAGTTTCTTCCGTAGACGTGATCGTAGTGACATCTTGGGCTGCTTATACTCCTCATCCACACTGGGCTGCTTCATCACTGGGACCGTGCCAGGCCTTTGCCTGTGTAGGGCCTCTGCTGGGATCGGGGGTGGAGGGTTGGGAGGAGGTGAGAGTGGGCTGGAATTTTCTGTTGACACTCGCACGGTTATGCTCTTTTTGAAGCGTCCACGCTTGAGGCGGCTCTCACTCACACCGTCTTCCAGAAACAGTGGGTTGAAGAAACGAAGTGCCCCATTTGCTGCCAGGCAGTCAAGCTCAAAAGGGCTACGAGTCTTCAGGAGGCAGACAGGATTATTATCCAGCAACTCAGGGGTGGAGCAGTTGGAGAGGTCAAGGACTGGAACATCTGGTCGTACAGACTTCTCTTGATTAGACTGCAATTCCTGTGTGTTGAGCGATGAATTCCAGAACTCTAGAATGAGAAACAGTATATAGCTATGTGATAATAAGAAGTACAAAACTGTGAGTGCGTTTTTAATAATAAGAAATTTGTGTTTAAGTTTGGTTCAGCTAGACCTTCCCAAACTTGCACTATTTCACATTTGCAGAAAGAAAATGCACTTTTACTTTATGTGGACTAGCATTCTCTACAAGAATGTGTTTCTCTGTGTAATTTTCTAGTTCAGAAAGTCAGCAAAACAGATGCCTCCATGGTACTGTTCACTGCGCAAAATATAATTGTCACAATGAAGCCATGCTCAGGATTTGGCTGTCTTTGTAACATTTAAGGTCCTTTGCTCGAATCTTTTCTATGGACCATTCATTAGCCCAAACGTCTGCTGTATTTCTGTATTAGATAAACATCATGTCATTTCTTTAATTTCCTATGCACACCTCATTATTAATATGCAGCAAAGTAGGTGTTTATAAATGTAACTTATTTGATGTATCTAGTGTATTTAAAAAGTGATCAGTTTACTTGAATGTATCTGAGTTAATCCAGCTCTATTAGCCCATGTCTCACCACACTGACGGCCTTATTATGACCTTGACCTAGTGGTTTCCTCCATCACAAATGTGACCGTTATACCGTCCGCCGTACTATGATCCCATTATATTCTATGGAGATCTTAAAACGGCAGATAGAATATCCGTCACATTTGTGATGGAGAAAATCCCTCTGTCAAGGTCACAATAAGGCCCTGAGTGTGTAGTTTTCTTTCTCTAAAACCCTATAAAAGAGTATGTTTTTGGGAGATATGCCAAAAATGTCTTGCTTTCCTAACTGTGCAGACACTATGTTAGCCTGCCATTTGATTTACACTTAGAGACTTTTGCTTAATTTCTTTGGTGGCAGACTCTATGTTGGTCCCCTTCCTGAAATATACTTTGGTCCTGGCTGATACTTGCAGTCTGGCTCTCATGTTAATTTTCTTTCATTATTTTATTTTGACATATTATGATTGCTAATACCTCGCAATTTAACTTTTTGCCTACTTTTGACTTGAATTCTTGTCTTGTAGACGTTTCATTTTTTGGCACTGGGCTTAGTCCTACAAAGACTCAGACAGTCCCGATTCTACACCTCAACCCGCATTATCATTTTAATTAGAACATTGATAAAATAGATAAGACAGTGGGGTCAACATTACTTTAAGAGTTGAAGCAGCAAAGGAGAAAAGGTATATCCAGGTAATTAAGAAGCAAATAAAATACCTGTGCCACAAAAAGAGGCAAAGGATTATATTTCTATACTACACTTTTATGGGAGCTGATGGATTTTTGAGCACAAGGGCATCAGAAGTTTGACACCTGTGACCTCTGTGTTGACTTGGTGTGCTAGTGTACACTCTGAATGGAATATTGTACCCCAGCTTTTTCCTCTCCCTATCGAGTGGAAGATAGGTCCTGTCTTGACGCCACTTTGGCTTCTCTGAGTGTTTGTAACTCAGTTGCAACATCATTCAAATAAAGAGGATCTTTTTCATCCAACAATACATAAGGTCAAGGCATGTCTTGATAAATGCCTCACTCCTGAGGTTATAGCATGGCCAGATGTAAACTTAAGTGTTATAGGACTACACTTGAAAGCGTACCCAGAGCAGTTCAGGACCTGAGATAGAGTTCAGATGTCAAAGTTAAAAAGTAGGGATTGTAGGAAAGACCACAGAAGGACTCTAAAAGGCACCTTGCGTAGGAATATTCCTCCAACAAGAAGTTCTAACTATTCTTCTAACTGCTTTATTATTACTATTCCAAAAAATTCACTGGGGAAGGACAGGTTAGAGATTGGCCGGTAGTTGCAACCCTATAAAACAAGTACTCATAAAGGCAACGGGTCCAGCTTTGTGTTTATGATGAAAATCGTATGTCTTGAGCTTTCAAATGTGTTTTATTTATAGTTCATGCAAGATTATGCATCGGAAAACTCTCAGTGTACTTGCTACGAATGACATGGTGTTACAGCCTGACGCACTGCAATGTTTTCAATGCCCATGTTTACAGAATGGTGAATCTGGAATGGTGAAGCGTGAACTGTGTTGTTATCACAGCACACTTTTACAGAACAATAAGCAATAGTGCAATGTGTGTGCTTCACATTATATTGTAATTGCATTTGTAGATGCATGTGTATTTGCATTATGTCTGTTATGAATGCGCGCTGTGTGTGAACAACATTGAATTTACATTTTACACAACAAAGAATTTACAATGTCATCGCCCCTGCTCGTAAATTTGCTGAATTGAATTTCCTGCGTTACCTTGACGTGTATACTGGTGACCCACCGTGACCTCCTTCTCACGCCAAATGAAGATGCGCTGTTACTGTTTATCCCCCACCTTCAGTGTGTACACACTTAACAAGATGTTGTCTTGAAAGACAGAGAAAAACAACCATTGGCAAAGCCAACAGGTTTCACCTATGCAAGATCTAATGGTTTTGAAAATGTTTTTTAGACATGTTGCATAGCAGCGACCACACTGATGTGCAACATGGCTGAAAGTAAAAGAAAACTATAGCGCTATGACACAGTCAACACTGGCCACATCATAGTGCTATTATTTTCTTTACTTTCACCCATGTTGTACAGCATCCCAAATGCAATGCAACATGTCTAGAAAACATTGACAAAGTCAGTATATTCTAACAGTCCTAATATATCCCACTTAATGTACTGGGTGCTCAAAATGTCTACCCATGTGCCTCTGAATAACCTATTCTTCCACTGCAATCAGAGTGAGACCTATGCTTTAAAAAAAAAAAATTAAAGAGACAGAAAGTGCAGGGAGGTGGATCAAAACGCCAGGAGTAGAATACAAATAATGGCAGCTTGGTATTCAACGGAGCCGGTAGCAGATTTCTTTTTTTTAAAACAAGGATTGGCAAAGCCAATAGTTCTCAGCAATGCCTGAGCTATTGGTGTTGTCAATGTGAATTTACTTAGCCATGTTTTATAGCAGTACATCTGCTGTTCAGCATGGCCGAAAGTCAAGGAAAAAAGTACGGGACACATCTTAGCACTTTTTTGTGTCAAGGGGTAGGGACTATCAACTCAAGTAGGTAGGTGGTGGGGGAGGAGTATTGAGGAAGAGAGTAGCCGAGACCTACAACTGAATGCATCCTAATGTAATGTAATTTTTTCTGCAGTTTTATAAAGCACAAACTCAACCTCATGACATTGGAGTGCTTTACCTGAGCCCCATTTACATTACAAGAGGACACATTCATTTATGGTAGGCAAGGTGAGATTAGGTGATTTGTCTAGAATCACAGAATGTTAATCTGACATCGAGACTCAAACCTGGTTCCCCAGCTCCAAAGTCTGTAGCAGTGGCAGTTACGCCACTTCTTCTCTGCATTATGCCATAGGGCTAGAGAGATGAAAGAAGCAACAGGGGAAAAGAAGCAACAGGGTTGGGGCGAGTGGGAAGGAGAAAGAATTGATTGAGGGCTGGAGGGGACGGAGAGAGTAAAAATACAAAAACTCATATGGAGTACTTAAACACAAATTAAAAAGTAGCACCAAAGAACAAGTTACTTACCTTCAGTAATAAATTATTTGGTAGAGGCTCTATCTAGCTGCAGATTCCTTACCTTAGAATTCCCTGTAGTCAGCTTCGAATCTGGAACTTTTCTGCTGAGCAGTACCCTGCGCGTGCCGTCGGGTGGCTTCGTTCGGATCCGCATGCGTCGTCTGGCTCTGCGTGGCGTCGTCAGCGTCGTTGGACCTGTCTGTGACATCACAGTCTTCTATATAGGCACCACCCCGGCGCGCGTACGTCAGTTCTTTTCCACAACTTCCTACGCCAGAAGCGCAGAGTCATGGAAGAACCAACAGCATTTTAGTTCTACTCCTGATTGTTTGAATGAAAAAAGGCATGCCCTTAAGAAAGGCAAAAATTCCAAAACATGATGGATATATATAAATCCGTAGAGTGGGGAGGCTTGGGTGGGTGTAAGGAATCTGCAGCTAGATAGAGTCTCTACCAGATAATTTGTTATCGAAGGTAAGTAACTTGTTCATCTGATAGAGACTTCTAGTTGCAGATTCTTTACACTAGAATAGATACCCAAGCTATAAATCCTGGTGGTGGGTCTTGAGGCAATATTTCACACCAGGAAGTCATGCAGGACCGAGCGGGCAAAATGTCCCTCTCTCCTCACCTGGCTATCCAGGCAGTAGTGCCTTGCAAACATGTGCAAAGAAGCCCACGTTGCTGTTTGGCAGATGTCAAGTACTGGCACGCGATGAGCCAACGCAGTGGTAGCAGCTTTTCCTCTGGTTTAGTGAGCCCTCTGGAGGCTGCTTCTTGGCCAAAGCGTAGAAAATCTTTATACAGAGAATGGCCCAGCACGAAATGTATTGTTTCTGTACTGCCCAACCCTTCTTTGCGCCAACGTATCCCACAAGGAGTTGGTCGTCCACCCGGAACTCTTTAGTGCGGTCGAGGTAGATCGATAACGCTCTTTTTGGGTCCAGCCGATGGAGACGCTGCTCTTCCTTAGAGGAATGCGGTGGCGCAAAGAAGGTGGGCAGGGTGATATTTTGACCCAGGTGGAAAGGGGTCACCATCTTGGGGAGGAAAGGGGCACGAGTTCTGAGGACTACTTTCAGGATATATCGTGAGATATGGCGGTTTCGATAATAAAGCCTGCAGCTCACTCACTCTCCTAGCAGATGTAATTGCCACCAAAAAGGCTGTTTTGATAGTGAGCAGCCAGAGAGGACAGTTATGTAAAGGCTCAAAAGGAGCGCACATTAGGAAAGTAAGTACAAGATTAAGATCCCACTGGGGCATGACAAAAGGCACAGGTGGAAAAATATGCACAAGCCCTTTCAAAAATCTTTGTACGATGGGAGACTTGAACAAAGATGGTTGGGCGGGCAAGCGTAGAAAAGCCGATAAGGCAGCAAGATAGCCCTTGAGAGTCCCTAAGGAGGATCCCTGTTGGACGTGAGATAGAATAAACAAAAGGACATTAGATAGAGAAGAAGAAAGAGGATCAATAGACCTCTCTGTGCAATATGAAACAAAACGTTTCCACCATCAGGCATAAATTGACTTAGTAGAGGGACGCCTGGCTGCCAGAATGACATCATAGACTTCGGAAGGGAGGTCATAAACCATCAACTTTCGCCGCTTAACCTCCACCCATGAAGCCGCAAGGTTGACAGGTTCGGGTGAAGAACCTTCCCCTGCTACTGCGACAGAACATCCTCCCGAAGAGGCAACCTGATTAGAGGACTGATGCTCATTTTGAGAAGCTCTGGATACCAGACTCTCCATGCCCAATCCGGAGCCACTAGGATTACTAAGGCCCAGTCGTTCTTGATTTTCTTAAAAACTCTGGGGGGAAGTGGTATGGGCGGAAAGGCATACAGGAAGTCTGAACTCCACTCACGATGAAAAGCGTTGCCTAGCGATAGCCCCCTTGGAAACTCCAACGGGCAAAACGTCTGACAATGCACGTTCTCTACGGAAGTGAATAGATCTAACCAAGGCTCTCCCCATTGCTGAAAGAGTCCTTGCGCAACCTCCGGATGGAGATACGATTCATGATCCGCTAAGCATCGTCGGCTGAGTTTGTCCGGCCTGGCGTTCAGAGAACCTGCCAGGTGTTGAACCACCAGGGTTATGCCCTGCTGTTCCAGCCATGTCCTGAGACGCAGAGCCTCTTGACAAAGGTCCACGACCCCACACCACCCTGTTTTTTTCATTACCACATTGCAGTGGTGTTGTCCGTGAACAGCTGCACTACCTTCCCTTTCACAACAGGAAGAAATGTCTTTAATGCTAGTCGGAGTGCCTGAAGCTCCAACAAATTGATATGGAGCCCGGATTCTGACGGATGCCAGAGACCCTTGATCTCCACCTCTCCCAGATGGCTGCCGAATCCCAGAAGTGACGCATCTGTCACTACTGTGAGATCTGGTTGGGGAAGGGAGAAGAGTGTTATGCCATTAATTGTGTTTGACCAATGACTTTGTGTTTCACCACTGCGCATATTAGTTGTTCAATGTTCATCAGGAGCACATTACATTCTGTATTCAGTTTAGCTGCCTATTAGCTTTAACAAGGCATTAGGCATTACATTCTGTATTCAGTTTAGCTGCCTATTGGCTTTAACATGGCATTAGACATTACATTTGGTATTTAGGTTAGCTGCCTATTGGCTTTAACGTGGAGTTAGACATTGCAGTTGAGACATTGCAGATGAGCAGTGTTTTTCCACATGGTAGACCAAGCTGTGTTTATCAAATTGAATTCACACGAACCCTAACATGATAAGAGAGCGTATATTTGGTGTTTTCCTGTCTGCTCAGCCTTGGGAAGAGGAAAGGCTTAGGAGATCTGGCCAATCTCCAGTGGCTTGTTTTATTTCCCAGGTCTGAGAGGAAGGGGCCAGGTTTTTTTACGGTGCCCCTGGGCAGCAGCAAGGGAGAGATTCTCCAGGACTTCAGTCAGGAGCGGACGTCAGCTGCCTGGCCTCCCGTTTGGGTGGAAAATCTCCTTCTCGCAGTTGAACAGGAGTCATCAACTTGTAGGCATGAGAAGGATGACGAGCAGTGATAGGCCCTACGGTGATGCAATTTTGACTTTTATTCTCTGCTTTGAAGTTATGCTATAATATAATCACATGTATTTGCTGTGTACATTGCAATTGAGAAGTATTGAGATATAGTTTGCTTTCATTATTGCAACTACTTTTTAACGTGTGCTTCCAACCTACTAATCTCATCTTTCAGGAACCTCGTGTTGAAGTAATAATAATAAATGTCTTCTTTAAACTAAGAAGTGCATTCCAGAGAAGTTTTGTCAGCTCGGTCATAAGATAAGGAAAGCAAAACAGAAGAGTCTGCCTTTGACCCAATTGCAGTTCACTAACCACCACTGCAGATCCTTTGCAATCCCCTCTGAGATCTGAACCACGTCAGTAAGATTTCCCTGATGCTGTGCCCATTGGAACTTCAGTTCCCACTGCAGAGCCCTCATAGGCCATCTGGTCTGCTCGACCAATAGGATGCAGGAAGCCATGAGTTCCAACAGCCTCAGAGTCTGTCTCACCGAAATCCAGATAGAGGCTGAAACATCGGTATCATAGCCTGAATATCCTGGACTCGCTGCTCGTGAGGATAAGCCCGATACTACACTGTGTCCGGAACAGCTCTGATGAAAGTGAGCTTTTGAGAGGGAATCAGGTGTGACTTCGGCACATTGATAGTGAGCCCCAGCGAATGCAGGAGGTTCGCCGTCTTCTGGAGGTGGGTGACGAGAGCCTGGGGCGTCGGAGCCTTCAACAACCAAACGTCTAGGTAGTGGAAGACTGAAATCCTTGACCTGTGCAGTTGAGCTACTATCACCGCCATCATCTTTTTGAACACCCAAGGGGCACTGGTGAGACCAAAAGAGAGCACGGTAAACTGAAAGTGCTCGTGGCCAACTTTGAACCGCAAGTAACGCCTGTGGGCGGGCAGGATCGGGATATGAAAATACGCATCCTGCAAGTCCAATGCTACCATCCAGTCTCCTTGATCTAGGGCAGACAAGACCTGAACAAGAGTGAGCATCTTGAATTTCTCCTTCTTGAGGAAGAGATGTACATAAATTCAAGATAGGGCAAAGACCCTTGTTCTTTTTGGGTATCAGAAAGTAGCGGGAATAACAACCACTGCCTACCTCTGACATCGGGACCCTATCTATAGCTCCCTTGGCCAAGAGAGCCGTAACTACCTCACGGAGCAAAACCAAATGGTCCTCCATCAGCCGTTCTTTTGTCGGAGGGATAGAAGGATGGAAAGACTGGAAGGGGAGGGGATAGCCCTTCCGTATGATCTGCAAGACACATTTGTCCGTTGTGTTGAAATGCCAGTGAGGGAGATGAAATTGAATTCCAACTGGACTGACTTTGTCCTGCAGAACCACACTAGGAGGGCTTGGGCGCAGTGGAGGGGGGCTGTGTGGTGGCTGGCGTGGTACCGCACTCCTTCCGAAGCCTCGAAAGGGATGTAAGACAGACTGCTGTCGAGCTGGTGCTGACAAGCCCAAGGATCTGGCCATAGCTTGAGAATCCTTGAGCCTTTCAAGCATGGAGCCTGCCTTCTCACCAAAAAGGTGAGAGCCATCAAAGTGCATGTCCATCAAACTTGACTGGACATCCCCTGAAAAGCCAGTTGAACGTAGTCAGGCGTGGTGACATAGGGCCACTGTCGACGCAATCGCTCTACCCAGCGAGTCTGTCGTGTCCAATCCACACCTGATTGTAAACTTGGCTGCATCTCTCCCATACTTGACACCCTGGGTGAGAGTGTCCCGTATGCCCTATGGGACCTGGGGCAGCACCTGTGCCACTGTATCCCATAAAGTATGGGAGAAACGGCCCAATAGGCAAGAGGTGTTAACTGACCTCAATGCCAGGCTTGAGGAAGAAAACATTTTCTTTCCAAGTTGATCCAGCCTCTTGGATTTTCCTATCCGGGGGGAGCGTAAGGGAAGGCACCACGGGAAGTAGAGGCTTGGACCACCAAACTCTCTGGGGTGAGGTGTTGGGTAAGGAAACTAGGGTCGCTTGGAGCAGGTCGATGGCGGTGGACGACTGTCCTATTCACAGGAGCCCCTGTGCTGGGTTTGGACCATGTTCCCAGAAGGATAACCGTTGGGGCCTCACTGAAGGGCAATATCGGCTCTGATTTAGTCACCCCTGGCTGAAGCACCTCTGTCAGGAGATTCGTCCTGAATGGCACTGTGGGCAAGTCTAGGTCCAAGACCTCAGCTGCCCTATGCACCACCATAGCATAAGAAGCTCCCTCCTCCATAGCCACATTAGGAGGAGAGAGCATACCAGTATCTGGGGATGGGTCCAGTCCACTGGCCTCCCATAGATCCTCAATTTAGTCCTGTTCTTGCTCCAGATCATACTCTAAAGGTTCCTTAGACCCCTCCCACTCTTCTCCGCTCCGGCTCCGGATCATCCGGAATGAGGATGGGGCTACCACCGGTGGTGGAGGAAGCGTTGACGTCAGACGCAGCGCCGGAGGAGGTCTACTGTGCGGGACCGGCACCAGTCCGGTTCTGCTATCAGATCCTGGGGTCCCCAATGGCGCCGAGGCCAAAGCCGCTGATGTCGAGCCCAATGGGGCCCCTGATGACCCCGCAGGGCCAGAAGACCCACCCGAGGGTGCACCCCACTCAAAAACAAGGCGCATGGCCTCGTAAAATTCCTTTATTTGAGGGGGGGTTGCTCCGGTCCCCTGAAAAGGGGGGAAGACGCAGAGTCAGCCCTGGCGACGGCTTTGCGGAACTGCGCTCAGAACGTCGACGTTCCCTAGATGCCTCGTCGGCCGACGGGCGTGGCAAAATCGAAGTCTGCTTGGACATCTTCTTCCAGTGCCTCTTACCTGAGTGTTCAGATGACCTCGAATGCGAGAAAGAGGACGTGGGACTCCAGGAGCGGTGCTGCGACCTCCTCCTACTGTGGGACCGTGACCTCCTCAGAGTCGCGACGTCTGAAGACGGATGTCGAGCTGCCAGACGTTTGAGGGATCTCTCCCTCAAGGCCTTCGGAGCCTTGGCCCGACAGTCGGAACACGAAGTCGAGTCGTGATCCTTCTCCAAACACCAGAGACACACTCTGTGTGGATCCGTGACCGACCTGGTGCGATGAAATGCACCACACAGTTTGAATCCAGTTTTTCTAGAAGACATGCTTCAAACAATCAAGACGAAAAACCTTGACGTCCATCGAAGAAAAGGGTAGCTCTTTCCGGATCTGCGCTTAACCGGCGCGGAAGGAAAAGAACTGATGTACGCGCGCTGGGGTGGTGCCTATATAGAAGACCGTGATGTCACAGACAGCTCCAACGACGCTGATGACACCACACGGAGCTGGACGACGAACGTGGATCCGAACGACACCACCCGATGGCGCTCGCAGGGTACTGCTCAGCAGAAAAATTCTGGATTCGAAGCTGACGCCAGGGAATTCCAAGGTAAGGAATCTGCAGCTAGAAGTCTTTATCAGATACCAGGATCAGTTGATGGACATGCTTACTTGGGCCATGCTCTAAGGGAGGGCCAAATACAAGTAGAGGTAGGAAGCTTGCATGCCTTGGACAAACAAGAACAAAGTATACTAGAGTGATGTTGAACAGAACAAATGGTAAGCCTATAAGCAGGCTGTGCCCCACTGATTGTAAACAACCTGCCTTCATGAGACAGCTCATGCGCTGTCTACCCAAGACCTAGAAGGGCTTTCTCCCCACTTTTTTCCTCAAATTAAGCACTGGTGTACCCTTTATAGATAAGTAAATGTGAACAGATTTTACCTAAATAACTAAACTGCCCAGAAATACCTGCATCTGAGAGACGGAAGTGGTTCAATCAAGGCCAGAATTACTGGCATTGTTACTTTGGGACTAGAATTACTGAGTACACTTCCATATGTGATTTTAAAAAAAAGCATCAAAGATAGGTAATTCTATATTGATTGAAAAAATATGCAGTACCTATTATACTTCTTATTGTGTATTTATCATTAGGATTTTAGTTTGCACAGCAAGAACTAAACAATGAAAACTGTGTTTCCATTATTAAGCTGACTGGTACTTGTTGTAACACCACCAGGAGGATCAAGACAGAATCACTCTGCCAGAATACAAACTTGTGAACAATAATTTACACATAGATCTTTGCAGTCGGTGCATTGCCCACATGAGCCAATCATAAATACTCTTCCAAAACACAATTTAGAAGCCTCATTGTACTAAAGCGCCGATAATGAGTTTTAATAACTCGCCCTCTACCTTGATGTTAGTATCGACCATGGCAGGATGAGAGACTATGTCAGCCCTGAAAGTTAAATATTATTATGCTGTTTATGTTTATATAGTGTTAATATTTTACTGTTTAACTAATTGTGGACCCCTGCATCAGGCATATTAACCCATTCAGCTACCTAAACAGGTATCTGGATTTGTGCAGTGAAAAAACAAAAATGGCGTAAATTATAACTGCAGAACTTATGTTCAGTAAACACGGTGCCAGGCTCATAAACTGTCTCTAGGAGGAGCTAAAATTAATTTAGTCTTGGGGATAGGGCAAGAAAAAAAGACATGAATGAAGGGGACAGCAGCAATGAAGCGGAAAGAGTTGGAGGGAAAGGGGCAACCAACAAAGTCACAGGAGGGGTTGCAGGGGCAAGCAACAAGGAGGGAGAGGTGGTGGACGAGTCGGTGAGGGGTAGAGATGGCCTGCAAACACATGCAGACCTATGAGGTGATAGTGTAAAAATTCAAAATAAACTTCCTCTGCAAGCTTGCAGCCAGTGAAAGGACACTTGTTGCAGACAGGAAGCTGTACTTAGTTCATGCTCCACTAAAGATAGTAAGATACAAAAAGAAAGTGGAAGCAGGATGAACTAACCAATGAGAAGCATGAAAATTAGAGTGGCATTGTAACCAACAAATAAGCAGTAATGGTAATTAAGGGGCGGGCTCTAAGCCAGTTTTAAACTTTGTTTACAAGAGATTTTGCAACAATAGTGCAAGCTCTGTATCAGGCAAAATCTAAAAAAGGAAGGTATCTGGCATAAGAAAAACTGGTATGCCACACCAATTTGCAAGTGAACTGTGACTGGGAGTGCAGTCGGCAGTGAAACTATGGCCTACTTCCAGGTTTGAAAAGCCCATCCTTTTTTCACTGGCACAAATGTGCTGCTCTTCTCGGTTCCTTTAATGGTTCCTTGTCGCTTGTGAGCTTTCTTTTAACTCAGGGTGCCCTTTTTCCACAATACCATTGAAGCCGTGTGATCCTTGTCCTTTTTTAATTTGACACTGATAGTGCTTGCACCATTCATGGCAAGCATATTGTATTCTTTACTTACTTTAAGGAGCTTTGGGCATTCTCCTTCAGTGATTGGTTTCTTTTGACTTGGCTTCTTTACTCACTGTCTTGAAACAGTATTGATCACATCTTGGGTCAGCGGACAGAAATATTTTGGTGTAAAAAATTTAATTTTGACTGTCTAAGTGTATCCTTCAACCTCCAGATGGATGCACAGGGAACAATTTTACAGTCTGCAAGTGACTCATTTGGCATCAAGGACTAAGGCTGGCCAAAAGCGACAGAACAAATTGACACTGCTAAAAATAAACAACCCTTTTTAAGATGCAGCTTACGAGACAGCACAGCCGACCAGTTTGCTGAAGACTTCTTGGGTCAATTCTGAAAGCTTCCCTGGGAGTGCATTCCACTCAATGCTTATCATTGGCTTTGTATTTTGCAGCTCACAGTTGCTTGCAAGTATAGCCTGTTTACCATTGTTTCTTGTATTCTTTCACAAGTGCTTGCTTTCCTTACACAAACCTTTAAATTTTGTTCTAGTCTTTTCACATTTCCTGGGCATTCAAAGACAGAGGTCAAATGTCAGGCTCTGTCCTCAGAGGGAGCTTGGTGTTACTTTTCCTTCTCTGGCTTCAAAGTGAGAGTATTTATGTGAAAGTATTGCTACCTACTGGGGTTATGAAAGGAAAGGCTTTTTTTCTAGCACACAACAAAATGTATATGTCTGTAAATGATCTGTGCCGATATGTCAGAATATATCACAATTATGTAAGCACAAATGAAGCATTATTTTTTATAATTTTAAAATGTAGTGGAAACAAATATTTTAATACAACCAAAACAAATCAATACACTGGGTGTTGCTACTTTATTGAATATGCACTGTATAGTTTTAATAGTAAAACTGAATTTCTGTGCAAATGTCATGGTCATTTCAGTTGAAAATGTGTTGTCTGTAATAGCAGTGTGGTATCACATGGTGCATACTTCACACTACGTCACTCCACTCTACACCACTCCACCACTCTCTACTACACTGCACTCTTCTTCACTCTATTACACTCTACCCTACTCTACTCCACTCTAGAACACTCCACTCTACTCTACGATACAACGCACCATTCCATTTTACGACACTCTATGACATGCGACTCCACACCACTCTGACACCCCACTACACAACTCTCCACTCTAAGACACTATACGGCATGCCACTCTACTGTACTTTATGACATGCCACTCCACTCTATGGCATGCCACTCTACTCAGATACGCCACTCCACTCTACACCACTATACTCTATAAGGCAACACTTTACGACACTCTACTACACTCAATGCCACCCCACTCTTTAACACTTTACTACACTCTACTCCACTCCGCTCTACAGCACTCCACCCCATTATAAACCACTCTATAACACTCCACTCTACCTTCTCCAATCAACTCTACGCCACTTCACTCTACTCCCCTCCACTCTAAACCTCCACCCTAAAACACTGTACTCTACTCTATGCCACTCCACTCCGCAACTCTGTACTACACTCAATTTAACTCTGTGACACTCTACACAAGTTCTTCTATGCCACTCTATGCCATTTTACTTCACTCCTCTAGGACAAGCTACTTCCCTCTACGCCATGACACTCCACTTTACTCCACTCTATGCCACTCAACTCTACACAAGTCCACTCCACGCCACTCTCCTCTCCTATACACCATTTACTTTTAACCATGCTGAACAGAAGTCATGCAGGTAGACAACATTGTTAAAAAACATTGGCAACGCCAGCAACTCTTGCATAGGTGAGACCTATTGACTTTGTCAATGGTTGTTTCCTGTGGTGCCCGTTTTTTTTAATCCATGTGTACTCTCTATATCAACAGCTGCCTGATTTGTCACACCAATAAAAGACTTTGCAGTAAAAATGTTGAACGACTGTTGAGGCAGTTGTAGTGGTGAGGTAGAAGGGAGATGCTGCCTCGGGTAGCTTTAGTTTTTGACGTTAGGTCAGCGTTTCCATAGGAAATGCACTTTTGGTGATGCTAATAACTTTATAACCTGTTTGTCTAAATTCCACGAAACTTTCTAAAAAAGTGCTCTTTTTGCCTAGTGTGTGCCTGGAATGTTTTGGGTGATCTGTCAAGCGGGGGCCGAGAAAAAAGAGGGGTCCCAAAATGCAAAATCCCCCATGCATGTTCCAAAGTCTTCTTTAGACAAAAACTGCTAAATGGAAATACACCAAATTTGGCAGGAAGCTAGATCTTGGTCCGCATATTGTGCTTTTTGCGATTTGTTTTTTTTAATCTCCTACAACATGGGAACAAACACAAACTCTGCTCCAAGAGGGTAGGAGCATTTTCAAAGCGCTGATGCGGGCATGGAAACAGATCAAGAGGTTGCTCCCACCTAGAGGAAACAGCATATATAGCTGCTCCTTGTAGGCAGGAGCAATGCCGCCTCACGCAGCATGCTTGAAGCTGGCTAGGGCCCTGGGGCTTCCCCTTTGTCCCCAAAACGTTGAGTATGGTGGGTACCGTAGGTGGGCACCAGGGCACTTGACTTTAAATAATGGAGGCCCTGTGGGAATAGGGTCCCCGGGGCTGAAAACTGCTTGGGGGAGAGGGGCATGCAGGCCCCCTCCCTTTAAGATAAGGAGTGGCCCTGGGAGACAGGGTCCTCAAGGCATTTTAAAGGCTCTTGGTTCCCCCCTCACATCTAGAATATAAGGTCCTGAGGGGGGGTCCTCAGGGCCATAAAAGGCTCCATGGAGGGGGGGGGGCACGTTGTCCCCCTCCAGTTTAAACAAAAACAGCCCAGGAAGTAGGGGTCCACAGGGCCTAATGAGGCTCAGGGAGGGGGGATGCACAGCGCCCCTTCCCTTCAAAGAAGAAAGCCCCTGCGGGATGGGGTGCCCAAGGTGGCGGGAATGGGGTGCCCATGGCCTAATAAGGTCAGGGTGGGGAGCCATGTGCCCCCCTCCCCTTTAAAATACAAAATGCCCTGGGGAATGGGGTCCCCAGGCCCTAATAAGGCTTGGGGATGTGGCCACAGTGCCCATCTCCACTTTTTAATTGGTATTACCATGGGAGATTCAATCCACTCCTTCCTGCAGGGGTGGGGTAGGGGGAGGGGTTAATTGGCTGCAGGTCCTGGCCCTGCAGGGGAAGGGGGGTTGGCTTTAAGTATGGTAATAAAAATACTACTTTACGTTAAAAAAAAAACTCTAGAAATTCACTGAAAACAACAAAAGTTAAAGAAACATTAAAGTTAGCTGAAATGTTCGGTAAAACGTTTTAAACTAAAAGAAACTGAAAATTCACCAGTTATAGATATATATTTATCTCAAGTAACTATACTCCTGCCCTATGGTAACAATAACTCACACCCTTGCCATTCACTGCTAATTACATTACTCATGACATCTTCTGTGACATCATTGATAATATCACTGTAACATTTGCAATTAAATGATTGATGAGAAAACTGTGCATGCCGGGGGCGCGAGTATGCTTGTATCCCCGTTAATGTTCAGCTGAGATGTTATGATGCTCCGTAAATGTTAGAATCTGTTAATGTCTGCAGGCCAGTCCGCCCTGGGCTGTAAAATGCACTGTGGCCCTACTGGGACACGTCCATATGTCATCCTGACCTTCAATGTAGCTGGCCTAATCTTCATGTATCTGCAAATAAATTACTTATAACCAGTGTTCAATATGAGGAAGTGTTTGCCAGGACCCAGCTCCCGAACTCATTTTATAGCCTTTGCCTTGACGAAGCTGCTTGTATTCATGACTATGTGCACGACTGCACAGATTGTGCAGTGTCCAGATAGCTGTACACTTGCATGAAATCATTGTTGCTGCTCACTAATTGTGAGAGACAAGCACACAATGTATTCAAGAACAGCACTGCTGCCAAGGCAAATGAGCAATGGAGCCAAAGGCACACAGGCCTCTCCCAGGCCCGCCACGCCATAAGGTGGTGGCCCTTTCACTTGCCTACCCCTAGTAGATTTGAGCCAAAAGGGGGACATGCCACTGCTGTACACCCAGCACAGCCACAAGTAACTATCTAAGAAGGTGGGACTTCTGAAGTCTGGCAAAGAAGTAGCTAGATCCTAATTTAGATTTAGAACCACAGCCAAAACAAATAGGACCTGCCAAGCTGACCCATAGCAGCCAATTAACATATATGGATGTGTGTTTTTTTCCTTGAATTCTGATACTTGTAGTTTTCTGTTTTAAATATTGAGCTATAAA
This sequence comes from Pleurodeles waltl, assembly GCF_031143425.1. Taxonomy (NCBI): domain Eukaryota; kingdom Metazoa; phylum Chordata; class Amphibia; order Caudata; family Salamandridae; genus Pleurodeles; species Pleurodeles waltl. Next base: position 770,959,327 of record NC_090448.1, read on the forward strand.
AAATACATTGTGCAACGAAAAAACTGTAGCGGACAAGCTACACGTACCAGGCATGGAACAACTCACGATCAATCCGTTTGTGATTCATGTGGGAAACCGCTTACTTGAAGCAAACGCAAAATGTGATGTATGCATTGGCGTGTCTAGAGTGGGGCACAACTCTAGTTGTGGTTAATGTACATAGCAATGGGCTGACAAAGAATGTATGTCACAGAACCGGATAGAATGATAGAGATGGCACTGCCAGCTGCAGTGGATGGCACTAGTAGCAACCTTTTCAAAAATCTTGGGCCCAGGAAAGAACTCATACACACTGAAGGGTCAGCACTTCAGAAACCGTAACGGGAGATTTTACGTAAACCCTGCTCTAGTCATGGAATAAGGTTTTACGGTAGGGGTGTCCAACACAGGCTCAGGAGATATGATCCAAGCCAGATTTTTAGTATATGCACATGCAAAAAATGTAAGTGAAGTGAATGTGAATCATTTTCGAAGTATTACAAGTAAACTCCAAAAGGGCCTACTCGTAGTAAACTGAATATCCCTGGCTTTCACACCCCTAAGACAGAGGCACTTCAGATTACACGAATCTGACAGGCCAAAGTAACAAACCGCAGACCTATCCCTCAGGTTGGACAGACATTAAAGCCTCACACCTGAAACCGTACATCTAATTCTTAGGATGCACAAATGTAGAGGTGCAAGCCTTAGACACGAGAACTGCCCCTTGGGGTCCACGTGCCAGACACACCGAGGTGTCTGGCAACCGAGCTGTCTCTCAGGTTCCAGACTCCCTAAAGATGAGGCCGCACGGAAGAGACACATTCACCTGGTTGTACGTTTACAGACTGGGGGCCTAACAGAAGAGGCATTCCAAAGGATGCAGAGAATTTACAGTCTTAGTCCACAAAGCTATCCCTTTAGCTGTAGACACAGACGAGTCTGCACCCCTCCACAGGATAATGTAGGCTACAAAACCCTTAGGCAGCACACAGAAGAGCCTTCCCTAATATTACAAAGACCATGCACTAAGGGCGTGCTCAGCAGAGCTATCATCTCTGAGACCCAGTCTTCAGATGGCGGAGTTACCCTTCAGGTTGCACGCTGTGTACAACCTGAAGCCTCAGTCAGCACAACCGATCCCTTGGGTGGTAGAACTATTACAGCGGGTAAAGACAGCGGAAATATCTCTCAGATTCTACAAGATGCATAGACAAAACACGCAGACAGCAGAGCTACCCTTCTTGTTATACAGCATGTGCAGGCTCAGGTTTCTGGCAGCAGAAGTGACCGCGGGCTGCAAAGAAGAGCTGGAGCATGGAAAGAGCAGTCGCTGGATACAAGTGCTCACTCAAATAAGGTAGAATCATTCCAAACGGGCCAAGGAAGACGTCCAGATTGCCTGTTCGTTTGCAAAATATCTGTCTCTGGTATTTCTTTTTTATTTCCTCTGTTATTTGAAAATGACAAGTGATATCCTTAGCAGTTAATGATTGCATTCTATGCTCGGAAAAGAGACCTATTTGTTCTAAAAAATGCTTTCCAGTGCTGTGATGAGGTCTCCGACCGAATTATTGTAAAAGAGTCAACAAATGTTGATGCGCACGTGCGTGGCACACTGTGAGCTTTGTGTTATCGTTGATTCTGAATTATGTATAGCCACAGGTAGTGGCAATTGGTTTATATCGGTGCACATAAGTGTTCGTGAAAGCGAGCCACAGTATATATGTGTACTACTCGAATATTTGTGGTTTTAAATGTGATAATGTGTATAGTGAGGTTACACTGTCATACAGCACGCCCATTTTCATTTGCAAAAAAACAAGGAAGCCCTCCGTCTCCTTACCCATGTCCTGAAAATCTTTAATAAAGGTAATTTAATAAAACAACAATATTTTGAAAAAAAAATTACAGGAAAAATAAATGTAAGAGAAATCTCTGAGGGAGGGTTCTGCCATCAAAATCTCTTCCTTTTCCCCACTGGCGTCACGTACTTTAAAACATTTAAATCCCAATTCCATTGACGTACAAGGGTGAGTTACCTCTAAAAACAAACTTAACAGCAATGGCAGAGCGACCACTTACCAACCCCGAGATGAGAGATCGCCTCCAGCTGCTTGTGAGATGTGGCCTTCATAATGGCCTCCGGCAACCTCAGCACCTGTGGGAGGATGTCCCTGCAAGGAGAGAAAATAAGGATATCACAATAGGGTGCTCTCAAGCGCTGTCTCATGAGGACCATATAATGTGCCCAAGAGCCCTGCACTATTCCAAGGACTGGAAGTTTGAGGGGAGTGCTTGACCTGGAAGTCTCTGTAGATTTCTAGTGACAATGGCAGCCTTGCAACTCAGACCACAGCTTAATGGAGGCCCCATAAGGCAGACTTATGGATCAGTAGCAAATGCTACTACAGCCTTTCGCCTGTGTTGACTACAGTTTTGGATCTGTTCATGGGCAGCCCCACAGATGACCCACCTTGGGCAAACCTGCAACCATAGGCAATATGTTTGGGAAAAAGAGTTGAGAGTAATGACTAGTCTTTGAGCAGCTCACTTGTTACCCCTCCTTTTTCAACCTACTTAATCCACTAAAATCTGCCATTAGCCAACCCCATTTCATGGACACATTCCATACGCATCTCAGTTCTTCTCACAATCATCTGTCTTCCATCCTCACACTCATAGACCTTTCCACGTCCTTGACACCGCAGCTATCTCAACCGTGCTTGGGACCCTCACCTCATTGGAGATTAAAGGTAAAGCATTAGAACTTGAATTGCTTCCTCTGTGATTACTGGTGCCAAATGGATTTGCTGCCTGCTCTTGGCCTTCGGGTATGCCTCAAGGATCAGCTGATGGACCACTCCTGTACTTCCTCCCAGCCCCGCCCTTTGTAACATGGTCTCGTCCTTTGGCTTTCAATACCATCTATACAGGGAGTGCAGAATTATTAGGCAAATGAGTATTTTGACCACATCATCCTCTTTATGCATGTTGTCTTACTCCAAGCTGTATAGGCTCGAAAGCCTACTACCAATTAAGCATATGAGGTGATGTGCATCTCTGTAATGAGAAGGGGTGTGGTCTAATGACATCAACACCCTATATCAGGTGTGCATAATTATTAGGCAACTTCCTTTCCTTTGGCAAAATGGGTCAAAAGAAGGACTTGACAGGCTCAGAAAAGTCAAAAATAGTGAGATATCATGCAGAGGGATGCAGCACTCTTAAAATTGCAAAGCTTCTGAAGCGTGATCATCGAACAATCAAGCGTTTCATTCAAAATAGTCAACAGGGTCGCAAGAAGCGTGTGGAAAAACCAAGGCGCAAAATAACTGCCCATGAACTGAGAAAAGTCAAGCGTGCAGCTGCCACGATGCCACTTGCCACCAGTTTGGCCATATTTCAGAGCTGCAACATCACTGGAGTGCCCAAAAGCACAAGGTGTGCAATACTCAGAGACATGGCAAAGGTAAGAAAGGCTGAAAGACGACCACCACTGAACAAGACACACAAGCTGAAACGTCAAGACTGGGCCAAGAAATATCTCAAGACTGATTTTTCTAAGGTTTTATGGACTGATGAAATGAGAGTGAGTCTTGATGGGCCAGATGGATGGGCCCGTGGCTGGATTGGTAAAGGGCAGAGAGCTCCAGTCCGACTCAGACGCCAGAAAGGTGGAGGTGGAGTACTGGTTTGGGCTGGTATCATCAAAGATGAGCTTGTGGGGCCTTTTCGGGTTGAGGATGGAGTCAAGCTCAACTCCCAGTCCTACTGCCAGTTCCTGGAAGACACCTTCTTCAAGCAGTGGTACAGGAAGAAGTCTGCATCCTTCAAGAAAAACATGATTTTCATGCAGGACAATGCTCCATCACACGCGTCCAAGTACTCCACAGCGTGGCTGGCAAGAAAGGGTACAAAAGAAGGAAATCTAATGACATGGCCTCCTTGTTCACCTGATCTGAACCCCATTGAGAACCTGTGGTCCATCATCAAATGTGAGATTTACAAGGAGGGAAAACAGTACACCTCTCTGAACAGTGTCTGGGAGGCTGTGGTTGCTGCTGCACACAATGTTGATGGTGAACAGATCAAAACACTGACAGAATCCATGGATGGCAGGCTTTTGAGTGTCCTTGCAAAGAAAGGTGGCTATATTGGTCACTGATTTGTTTTTGTTTTGTTTTTGAATGTCAGAAATGTATATTTGTGAATGTTGAGATGTTATATTGGTTTCACTGGTAATAATAAATAATTGAAATGGGTATATATTTTTTTTTGTTAAGTTGCCTAATAATTATGCACAGTAATAGTCACCTGCACACACAGATATCCCCCTAACATAGCTAAAACTAAAAACAAACTAAAAACTACTTCCAAAAATATTCAGCTTTGATATTAATGAGTGTTTTGGGTTCATTGAGAACATGGTTGTTGTTCAATAATAAAATGAATCCTCAAAAATACAACTTGCCTAATAATTCTGCACTCCCTGTATGATGAAATTGAGACCACTCTGTAGCCCTTAAGATCAAAATATCACACCTAAGCAGTACATGGCCACTTCCTCTCTCCCACCAGGGTTTTAAATCCCAGCTCCTGGAATTTTAAAATCCTGAACTTGATAACCTGTTGTAGCCTTCACTATCCACAGCCCTGTTCTCTCCATACACACATCCTTCCAAAAGCCCTGTTCCAAAATGCCACCACTATGCAAGTATGTAAATCAGGCTTGGTTCCAGGAATTTATATCTGGATGGGCCAAGGTTGCATGTGGGTGGGCCAACGTGTACCCACTTTTTCGACAATTCTAGAGGTAGCCTACAACCAGGGCTCTGGTGCCACTGCACCTGCTGCATCATTGGAAGGTAACCCCCTGTCTCCTCTTCCCCAACACACACCTCTCAAATCATCTAAAGGCAGTATTTTTCTCCCTATCAGTACACAAGTAATACAGCTATTATTAAAAATTGCAAAATAAAATGTATTCTAGAGATTTCTTATTGCCCCTTGACTGATAATTAAAGTGAACAAAAGTGAAACAAAAAAAATCACATTTGCCGACATGGAGGAAGTACTTAACAGGTGCTTTCTCTGTGGCCTCTTTTGCTGTTACTGGGAGGGCCAAATGTCATGTTTAGGTGGACCTGGGCCACCCGCTAGAACTGGGCCTGATGTAAACACTGTAAATATGTTAGATGTATGAATACAATAGCCGTCCTCCATCACCACTCACATGTCACATACCATCAACACCTCATCTATCAATCTATCAGCCTGTTCTTGGGCACTCTACACCTACACCGTGTAGGCTCTACACCTAGGATCAGCTCGAAGGGCTGCTAAATCAAAATAAAAGTAGTTTTAAAAAAACATTGAGAGTGTGCACCAAGATCCACTGTGTTGATAATGATGTGGACCTGGTATATTTGTGATGTATCCATCGAGATCAGCGAGGCCAGGGTTTATGGATAGGTACCCTCCTGCAGTCTAAACCCCCTTTATAGACTGTTGTGGGGTCGAAAGGCAGCCCACCCCTGGGTCAGAAGGCACAGGACCTGGACGGAGCTTCCATTGAATCTGAGATCCTCACCCCGACCCCAAGTTGAAAGCCATGGCGTTCATTGCCTTTGGGGGAATTCCACACCTTAACATGTGCTAAGTGGGAGCAGAACTCATTTAGGTATGCGCTTAGAGGTAGGTTTCTAAAGTTTGTGTGTTCTATACGTTGTAAGAAAGACACAGATTCCATGTTTCACGGGTTCCAGGCTTTGCTTTTAGTCACCGGAGCCCACCTCAGTTTCGTTGGTGGTGGAAGGGTAAGTTAACACAAGTGGGGGGGTGTAAGTGGGCTCCACGCCCACCCCATTTCTGCGAAGAGTTCAAAGGAATCCCACCTGGCACTGCAGTAGGAGGAGATGAGCCGGAACAGATCTGGGAACGTGAGCTCGGAGCCGTCCAGGGACCACTCTGAAAGAGAGTAAAAAGGGGAGACAAGCTTCAGGCCAACAGAAGCAGAGCTCAACATCAGAAGAGCGTAAGACGGATGGGGAAAAGTAGGAGAAAGGAGGAGCGCGAGAAAGAAAAATGAAAGAGTGAATAAGGTGGAAGTGGTAAAGACATAGAAAGAAAAGGGTATTAGCTCGATGGAACAAAGAAAATGGGCAGAAAAAGAAGGTAGAGGAAAACAAAAACAGAGCCAGCAAAATACAAGACAGGAACAAGATTACCATGATGTAATGAAAATCGATTAAAGAAAAACCAAAGTAAAAGAATGACAGAAGAATTAAACAATGATAAGTTAAGAAATTATAAAAGGAAAGAACAGGGAAGAATAAACAGAGGACTAATGGACGTCAAAGGTGAAAATAAAAGTAGATAAACATAATGGAATTTCTACATAACGATGAAAAAGAAAGAGTCTTGGAACGAGAAATAAAGATTTTCAGAAAGAAAAAACAATAGAAGAGTCAAATAAAAAAATGCAAACAAACCAAAAATGATACAAGTTGGAAAGAAAGAAAAAGGAGGAAGGAATCATACAGCAATGTAATCACAGAGACACGAGATAGAGAAAACAAGGAAATAAAAAAGGTACAAATACAAAATGTGAGAAACAAGAAGCAACAAAGGAAACAAGAGAGAAAGCAACCGGCAAAGACCAATATGTCTGGAGTTGCCGCCAGACTTGTGGCTTTGGTTCGTTTTGTCATGGCATTTACAAACTTCTTGTTGGGGAAGGTTCGAGCTCCTCATCAATCTAAAAAACACACTCGCTAAAATATTTTTTGGTCTTGAGTCCTAAAACATGCATTACCATAGTAGTCCACGGCACTTAGGGGAGCTACCTTGTGTGTGAATTGTGCTCTTGTGAAAGGGCAGAATCTCATCACTAACAGTGAAAGATGGCAATGGCCGAAGTGGGTTTACCAGTTGTCCTGTGCTGTATGATATAGTGGGCGGAAGAAAACTGTAAATAACACAATGAAGGACCAATGCATGAAGGTGACTGGCTGAAAACCCCTGTTATCCCATACATACAATTTTAATAAAATCCAAAGATCTGGGGCTAACGTCAACCATTAAAAGAAAAAGAATTATGGAAAAAATTATCTTCATTATGACCAGCAGGGGGCAGCAGGCCAAAGGACATGGAATAGAAGTTATACAAAGCTGTGCAAACTGCAGGCGACCTGTCTCTAAAATATTTGTTTTACTTTATACACCCATGTTCTCAATGTCATGTCACAGGAAGTATTCCCAAGCAGCTTCCCCCATTTAGTGTAGAACCCACGGGCCTCACCAGAGTGCTCCTCTTGGATGTAGACATGGTGGACAAAGGATGGGCCACATACGCCTGACAGTCGCACACACAGGACTTTGCGCTGGTTGGTGTTTGATTTGCGCACTAGGAACGTCTGTGGAAAGAGGACCAAACATTGGGATCAGAGACATTTCTGTCTGGGCTACACAGCCTAGTCCTGAATTGAGTTATATAATTACATGCATTGGCGGCTCCTCCGTTTGAGCAAAGGAGCGTCACCCCCCCCCCCCGGCAGCTGAAAAACCTTTACCAGAAAAACAATCATTTGTTTATGATTGTTTTCTGGTAAAGAGAGCGGGCCACAGGGGTGACGAGCAGTGAGGGCGGATGCTCAGCACTCCACCTCACAGCGCATGTGTGTTTGGCCAGCCATCTCGGGCCGACCAAACACACATGAGCACAGGGCTCTCTCCAGCCCAGCAACACAGTTGCAGGCTGGAGAGAGCATGCACAGGATTCCAGTCTGCCTGGGAGCGCCCTAGCTGGGTGCTCCCAGCCGATTGGCACAGGGCAGGCTAGGAGCCTGTGCCTGCAGTGCCAGCGAGGAAGCCGAGAAGCGGAGCGCAGGGGCAGAGAAGGTAAGTGGTTTTTATTTAATTTTAGTATTTCCTCCCTCTCCTAAACATCCCCCCTGCATGCCGCCCTCTGCTTCTGCGCCCCGCAAGCCGCTACTGATTACATGGTGCCTATTACGATTTGGGTGGAAACTGCCTACACAAGATAAGTTGTCTTAATACTAGGTGTGAAAATTAGCAAGTGTGTCATAGCCATAGCCATCCCAGAGGGATACAAACTCACCCGTAGAGACCGTATTAACAAACCTGGAGGTGGAGTTGCCATAATACACAGAAACTCCATCAAAATCTCCACCAACACCAACGACACCCTAGTCACCGCAGAGCACCTGCACTTTCAGGTAAACATCAATGCCAACACCACCCTTAGAGGTACCCTAATTTACAGAGCACCAGGACCCCGCCCCCATTCTGTGACACCATCGCCGATTTTATCAGCTCCCTCGCCCTTGCCTCCACAAACTACCTACTCCTCGGTGACCTAAACTTTCACCTGGAGAGCACCAACGACTGCAACTCCACTGCCCTGCTGGACAACCACGCAAACCTCGGCCTCAAGCAACTAGTCACCTCACCCACCCACTCATCCGGCCACACGCTAGACGCCATTTTTTCCACCAGCAACCACATCACCTTCACTCACACCACCGAACTCCACTGGACTGACCACTACTGCGTCCACTTTTCCTTCCTGAAGCCCACCACCAACAACATCTGATCACCTACCGCAAGTGGAACAAGATCTCCAAGGGACAACTGATCTCCAACCTCGCACAAGCTCCACCTCCCAATACCAATGACCCCAAAAACGCTGCCCTCAACCTCACTCGATGGCTAGAAGCACGCGCAGACTCCCTTGCCCCACTCAAAAAACCCATCCACACCCGCACCAACAAGACAGCTCCCTGGTTCACTGCAGAACTTCAATTTTCCAAATGAGGATGCCGGAAAATTGAGAAAGCCTGGTGCCAAGAACCTTCAGTGAACAACTTCTCCGCCCTCAAATCAGCCATGCGCAAACATCACCACCTCATCCGGACCACCAAATGATCCTTCTACAAAGAACGCATGGATGACAATGTGCACAACAGCAAGGAACTTTTTGCAGCATTAAAGAACTCACCAAACCCAAATCCTGCGCCACTGACCTTCCACACTCTCAAGACCTCTGCAACTCCCTCTACAACTACTTCCACTGCAAGATTGTAGACATACACAATAGCTTCACATTGGCGTCTCCCACCATCACCCCCACTGACAGCCAACACCACAGCACCCTGCCACACCAACGTACTCAACTCAAGGACCCCCACCAACGACGAAGAAACCAGCAAAACCATGAGCTCCATCCACTCAGGCTCCCCTACAGACCCATGCCCCCACCACATCCTCAACACAGCCAACGAAATCATCGCTCCCCAGCTCCGGACCGTCATCAACAGCTCCTTCAAGACCTCAACCTTCCCGGATATTTGGAAACACGCCGAAGTCAACGCTCTACTAAAAAAAACCAAGGCAGCCCCTGAAGACCTTACAAACTACTGTCCCATCTCTCTACTCCCCTTCCCCGCGAAGGTCATAGAGAAGATAGTTAACAAACAACTGTCTCACTTCCTGGAAGAAGACAACATACTCAACGTCTCCCAGTCTGGATTCTGCAAAAACCACAGCACCAAGACCGCCCTCATCGCCTGCACAGACGACATCAGGACCAGATTGGACAAGGGCGAAACCGTCGCCCTCATCCTCCTAGAACTCTCTGCAGCTTTCAACACCATATGGCGCCAAACCCTTCACACCCGCCTCTTCATTGCCGGAATTCGCACCAAAGCCCTGGAATGGCTCACCTCCTTCCTGTCCGAAAGAACCCAAAGAGTTTGCCTCCCTCCTTTCCGGTCTACTGCCACCAAGACCATCTGTGGGGTCCCCCAAGGATCCTCCCTCAGCTCCACCCTTTTCAATATCTACATGGCTCTGCTCACCAGCATCATCCGCCCCCATGGCCTCAACATCGTTTCATTCACTGATGACATCCAGCTCAGCATCTCCCTCACGAGGAACCCATCTACCACCAAGAATAACCTACCCGCCGGACTCCTCGCCATCGCCAACTGGATGACAACAAGCCACCTCAAATTAAACTCAGAAAAAAACGAGATCATCCTCTTCGGTCCCAAAAAGACAGCCTGGAATGACTCATGGTGGCCCACCATCCTAGGACAACCCCCAACACCCACCACCCATGCACGCAACCTCGGCATCATACTGGACTCCTCTCTCTCCATGACTCAGCAAATCAACGCCATGTCATCCTCGTGCTTCAACACTCTCCGCATGCTACGCAAGACTTTCAAATGGATTCTCCTAGAAACAAGAAGAACAGTCACCCACACCCTCATAAGCAGCAGTTTGGACTACGGAAACACCCTCTACGCGGGGACCACAGCCAAACTTCAGAGAAAACTCCAGCGCATCCAGAATGCAGCCGCAAGTCTCATCCTCAACCTCCCTCGCCACAAACACATCTCAGCCCACTTCAGATCCCTACACTAGCTGCCCATCAGCAAAAGGATCATCTTCAAGATCCTAATCCATGCTCAGAAGGCTCTCCACGACACGACACCGGACCAGCCTACCTCAACGAACTAATCAACTTCCACAACCCAACTCGACAGCTCCGCTTCGCCGACCTTGCCCTCACAACAGTCCCCCACATCCAACGCACCACCTGCGACGGCAGATCCTTCTCCCACCTCACCACCAAGACCTGGAACTCCCTCCCCACCATCCTACGCAAGACCCAGGACCTCCTAACTTTCAGAAAGCACCTCAAAACTTGGCTTTTTGAGCAGTAAACCACCCCAGCGCCTTGAGACCCTACCGGGTGAGTAGTGCGCTTAATAAATTTGATTGATTGATTGACTCTACATTTGACACCTCAGAATGGGAAATAAATTATGTGCAAATTTTATTCCATACAAGTTCTATGTGTTCCTGCCATTTACAGCAATTTTCACCTGCCCCAGACAGCGGAAATGGCGGGAACAAACACCGATGATTCGCTATATTTTTGATCTAGTTTTGGGCACAAATGCAACTTGTGGCCCCATCGAGGCCGAGCACAACGTAGCACAAGATAACGTACTCTGGCTGTAGTTGTTCCGCACAAGGAGAGGAACTCTGTTTTGTACAACCACTAGAATGTGAACCATAGATGATAAAACAAAAAATAAGTCACACTGCAGTTATAATTCCATGAGGCAGAGTGCATAGATTTGTAACGCATATATGTATCCCTACATGCGTGATACACTGCAGTCACACCAAGGAGGATGTCCATGCAATGCAAAAGTTCCATATGTACCCTGGTGCCATTGATCGTGCATATTCCTTCCAGAGTCCTCAGTCAGCAACTACACACATACTAGGACAGTAAGGGACAATACTACTGAATTATGCAAACTCCAAATCATATAATTTCTGATGTAGCTGCATGACATATGAAATTTACACATTCATGCATGGTGGCAATGGCAGGGTCCCTTTCCTGAAGCAAGCCAGGTGATGGCTGACCCCTTCGTGAGCACCCTGCACAACCCACAAGCTCGCATATACCCAAAAGAGGAGACTGACACGTGATCTACCTCTCAGCCCCTATAGGTGACTGCCTGCCGCCATTTAGTGGCCTAGAAAGGTTACGATTTTCAACTTTTGAAATGACTAACATAATGGTGAAATGGCTTCCTACAACACCGGTCTGATGACATCACACAATACCACATAACTTGCTATGTAACCTGGAAAGAGCCATGTATCTTCAGACCCACATGGCTTTGTGAAAAATAAATGAGTGGCCTTTGTGCACATTGGCCACTTGTAATCTTGTTAATACATCCCTCCTCCAGCACACATACCTCTGCTATCCACTGATGGCAGCCAATAACTCGAGCAGCATGCAAGGCATGTGTTCCAAAACACTGCACAGCTGTCAGAGACTTGTTGGCGATTCTTCACCTCTTGGGGATGCTTGGTTTCATCTCTTACCAGATGCAATCATTAGCCTCCCCTAAAGAAATAAAATTACTCGGAGGAAAATCTGTAGGCTGTAGCTTGATCCAGTGCTTTAAATGGAAAAATAGAAGTGCAGGTACTCTGTAATAGAGTACCTGCTTGTTTCTGAGAAGTGCCGGTACTCTCCAATTAAAAGTATTACGTTTTTCTTGAGATATGCCGGTACTCTCCCTCTCAAAATAAAAAAGTGCCGGTACTCAGTACCGGAGAGTACCGGCCCATTTAAAGCACTGGCTTGATCAGAAAAAGCAGTAGCTTGTCTCCCAAATCCCGGACGCTGGAGTGCATGCAGGTGAGAGTGCATGTGACATTTCTGGATGGATGGCCATGCCTTTCTGGAACCCTACTACAGCATGACAGCAGCAATTCCTCAAAGCACATCACAGACATTCTGTACAATGAATGTAACCTAAACAATGGTAAATACTATTACCAGAAACGACTAAGGCCTTGTGCAGAGTAGAGGCTAGTCAGAGTGCAATTCTTGAATTGCACAATGGCCAGCCTTTCCTGATATCCATGAGATGCTCAAAGCCCTTACACCACAAAGGGTACTTTTACAAATGCCGCAAGCCACTCACCTTAAGAATATTAATCATCTAAAATGTAAATATGATTCCTTGACAAAAGTAGCTAATTTATTAATGGAGGGGTGCATGGAACATCTGAAAATCAAGCCCAGAATTCACATGCGTAATGTGCCTGCATTGCAACCGTTGCCCACTAAGGGGATGAAAGTCTCTACGTCCAAAAAGTAGCACACTGTGAATGAGTCACTGCAGAACGCAGAGGGGTCTGTGGAGCGGAGACACTAAACATTCCATGCTTTGCAACCACAAAACAGATAACGTGTGCATTCCGTTGTGTACTGCAAATGAGAAATAACTGTGACAACCGTCTTTCGCCTGCAGCTCAAAAGTGTTTGCTGTGCTTGCCTTGCAATTAGTAATGCCTATTACAAATTCAGTGCACTTTTGTACATTGCAAATGGGAATCTTAACTTGCAAAGTCAGTAGCAGTAGCTTTGGGAATGAAAGTCTTCAGGCCCCGGATATGGCGGTACAACTGGAATTACTAATGTAAGGCCGATAATGGACTTGCAGCAGATGGCCATGAGGGAAGTGAGCAAATGATGGAAGGGCCAGAAGAAATGTGGTGACACAAAGTGATTTCCGAGGAAATAATGTACCCACATGATTATCTGATGCCACCCAATGACTGGACTCTGGATGCAGAGTTGTTCCTATTCTCCACATGTCTTTATTCATACATTTGATATAGCATGCCCTAACCTTAGAGCGCATGCATGGTTCTTACTCTTGATGTGCTGGTTGGTTGTGCTGAGAGGCAACACGGTGCACTTCTGTGGGTCCGTCACCTTTAGTAGGGTTGGAGGGTGTTCAAGCATCTTAGTGGGGACTCTATCAAGAAGTGTGTATGTGTGTGTGTGTGTGAATATATATATATATACATATATATATTATATATATAAAATCAATTCCATTGTCCTCCCTTCTCCTACTCGTGATACGTTTAGCCTATATGGTTTCCAGTTGAATAATGCGTCATCACCACCTTGCTTCCGTTAGAGCCAGCCCATTATACATGTACTTAAACTTATTGTTTACACTCTCTTCAGTTTCTGTCAGTATCCTTCCCCTGAAATATGCACACCTCTGCCTCTGTCCTCCTCAGTAATTAGAATGGGCCTATAGCATCCATCCCATAACATGCCTACCCGGAACACTGTTTCTCCAGTGTACGTATGGTGTTGCTCAATGTTCACATTATTAGAGAGCACAGAGTCGCCCAGATGTTCTTATGTGCCACTTAGGTAATAGGTTCTCATCTAGACTACTGCAGTGCAGTCTATATTGGTATTAACAAATCCTTGATCCATCATCTCCGGTGGCTCCAAAACCAAGCTGCAAGGCTTGCCACCTCTGCCCATGGGACAAGTCCACTGGCTCTCGATTCACTTCATTTTTCTTGTTCAAGACTCTTTGTCAAGTCCATTGCAGCATGTATATAGATTCTCTGCTTTCACATCCAATTGATAGGCCTCTATATTCTGACCCGGGCTCTGCTCTGCTATCTTCTCCTCTCATCTCTTTCCCGTCTACTAAAACCCCTCTAATTCCGCAACACTGCAGCACGTAGCACCAATAGACAACCTTATTGTTTTGTTTTCAACTTGAGTACCACTTTCACATCAGTTGCTAAAGTCAGTTTCCCTTGACCACAATTTCTCCTCATTCATAATGTAGAAGTGAGGTCTTGTGTGAAAAAAATAACTCATTAGCCAGTGACACGAAAAAGCAGGCACTTCAAGTCAATTAGGGAAAGTTCAAGTCTTTGAATGTCGACATCCTTGAATAATAAATGAATGAAAGAATCCAGGATCTGCTGTCAAATTGTATAGCAAAACTAAGGTAGACTGCACACATAACTTAGTGGGAAAGATTGCTAAATAGACAAAATCAACCAATGTAAACAAGTATTGACGAAGCCAATAGTTCTATTGTTCTAATGATGCATATACACACCCACAGAGATTTACTACTAGTACACATGCGTACACTGAGAACATACATAGAGCGACACGTACACAATCAATCAATCAGGAATTTGTAAAGCACACTACTCACCCCTGAGGGTCTCAAGACGCTGAGGAGGGGGAGATGAGGAAGGGGGGGATGGGAAGAGCTGCTACTGCTCGAACAGCCAGGTCTTGAGAAGTTTCCTGAAGGTAAGGAGGTCTTTGGTCTGGCGCAGGTGAGTGGGAAGAGGGTTCCACATTTTGGCGGCGAGGTGTGAGAATGATCTACCGCCGGTTGTACTTCTGCGGACGCATGGGATGGTTGCGAGGGCGAGGTCGGTGGAGCGGAGATGCTGGGTCGGGGTGTAGAAGGAGAGCCATCTGTTGAGGAATTCTGGTCCAGTGTTGTGCAGTGCTTTGTGAGCGTGGGTGAGGAGTTTGAAGGTGTTTCTCTTGTTGACTGGGAGCAAGTGCAGGTTTCTGAGGTGGTCTGTGATGTGGCAGTGGTGGAGGATGTCCAGGATGAGGCATGCAGAAGTGTTCTGGATGCGTTGCAGCCTCTTCTGGAGTTTGGCCATGGTTCCTGCATAGAGAGCATTGTCGTAGTCCAGTTTTCTGCTTACGAGGGCTTGGGTGACTGTTCTTCTGGTTTCGGCGGGTATCCATTTGTAGATCTTTTGGAGCATGCAGAGGGTGTTTAAGCAGGAGGAAGAGGTGGCGTTGACTTGCTGGGTCATGGATAATGAGGAGTCCAAGATGAATCCTAGGTTGCGTGCGTGGTCGGTGGGAGTCGGAGCGGCTCTGAGAGTGGCAGGCCACCAGTAGTCATCCCATGCGGACGGGGTGGAGCCGAAGATGAGGACTTCTTTCTTGTTGGAATTGAGCTTGAGGCAGCTGCTCTTCATCCATTTGGTGATGGCCTTCATTCCTTCATGGAGGTAGGTCTTGGCGGAGTCCTTGGTGAGGGAGAGGATCAGCTGGGTGTCGTCGGCGTATGAAATGATGTTGAGGTTGTGGGATCGGGCAATGTTAGCGAGCGGGGTCATGTAGACATTGAAGAGGGTCAGGCTGAGGGACGAACCCTGGTGTACGACACAGATCATTTTGGTGGCCTCTGAGTGGAATGTGGGGAGGCGGACTCTCTGGGTTCTGCCGGTGAGATAGGAGGTAACCCAGTCCAGGGCTCTGTTGCGGATTCCTGAATTGCTGAGACATGAGCGTAGGGTGTGGTGGCAGACGGAGTCGAACGCGGCCGAGAGGTTCAGGAGGATGAGGGCTGCGGTTTTGCCGTTGTCTAGTATGGTTCTGATGTCCTCGGTGGTGGCGATGAGGGCGGTTTTGGTACTGTGGTTGCTGCGGAATCCAGATTGGGAAGGGTCCAGGGTGCAGTTCTCCTCAAGGAAGCGGGTTAGTAGTCTGTTGACAGCCTTCTCAATGACTTTTGCCGGGAAGAGGAGCAGGGAGATAGGCCGGAAGTTCGTGAGGTCCTTTGGGTCCGCCTTGGGTTTTTTGAGGAGGGCGTTGATCTCGGCGTGTTTCCAGCTCTCCGGGAAGGTGGTGGATTCGAAGGAGCTGTTGATGATCTTCCGTAGTTGGGGTGCGATGATGGAGCTTGCTTTGTTGAGGATGTGATGAGGGCAGGGATCAGATGGAGAGCCGGAGTGGATGGTGTTCATGATTTCGATGGTGTCATTGACGGGGGTCCAGGAGAGCAGGAGGTTGGTTGGAGGTGAATCTGTAGTGTTGGTGGTTGCCGGGGGGGTCTAGGTGCTGAAGCTGTTGTGGATGTCTGCAACTTTGCAGTGGAAGTAGGAGGCTAGGGAGTCGCAGAAGTCTTGGGATGGCGGGATGTCTTTGGCATTGGAGCTGGTGTTGGAGAGTTCCTTCACGATGTTGAAGAGCTCCTTGTGCCTGTGTGCGTTGCTGTTGATTCGGTCTTTGAAGGCGGTTCTCTTGGCAGCTCGGTGAGTTGGTGATGTCTGCAGATGGCGTTTTTGAAGGTTGTGTAGTTGTACAGAGTCTGATCTTAGCGCCACTTTCTTTCTGGCAGGTTTGCTTAGATTTGTGGAGGTCGGCTGTAAACCATAAGGCCTTTCTGGAGTTGCGTCTGTTGGAGGGATTCTTGATTGGGACGAGAGTATTGGCACAGGTGTCGACCCATTGTCTGAAGTTGCGGGCAGCTGCATCAGTGTTGGTGGTGTCTATAGGTGAGTTCCGGGAGAGGGTTGCGATAAGTTGGTCTTCTGTGACCTTGTTTCAATGGCAGTGGGGGATCCGTTGTGGGTGGTGGTGTGTTGTGGGTTTCTTGAAGGAGAAGT
Organism: Pleurodeles waltl; assembly: GCF_031143425.1. NCBI lineage: Eukaryota > Metazoa > Chordata > Amphibia > Caudata > Salamandridae > Pleurodeles > Pleurodeles waltl. The sequence continues at coordinate 770,976,154 of NC_090448.1, forward strand.
GGATGCAGCGGTGGTCTGTCCAGTGGTGTTCGGTGATGTGGCTGAAGGAGACATGATTGCTGGCGGAGAAAATAGGGTTGAGTGTGTGTCCTGCGGAGTTGGTCGGTGTCGTGACAAGCTGTTTGATGCCGAGGTTGGAGAGGTTGTCAAGCAGGGTGGCGGTGTTGTTGTTGTTGGTGTTCTCGAGGTGGAAGTTTAAGTCCCTGAGGAGTATGTAGTCAGTGGATGCAGGAGCGTGTGTGCTGATGACGTCGCCGATGGAGTCGCTGAACTGCTGTCGGGGGCTGGGGGGCCTGTAGATGAGGGTCCCTCGGAGGGTGGTGTTTGGATCAGTGTGGATCGGGAAGTGCAGGTGTTTGGCGGTGCTGAGAGTGTCTTCGGTGCAGGTCGTGATCTTGTGGGTGTTCTTGTGGACGATGGCGATGCCTCCTCCTGGTTTGTTGGAGCAGTCCCTGCGGGTGATCTCGTAGCCGTCCAGGATGGCTATGGCGATGTCAGATGCTGAGGAAAGATTTATCCAGGTCTCGGTCAGGAAGGCGACGTCTGGAGAGGGTGAGTCGAGTAGATTCCATAGCTCTACTGGGTGCTTGTGGACGGAGCGGATTTTGAGGAGGATACATCCGATTTGGTTGCATCCTGCCTTGGTGGGTGGGTCGTTGGAATGGATGCTGGTGAAGGTGCAGTTCTGGCAGGAGAAGGGTCCGTGGATGGTTGGCGGGGAGGCTTGAAGGCAGGCGGGTTAAACAGTGGTTAATACTATATTTTAGTCTGTTCATAAAAGCTCTCAATTTTGATAGCTAAATAAATTGAGGCACAGGGAGAAGAGGGGTTTTAAGGTGTGGGTTGGGCATTTTCTTTAATCTGGTGAAGTTTAGTGAAAGTCAAATTTTTGGCCTTTGCAATAGTTGCAAAATTTCTCGGTATTCCTTTGACTACACAAAATGTTTTCTTCACATAGCAAGATACATTTCACACTAATAGATTCCACATACCACGCCCACAGAGGGTAATTCATAATACTAGGACATTTGCAACATAATTCCATGCTGAAAATGTTTGCAGAATTTCCTCTGCACGTTTACATTTTGTGGACACTCAACCCAAGTGGCATTGTAGAGGAAAGCACCGAGCCCCACATCATGGTGTTTTTGGACCAATTAGGAATAACTTGAAATGCATTAATGCTCATATTCCTGGCAAATCACACATAGACTTTTCACCAGCTAAAGGCTGACAAGGCGGCGAGAATGAGAAATAAAAGCAGAATATCAAGTGCTGTCTTGGTACTTCCACATTTTCAGGGTATCCCAGAGGGTTACTGACAATGCAGCAGTATACCTGCATTCCCAAATTACCAACACTGGAGGTACCAAACATTTCAGTTGTGGGAATATTGATAAGTTGTTCTTGGGGCGGGGGTGGGGAGAGGGTTGCATAATGGGGAGGGGTAGTTTTGTGCAAATGCAATGTAGGCATTTCAGGGAACACAAGTATTTCATAGTAATGCAACTTGACAACCCACCCAGTGTTTAGTTTTGCAAGTGGTTGCTTGTTTGGGCACCAGCCCCCATTTTGTGGGGACTAGAACTTGTTTTTCGTCATAAGACTTAGAGCAGGAGAGAGAAAGACAGAAAATGGAGAAAGAAGGCTAAAGATATGAAAATAGTGACAGGCGGAGAAAGCATAGATGAAAGGGAACCTGCAATAGTAAGGTGAAGAGACAGGGAGAGTAGGGATATGAAAGAAAGATGCACGAGTTGGAATAAAAAAAGGACAGTATTGTTTTTTCTGCAACCCCAACATTACGCACCACTGGCAGCGGACTACTAAGAAAAAGTATCCGTCTGCACATATTATTATTTATTTAGTTATTTTTACGAATGAAGAACAAAACACACCCCTTTTAAACGCAAGCTTTCTTTTAATACAAAATACTGAATGGACACAAATCAGTATTCCTATGTTATGTTAGTGATTATTTGGGAAGCAAGAAGGCCTCTAAACCTCGTGGTACTTAATAACCAGATTCCACAAGTAAGGCACTTTATTTATTAAATAGAAAAGCGTTTAATTGTTTCCTAAAAAGACTCAATGATGGCTCTTGTCATACGTGTAGAGGAATAGAGTTCCAGGCTTTGGCACCAGCAACAGAAAAAACCCGGCCACTGTAACAAGAGGTTTTTACTGTAGGAACTTGCATCAAGGGTAGTAGTTTGACTGTAAGTAGAGTGATTAGTTCGTGCATAATGATCACTGATTTAAGGTAACATACTTCTTCGTGGAAAGCTAACGTAATTCATCCAAAACGTGCAAGTAATGCTGCCATATTGGCATTAAAGTAATTAGGTAGGTTGCTGCATTCTAAATCAGTTGTAATCAGCATTTTTTGTGTTTGTTAGAGATAAATAGAATTTCCCTAGTCATGGTGGAGTTAGACTAAGGCAGTGATTGTGGATATATGATGACCTTTACTTGCACGCTATGTAGGCTGCTCTTTGAGGCCCTTTTAGAACACTGTTTGCTTTATATATTAAGGATAAGCTTTGCTGTCCTGCAGCCAAGCACATGGGAGGATGTCACCAGAACACAAACACACACATAGATATTTATATATATATATCTATATGTGTGTGTGTGTGTGTGTAGATATATATATATATATATATATATATATATATATATATATATATATATATATTTTAACGCCTATGCAAGGTTTGCACGCTGTATATTAAAGCAAGACTTAGCACATCTTGTTTATATATTTATGAAATCTCGGTGCTAGCCATGATGACATAGCTAGTTGAGATTTGGAGAAATTGCCGTGAATAATTAGATTGTTGCACTTTCCATATGGTTTCCTCACACAGTACCTACTTTGCCTATAAGGATGATACTTACGTTTTTTACCTAATAAATGATTAATGAATCTGAGATTGTTTTCATAGGATTATGCAGTGTACTGGTTGTGAGTATTTGCGCTGAGTGCTATTATGGGTTAATGAGGATGAGTTAGGCCCGTAGAAGTTAGACCCTGTTAACTATTTTGAATTCTAAGTATCCCCGCCTCACGACAAAATTGGGATCTTTGACGGTGATATAATAGTATATAAAGCATTAAACACTTTATATAATATGGCATGTAGGATGTCTCTTGTAAGATCATTGATTATAGTACTTTGGATGAATGAACTAAAAATTGGTTTGTGGAATGAAGTATCGTGCTTTGGAAAATAATGGGGTTTTAAAATAGCTTGCATAATAAGCTTGAAAAAATTATAATTTGTAAAGATTATGATGTATTGAATGAGGTGAAAATGGAGGATGAAATGGGGCATTCCAGAATAAAGGACTGTGACGGTAGCGGTCTAGTGGTTGGGCTACTGAAAACTGAAGAGGGTCTATGTGATAAAGGGAAGTTTGTCACCGAAGTTTGGGAGGCCCAGTTGATGGCATATCGATGAAACGCGTTGGCCTTGTATTTGTTTTAATCCTGCAGCACCATAATAATAATTTAAAAAAATGCTGTATACAATATCACTGCTTTATGTGTATCTTTGGAGGAGTTTACGGCGTGCCACAGTGTCACAGAGGATGAGGAGTCGGTGGGGAGATGTGTGTGTATATATACACACACATATATATACAAATATGTATATATATATATATATATATATATATCTCTTGTAGCAATCCGAGCACAACACTAGATGGCGGAATAATGCATAGCATGTGTATCTGCAGCTACACTTGCCATTGAACATATATATATATTTACAAACCCTTGTAAAATCTTGGTGTTTCTGTGTAACTGTCAACATGAGGGGAAAAATACTTGTTTGTAAACCCCTTTTAAGTGATATTCAAGCTCTTTTCCCTGCCATGACCTAGAACATTGAAAAATACACTCATTGGTGCTAACCTAAAGATGTCACATTGAAGCTAGTCAAACTGGATTAGCGAAACAAGCATTGGCAAAGGCAATAGTTTTGAAACTCTATATAAAAATGCCTGCTGCAGTGCAAAACAATAAAAAAAAACATGAATGCTTTGTATATGTGTTGGACCTGGCCCTTTTTGCAAGGTCATCCCTCAAACTTTATGCCTCCTTTCTCCTATTTTTTTTACCTGCTTTGTTGGCTTTAGGACTCTGGGCACTTTTCCACTGCTAACCTGTGCTAAAGTGCATATGCTTTCTGTCTAAATTGGATTGGTAATTGGTTTATCCATGATTGGCATATATGATTTACTAGTAAGTGCACTAGAGGTGCCCAGGACCTGTAAATCAAATGCGACTAGTGGGCCTACAGCACTAATTGTGCCACCCACATGAGTAGCCCTGTAAACATGCCTCAGACTTGCCACAGCAGTGTCTGTGTGTGCAGTTTTATATTTCCAATTCGACCTGGAAAGTGTACACACTTGCCAGGCCCAAACCTTCCCATTAGTACATGTAAGTCACCACTAAGGCAGGCCCTACGTAGCCCATTGGGAAAGGTGCAGTGTATTTAAAAGGTAGGACATGTGCTGGTGTGTTTTACATGCCCTGATACTACTGCCAAATTTGTTTTTCACTATTGCAAGGCCTATCTCTCCCATAGGTTAACATGGGGATTGCATTTAAATATCTTTTAAGTGCAGTTTTCCATTGGGAGCAGATAGAGATTTGGAGTTTGGGGGTCTCTGAACTCACAATTAAAAAATACATCTTTTGGTAAAGTTGGTTTTTTAGATTGTCTGTTTGAAAATGGCACTTTTAGCAAGTGGGTTTTTTCTTGCTTAACCATTCTGTGCCTCTCCTTGGCTGCTGAATCCACGTCTGGGTCAGACTAACAGTTGGGCTGTTTGTGAGTTCACTCTAGACAGTCACACAAAGGGAGCTGAGCTGTGTCCTGCATACCCTGATGAGTCTTCCTGGGCTAAGGTGGGAGGGAGGAGCTGACAGCTAAACCTGAAAGGGTTGTGCCTGTCCTCTCACAATACAGTCTCCAACCCCCTAGTGTGTATATGGGGTAGGGAAAGGAAAAGGCAGGGTTTTGTGCACTACAAACTCTTTCCTTTGAAGTTTGCCTACTTCAAAGGCAGAAATGAGTATAAGTATTGGACTGCTGACCCCACAACGTCAGAACACTTCTGGAACAAGAGAAACCTCTGCCAGGGAGAAGAGCTAGATGCCACTCTGTCTGTTGCTTTACTGTGCTGGTCCGCTGCTGCTGCTACTTCTGCCCTGGGAGAGAAAAGACTGGACTTTACTGTGTATTCTGCTTGAGAAGATTCTCCAAGGGCTTGGACTGAGCTTGCCTTCTGTTAAGAGGTCTCAGGCAAATCAAAGACCTCACTTGCCAGAACCTGGGTACTCGTACTGAGGACCCAGACTTGCCAAGTTGTGCCATCCAGTCCCTGGGCCCTTGGGTGTGAAAGCTGACTTGAAACCACGGAAAATCAGGCACACCAACTCCGGACAACTCCAGAACCGGCACCTCTGCATGACTCTCTGCTTCTGTATGTTGGATGTTTGTTGTTTTGGTCTTGTTTGATTCAGATAAATATTGGCTATTTTTCTAAACTGGTGTGGAGACCTTTTGTGGTGTTATCACTGTGTTACTGTGTGTGTTTGTACAAATGTTTTACACATTGCCTCTGAGATAAGCCTGACTGCTTGTGCCAAGCTACCAAGGGGGGGGGGAGCAGGGGTTATCAGTGCTGTGTATCTCCCTTCCCCTGACTAGAGTGTGAGTCCCTACGTGGACAGCATGTAACTGACTGCCAACTGGAGAAACCCTTTCTAACAGTATAGATGCTAAGGAGTCGATTGTGTAATGAAGATGTGTACTTTTCAAACGTAAAAAAGTCCCCCATGAACCCAAGAGAGGTGGAAGGATATACCCCAGCAGCCAACAGAATGAATGGCAGACTAAAAAAATAAATCAACTGAACTGAGTCAAGATTCAGTTGTCAATGCCTCAAGCTGATAGCCAAAGAGTCCTAAACCAAAGAATCCATTCGATGAAGGACGTTGTAAAAAGAAAGTCCTATCCAGTGTGTACAGAATATCTGCTCACCATTAATGGCATAAGTGCCTTTCCATGTAAAATCTAAACTTGCCATCCACAATAGTTTATGTATTGGCACCAGGGCAAAGAGGAGCATTACATTGTGTCTCATGAAGGAAGTACAAGGGAGAGAGTCTTTTCCTGCCATCTGTCCTAGATTACCATGGGTCAGAACCATGGGCTACAGATGATCCAAGTTGACCAGCCAGATATTCAGGATTGGTGGCCACCAACCATCAAACCAAAGCATGTGACTTTTCTAAGATTTCCAGGCACAAGGCACCTGCACTATGCCCCATAGATAAGCAAGATGCAGAAAACTGGAAAAGCAGGCATGGGAAAAGGAGAGACCACATGGAAAAAGGCCTCACGGTTGACTGTAGACTCCTACCAGACCAGCATAAATGATAAAGGTAGCCCAAGCAAGGATATGTGATTACAAATTACATAATTACCATTTCTGCTGGAAGACTCACTTGCATCAAAATGATTTGGCATGATTGAAATTCGCAGCCCCATAGGGACTCGTTTGACCTCCACGTATTTTGTTAAAGAGAAAACTTCCCACTATGTACTTATTTCTTTGCGAGAAAGTCTCTCCCATTCTCTCAGTTTGCCCTTGGTGTTTAGTTTGCTCATGGTTTTGGGAATGCTCATGTGTGTCATTGTTTCTTGATTTTCCTCTGTTTCATCTAAAAACACATTTGCTGCAGTGCTATTTATTTTGGCTTCATGTTCATTCATTCTGCCAGAACTTTCAAAAGCATATGCCAATCCGATAATGCCCTTGTGACACCTATGTTAGCTCTGTTTTCACAGTGCTGTTTGACTGCACCATTATTCTTTCTTCATGTTTAATGTGCCACATAAAAAAACATCTCCTGAGTGGTTTAATAATTTCTCTTTATCCGACTCACTCTTTTCACGGTGACTGCCACTCTCCAGTTGCTGTCTACCGGGATTAATGGTGTCACGGAATCCTCTCAATCCATTTCTCAGCTATATCCAGTGATGGTGGCTGCCTGTGCCTTCATGTTGTGCATTCAAAAGAGTTTTCCCTGTCAACGCATCTTATGGCGCGCTTTTCTCCTTTCGTTTGGCGGTGCTGGTTTCTCGGCTGGGGACTCCGAATTAAATCAACAAAGGATTCTTTCCAGCACTGCCAAACGAAAGGAGAAAAGCGTGCCATAAGATGCCTTGACAGGGGAATTTTCGCCACTGGTTTCGGACCTTTGTCTAGTGGCAGTTTTGATGCCATAAAGTAGCACAGAAGGTTTATATGCATGCTGTAAAGAACAAATCTGTATTTGAGGTGAATAGCTGAATGGATTAGTAAAGCCAGCCATTACCTGCACGCAAGGGGGGCTATGGAGAGATGAAGGGCATTTTTGCTGGGTGGTAGAGAGGGAATCCAAGGAGGAGGTCATGGGAGTGGGAGCACCAAAAATAATCTTCAGACTAGGCGCTAAAGACTGTGATGATCGGTATGTGTTAGTTGAAGTAAGAGTGTGTATTTTTTGTTTTTTTCAGTGTCTTGAGAGAACCTGCTGATTGAGGGAAGAAGCTATGGTTAGGTGACTGACATTTACTGTTGCACACATCTCACACACCCACCAGCAATTTTGTGACCATCTATGTAGGGTCGTGTTTTAGAGGTACCATTTAGCCAGAAGCAGAAATGTCATCTTGTTTAATGACTGCTTCTCACGCCCTAACTCGGGTAATGGAGAACAGCTCTGACACAGGATCAGAGACTGAGGCAGCATCTGAGGGAAAGGACAATGGAGCAGACTCTGGGAGTGATTTTTCAGTTGGAGGAGTCCCATCCGACAACTCCTGTTCTAGTGATCTGAGGGAGGCGATGGTGACAGTCGTGCTGCCCCTTCGCAAGCCCATCTGTGCAGCAGGACAATAGCGGGTTAGCCCAACCCAAAGAGGAGGTGCATGTGGCAGCAAGCACAGGCAGATTGCTCTCTTGGTAGCTCCCCAATTTAGTTCAGCCCCAAATTCCACCTTTTACTAGTGACGCTGGATGTAAAGTTGATACAGCCAATTTTTTGCCAGTCGAATATGTCCATCTCTTTTTTGATGTTGACTTCCTTCAGCAAATTGTGCAGCAAACAAATTTGCATGCAGAACCAATTCTGAGGGAGCATGGAAGCACTCTAATGCCCTGTTATAGGACATGCCAGTGGATTCCCACTTCACTGGCAGAGTTGTGATATTGTGGGTCTTACACTCAAAATGGGGTTAGTGCAGAAACCCACCTTGCAGTCCTACTGGACGCTTTGGGTAATCCGCATCTTCACACAGGCCTTGACAGGGAAGGGGCCAAATCATATTGTGGAGACATCAAAATTATCTATTACAAAGCAACCTGATTATGTAAGGCAGGCACCTGTGTTTTTGGTCCAGCCATATAGGGAAACCTATCAAACCCAGACATTTCTGAAAACTAGACATCCGGGGGAGTCCACAGGGGTGTGGCTTGTGTGGATTCCCCACAGTTTTCTTACCCAGAATACCCTGCAAACGTGAAACGTTGAATACAAACTCTATGCATTTCTGTCACACAAACTACATGAATACGCAGACACCATTACATTCTTGAATGGGAGGTGTCAGACTTGGCAGGTGCCGGCTTACATATACCACACATCCTGTTCTTTTAACATATGTTTTCTCACAATGCCTTCAACAATAAATGGCCTAAAAGAAGAACATTCCTATATTAACTCAAATTTACATACACTATACAAAATATACTATACACTTATGGCAAAGGAGGGCAGGTTGGTGTATAATGAAACCTACTTTCCCAAGACAGAATCTTGATATTTTTTAGGTTGTACAATAGGTCTACCACTGCATGTAGATACAGTTGGAGGTTCAAAATGTTCATTAGAGCCACTTATACCATTCCTCCATACACAATTTTCTACTCCTCCCTCGCAATGTATTTCTCCATCCATGTTCTCCACAGCATTTTCTTGCATACTTTCTTTATCACACTCAACCTCCGACCACAACCAATCACAGCTAGTTGTTGACCCACTGTGCAAATCCTAGTCAGATTTCCACATTAAAATCTTATTACACTTAGCCAACCTTCCCATGTGCCACACCTTCCTGCCACTCAATAAGGCTGAACATACAAAAACCTTTTTAACTTGAAGAGGATCGGATAACTTTTTATCACCCTTTTTCGTCTTCAAACCCAATTTTACCTTCACCCAATCTCCAGGTGACAACTTGACATCTAACACACTGTGGCTTTGATCCTAGTGTTCTTTGTGAACCTTTTTTGCTTTTCAAATATTGCTTTTGACCATGGCAGAGGATCACCTGCCCTGAACATTCAAATTCATCCAAGCTCTACTGTCTTTGGTGAAAGGTTCTCTTCCCCTGAGTATTTTGAAGGGACTGTAACCAGTAAGGGTAGCAGTTATCTCATACCATACTCACTAGTTCTTTTTCCCTATCCACACCTGCATTATTAGCCACCTGTATGGACCCCATAATAACCCTGTTGAATCTCTCAACAGCACCATTACCAGCTGGATGGTACACTGGGGTGTGTTTTTCTTTGATGCCATTCCTCAACAAAACATTCTTCCGCTTATCAGATACAAACTGAGGACCATTATCCCTCAGGATCGACTTAGAAATATCCTGTCTTAGAAATATTCCAGACACAAAAGATGTTGCTTCTGACATATCCATTTTCCCACTCACTCTAAATTCAGGCCACTTTGAGTAGAGATCCAGTAAGATTACTACATACTCGGGTTCACCCAATGAATTCAGAATAGGTCTCAGAATGTCAACTAACTCTTCCCAAGGGTTATCAGGGCAAAAATGTTCTCCTAACTCAGGTCTAGAAACTTTTAAGGACTTGTCCGCATTGGCACACATCTCAAAAGCATGCATAATTCTTTCAATGTCACTGTCTAACCCTTGCCACAAATATGATGTTTTCACCCTTTTTTTAGACTTTACTATGCCAATATGGCATTCATGCATGATACTAAGAATTTTTTCTCTAAGATCCTTGGGAGGAACCATCCTATCACCTCTCATGAGGAATTCATCATCGTTTAAAGACAATTTATTTTTTCAGCCTTCGGTAACAAACTCTATAACTGCCTCAAAAACGCTATCATTATCATAGGCTGTTAACCAATCCTTTTTTTTTATAACATCGTTCTTCATGTCAGTGGATCTTACTTTAACCTCATCCATAATAGCTACACTGTATTCATCCCATTCACCTGCACTCTTGTTACTCATTGGAAATCAACTACCTTATTTTTGTGACCAAGTAGATACACTACATCATAAACGAAGTCTAATAATCTTACCGTCATTTTTACAATCCAAGGTGAGGCCTTAACTGTACCTTGGGACTTTAATACCTTAACTAAGGCTTATGTTCGGTCCTTAAAGTGAACTTAGATCCCCTTAAATACTGCCTAAATGTTTCCATACTCCAAATGGCTGCCAGCATCTATTTTTCTATGACAGAAAAGTTCTCTTCCTTAGGGGTCAACGCATGTGAAGCAAATGCTATTGTGCTTTCTATGCCTTCATTTTACTTTTGAGTCAAGACAGCACCAAGCCCTTAACCACTACCATCAGTAGTTAGAATGATCTGCTCTAGATGGTCAAATCCTTGTAACGGAACAGCTGTACAAATTTCCTGTTTAATATGTTCAAACTCTTCATTTAATCCTGCATCCCACATAAGTTCTTGTTTGTTCTTAAGTAATTGTCTCAATTTATAGGTTTTGGTAGAAAAAGTGTTAACAAATGTTGAATAAAACTTTACTAATCCTAAGAAGGACCTCACCTCATTTTTAGATACTGGAGCAGGAGCCTCCCTGATAGCAGTCAAAATACTTTTTTGGGTGAAATACCATTCCTTGCAACCTAATGCCCTAATTATGTGACTAAGTTCGTGGCAAATTTACATTTTTGAGTTCAGCCATCAGACCATTAGCTGAATGTCCTTCCATTACTAGCATCATGTTCTTCCTTGTCCTTCCCCATAATGAGTTTATTGTCAAGGAGGTACATAACACTCTCCAAATTACCAAATATCTTGTGCATTAATCGTTGGAAAATGGCTGCTGCTGAGGCGAGTCCAAACGGCATGCACACTAATCTGTAACACCTAAAAGGTTTAATAAAAGAAGTTAGTTTCTTACTTGAATGGCGTAAGGGAAATTGATGGTAGGCTGACGTTAAGTCTATGGTGGAAAACCACTGAATACATTTAGATTTGGCTAATAATTCATCTATTTTTGGAAGTGGAAATGTATCCACTACTATGTTTTAGTTCAGTTCTCTTAAGCCAATACAGAGCCTGATCTGCCCATTAGATTTACGTGCTACCAATAAATGGGCTAACCATTTAGCACTTTCAGGAGGCTCTATTATTCTGCTACTTTCTAGCAAGTTCTTGCACTACAGCTTCTCTTACTTTCATGGGGATGCTCCTCACTTTGTGGCAAACAGGCACTGCTTCTCCCTTTACCACTATTTTATGTTTAAATTTCAATAGTTTCTCAACTTTACCTTTAATTTCCCTGGTTCCTCTAGTGGAAATACTTGGTTATTACTATTTGGGTTAAGTATGATGCATAAGGCTCCCTGGTCCATCCACCCTAAGACAGACAGTCCCTTACCTGCTACATACAGTGTCCCTTATTCCTTCCACCCATTAACGTCAAAAGATAATGTTTTACATCCCAACAAAGGGATCTTTTCTCCTGTAAATGTAACTGGGCATACATTGGAAGGTGACATTTCATTCCCTAGAAATTTCCCAAACTTCCTTACAAATAATTGTATAATGTGACCCTGAATCAGCTACAATGTGTATCAGTGCACCACCAATTTTCATATCACACATCCGTTCCTTTTTCTTCCTGTCAATTCCTAACACAGTGATCTCAATACTCAAAATACAATCTTCATTTGATTCATTGTGTTCTGCTGGACTTTCTTGCTCATCCACTACATAATTAACCATTGAATTGTAGGTTATTTCCTACAAACATTTGCAAAATGTCCTTTGTCCTGTGATACCACAATAGGAACATTTCAATTTTATAGCAGGGCAATTTTTGCCTCCAGCAAGGTGTATTTTTACCCATTTGATATTTCCTTGGTCCTGGTTTATATACGGAATTCTTGGTATTTTCAATTTTCTTCTCCTCATTCATTACTTTACATACTGATACTAATAGAATATTACCTACAATATTCGTTCCCTCCTAACACTAGAAAATTCTTCACCACTGTCATCAATAGTGGCTATATAATTTAGGAAATAATAATTCCAATCAGGCCATTTCATTGCTGGTTTACCTACTCTGGGAAGAAAAGGAACTGGAAGTGTAAGTGACAACATTTGTGCACACATGCTTTCCTTATGACCAAAGAAACCCAGGTAAAAGTGTCTACAACGCTCTACAGCACACTACACGTGTATGCCTAATTTACAGACGTTTTAGTACTGAATAAATAATTATAACATATGATAAAGGTGCACGAATAATATACTAAACTATAATTACTTTCACACAACTTTTATTATGTTCCATTTACTGATTTGTAAAGCACATGGTGTGGGCATCACCGATTAAATTTCTGTGCCCAACATTGATGCTCTTGGTGAAAGGATGAGAGCTTTGAAGTTCTGTAAATATTCCTAGACTACTTTACTTTTTAGGTACATTCCTTTTACATGACTTCCCTTAACTGAATTGTGATGCACAGGGTGTGCGCATCACAAATTAAATTCCTGGAGAAAACGATGGTGCCCGTAACTGGTAACCTGTCTGATTATAAAATGGCACACTCTGCATATGCCCAGGAGGACAAGACGTGCGTAGGTGCCTGATTCCAAAATGGCACCACGCATGCTGAGTATGTAGAAATGACATAGTCCAGCATGCGCAGCAGGATAAGAGAAGTAGCGCGATATACGCTCCACAACCTCGCGTAAGGGAGGTGTGGTAATATAATTTACATATGTTACCATTTGTTACTATGAGATGTACTGTTACTATGGGAGTCACTCATGCTAGTGAGCAAGACAGTTCTTGGAATGTAGAATGTAGAGGGGCAAGGGAGATTCTTTCTTAGGCAGTTGAGTTTGGACGTCTTGCTGACAGGATGAGGCTTCTAGTTGTTCCGTTTATCTTACAATAAAATGAATCTACACAACTACCAATGAAGAAATACCTTTTCTGTTACTTCAGGAGGTTTCCCCAAAGCACCTCAAAAGTAATGTCTCACCAACCAGAAGTGCTGTCCATACGGAAACAAAGGTAACCGGCAGCTTACTTCCAAATCCTGCTCTCCAGTAACTGCCCAAAATCAGATGATTCTTGAAGGGTATAGAAACAGCAAACTGGGTTCACACATCACCAATTGTGGAGAGAAAGATGAGAACTCAAAGGTAAGTTCAAAGATAACTTTAATGGAGAGCAGGTACATCTACTGCCTCGTCCACATCCAGCCGCCAACTGCTGTGTCCGCAGTCACCATTACATTCTCAAATGGAGGCTGTCAGACTCGGCACGCGCAGGCTTACATACACCACAGGCACTGTGCAAAAAATGCATCAGTTTTCATTGGAAAAATGTGATGTGTCCACATTGTGTGTTGGGGTGTTTCCTGTCGCGAGCACTAGGCCTACCCAAACAAGTGAGGTACCATTTTTATCTGGAGACTTAGGGGAGTCCTGGTTGGAAGGATGTTTGTGGCTCCCCTCAGATTCCAGAGCTTTGCATTGCTGAAATGTGAGGAAAATGTGCTTTTTAGACAAATTTTGAGGTTTGCTAAAGTTTCTGGGTGGCAGAACCTACAGAGATCCCCACAAGTCACCCCATTCTGGATTCCCCTAGGTGTCTAGTTTTCAAAAATGTATATGTTTGCTAAGATTCCTTAGGTGCCAGCTGAGCTAGAGGCCACAATCTACAGCAAGACACTTTGCAAAAAATGCATGTTTTCATTGGAAAAATGTGATGTGTCCATGTTGTGTTTTGTGGTGTTTCCTGTCGCGAGCACTAGGCCTACCCACACAGGTGAGGTACCATTTTTATTGGGATACTTGGAGGAACACAGAAGAGAAGAACAAGAGTTATTGCCAATTGTCTTTCTCTACATTTGTGCCTTCCAAATGTGAGACAGTGTGTAAGAAAGAAGTCATTTTGAGAAATGCCCTGTAATTCACATGCTAATATGGGTACCCCTGAATTCAGAGATGTGCAAATAACCTCTGTTTCTAAACTCCATATCTTGTGCCCATTTTATAAATACATAGGTTTCCTTGATACCTGTTTTTCGTTCTTTATATTTTACCAAATTAATTCTTACATAGTCAGTACACAATGAAAACCCATTGAAAGGAGCAGCTCATTTATTGGCTCTGGGTACTTTGCATTCTTGATGAACCTACAAGCCCTATATATCCCCACAGCCAGAAGACGTAACCGTATATTGCTTTCAAAAATCTGCCATAGATGGAAAGGGTTATAGTAGAAAACTTAGACAGAAATGGCTGTTTGTTTTCAACTCAATTTCATTTTTTTTAATTTCAACTGTTACTTTCTGTAGGAAAACCTTGAAGGATTTACACTAAATACTCCTTGCTGAATTCAGAATTTTACCTACTTTTCAGAAATGTTCCTGTAAAATTCCAAAACTCAGTTGAAAAATGTGGTTTCTGATTAAAGTTCACCTGTTCCTGAAAGCTGGGAAGATGGTGAATTTAGCACTGCAAACCCTTTGTTGATCCCATTTGCAGGGAAAAAACAGATGCTTTTGTCTGCAGCACTTTTTTCCCATTTAGCCAAAAAAAACATTTTATCTGTATTATGACTAATTTCTTGCTCCAGGGATACCCACCAACTCTGGGTATCTATAGAATCCCCAGGATGTTGTAAAAAAAAAAAAAGGACGCAAATTTGGCTTGGATAGCTTAGGTGGAGAAAAAGTTATGGGGACCTCAGTGCATACCTACCCAAATAACCAAAAAAGGGCTCTGCACTGGGGGAGGGGCTGGCAGCTAAGGGGTTAAAGTGTGGTCTAAGCTGTGTTTTTGTTAAAAATAATAATAAACGGTGCTGATGTTCTTATGCACACTGTTGCAGTGCATATTGGTGAAAGCATGGCACAGTGATCCTGTCTGAGGCAGGTCAATGCTCAACAAAAAATGTACAATGCTTTGTTCCAAAGACTTTGATCTGGTTCATAAATGCTAGTGGACTCGGGGCTCTGGGGCAAATGGCTGAACATAAGAAGTTAGCTGGTGCTCTTCACAAACATTACTTTAAACTCCCTCAAATACCTATTGATTTTTCACAGCTGCAAGTGTCATCAAACTACTCATATGACACTTGTGAAGCCATACTGTGTTTCCCCGATCATCAAAGTGCCCAGCTCAACACGTTTTCATGCTTTGTTGCTGAAGTCACACACTTCATGTTCATTGTTTTGGCATTATTGCCCCCAGCAACCCCTGATGTGTATTCTGTCCAGACCCAGTGGAGAGGAAGGGTCTAACGCTCATTCTGAATATCCCTCTTTTGGAACAGTAATACTGCACCCGGTACATCCTGGTAACGCAAAGAGTGGTATTTACATTTTTGTGTTATATTATTTTCACATTTGAGTTATGTACCTGGGAACAGGGGCTAATGCAGTAATATTGTTTACTTTTCACTATTGCTACTGAACAAACAGAATAGTGTGGGCAGGGGCGTAGCTTCAGTGGGTTGCCCCCACCCGCCCACCCAAAAAATGTATTCTGTAATAAATAATTGGATACAGGTGCTTTCAGTCGGATATGTGAGGTCTCTGTCGGATTTCACCTGGGATTTCCACATACCCGCAGACAAAAACACATACACTCGGGTCTCTGTTTTGAAGGTCTTAAAAATGTTTGTTAGTTTGAAAAATATTGGGTTTTAAGTACTCCTAGCAGACTGCCCCTTAGGCCCCGCTCATGCTCTGCTTCTCAGATTATGTATTTTCACAAGATAGGCCAGCGTGATTGTTGGGAAATCTTAAATTCACACCACCTCAATCCAAGACCATGCTTCGCCCCTGACTGTGGGTTTACTTGGCCAGCTCTGGTCAGGAGAAATGTGCGATATTTTTGCACTGCTTGCAATCATAATTCCGAAAGGGGCGCAACCACCTTCTTGAGCACAAATCAGATTTACTGACCCTCCTGCAATGATGGCCAGCGGTAGGGTCGTGACCAGATCCCAGAATATCCCCTGCATCCTCTATACTTCTTAGACAGTATTGGCAAGACAGCCAACCCCGTTGTTCTTTTCGGGGAAAGGGATATGGGAAAGCATGCATTTCATGCTTGACTCTTTAACTTTAACAAAACAGGAAACAGATTTTCTGCACGTATTCATACATTTGTATTGTACTCATCTAAGATGAGAAATCCTCATCAACTGAGCTTTTCCCTGCCCAGAAAGGAGCTGGCCGGGAAAAAATAGGTTTTCGGAAAGCCAGGCCTTCCTCTGCACGCTGTGTAGAGTGTTTACTTGGTTTAGGCGCCCCATTGTTTCAGAGGTAAGTGGCCTACAAAGAACAATAACTTCTCAAGGGACTTGGACAACCAGAGACTTCCGACTTCCGCTTCCCTTCTGTTCTTCAAATCCTCAGCCCGCTAAATATTCTCCGACTTCTTAACAGCCCGTCCATCCAGAGGCTGTAACACAAACCCCTGCGGCGCAGTAAGGCCCCCGCCCTTCAGTGGTTCATAAGGACTATTGGTGCATATTTTGAGATATGGGAGTCTCGGGCTCCATCCCCACGTTCTGCTGGAGGATCCACCATTTTACCTTCCGCCACTGTGTCAGCCTGACACTATCTGCGAATACTGAGAAAACGTGGCGTCACTCGTGATCTGATCCACTGAAATATGTGCACTTACTGATCTGGCAGTGCATCAAAGAGGCCAGTGGGGCTGGGGCGGCTAATCATGGAGAATAAGGGAGTACCCAAAAATGAAAATGCCCGCCAACCCCCATCTTTGAATAAAATCTTCGGTGACTCAGGGAGAGCAAAGCCAGTATGCACAGCTCTTTCTAGAATAGTTTCCTTAATCCTTAAATCCAGCAATTTTTCCATCCATCCTTTCATCCACTCTCCACTTTTAGCTTTCCATCCCATCATTTTACTTATCCATCAATCCTTTCAACATACCATCAGTTCTTCCACCATTCCCCATCAATAAACATTCATTATCCTTCCGTTCTCACATTCATCCATTAACCTTCCACACTCCCATGCACCTTTTCAACATTCCATCCCTTCAATGACCATCCAGTTCACATGACCCACCTACTGATGCACCCTCTCATTCTTCCATCCATTCATCCTTTGACGTATCTATCTATCTATCTATCTATCTATCTATCTATCTATCTATCTATCTATCTATCTATCTATTTATCTATCTCATCTAATCTATCTAATGTAATCTATCTAACAATCTAGCTATCTATCCGTCCTCTCACAAATTAAACCATTCACCTTCCATCATTTCATCTTTACATCAATCCAACACTTTTCTTCCTTTGTTCTTTCCCTTCACGTGTTCTTCCTTCCATGTTTCTTTTATTGTTTTCATTATTCCTTCTTTTCGCCTTTGCTTGCTACCTCCCTCCCTTTTCTGCTTTCCAGTTCCCATCTAAACATCATTAGTTTCTCAGTCTTTTCTTGTTTTATTATTTTCTTTATTACATTTCTCTCTCCCGCTCACTCTTTTTTGTCCTTTCTTCCATGTTTTTATCTTTAGTCTCTGTACTCTTTTTGATTTCCTTAGCAGCCTCTGACATCCACCCCTCGGCTTACACTTGATCCTTACAGCATTTTATGAGGTTTTTGCTGCATAAAGAGTGGTCAATATAAATCTAAGAAATGGTTAATGTGACCTACATTATCGGGTCATGGCTTCCAATGACAGCCCCTACTTTAGAGCCTAAAGCGAGTGCTGGATGGCAATGCCCCCGAGTCGGGCCTGGCACGATGCTGCCAGATTACCTGGCATGCTCCCACTCTCTGGGCAGGTGCGCGCCTCATTCTGTGCACGTGCTAAGAATACTCTGCCAGGCAGGTACCAGTACTAGTCTGGCCTACTGGGATATTAGGCCAGAACTTTGCTCCTGAAAACACGATGAGGCTGGGAAATATTCACTCCATGTCAGCAGAGCCATACTGCTGGACTCTGGCTGTGCCACCCCTACTGCCCTTGTAATGACCCTCGGCTGCCAGTGGCGGGTGGCCCTCCAGGGCACCTTGCATACCAAGCTAGCACAGCAGGGGGCACCGCAGGAACCCAACCCTCCAGGAGGCACCAACCTTCAAGGGAGCCCCACCCGATCCAAGGGTAATGAATGTGTGCGAGACGGGTGCTCAGGGACCTCTCACCACATTCTGCAGAGGGGCCTCGACTTCTTGCGTTACACCCCTGGCGCCGCACGTTTTACTAAAGTGATAGCCGGCGCTGACAGTGGCCACCAAGTAATTCCGTTGCTATTCCTTCTTTCCAAAGACTAAGGTAGAAAAAGAAGTGATTGGCTTTCAATACGGATACTACCTCCTCCTCGGTTTTACTTGGTTTAAATCGGGGCTCTTGTGACAGCCCGGTGGTTTCCGCAGCGCAATTTCATGTTTTTATCTCAGCAACTGAATCAGGGAAAACACCGCAGCCAAATGAAATGAGAGCAGGAGTTATTTTTAAATGGATTGTTGTGCAAAACCGCAAGCTGGGGAGCCGTGTGTTGTGGCTCCGGCAGGCTTTTTCGCAACACCACGTGCCTTTCGGGCACTCCGCACCTTATCGTGTTTCACGTACACGGGCTGCACCACAAGCGACACGTGATTATGCGGCTGCAGAACTTTCCATCCAAATAATGTGTTTCCGGCAAAACCAGATCAAAAGTTTATTAAACAAAAAAAGTACCCCGCAGGTTGCTGCGCCCTGGCAGACGTTTTTCAAACGTTCACTTTCAGCCGCTGATTCCAGTACTGTGATGTTAGGTGGGTACAAATATGGATTTTTTACAAGACTGTAGTGATATCCTCAATTGTTTAACCGGATAAACGATTTTGTCAAAAGTACAATAAAATCCTGATATACTAAGTAGCATGAACCAGCAAAGCAGCCTCATCACCAGGTTTCCCCAAATGCTGGTGATACCTACTAAAGTTAAATACCATCCTAAGAATACATTTTTGGGGCGAGCCTACTAAACAGCGCTAGGGGTGGGTGAAGAATTCTGCTCCGCCAGCGGAGTTTACGGAGCTTTACACACCCCACGCTCTGTGCAGAGTTCTGAAAAACTCAGTGAAGCAGCGCAGAGTGAAGTTTTCTCTTGAGCGGCTCCCCAACGTAAAGTTGGAGAGCGAGAGAAATCACTAACTTGGAGAGTGCAAGCGGGATTTCTGAACGCGGGCGGTTGCACCAGTTGCTACCACTCGCTTTGAGAAAGCTGCCGCTCGCGTTGAGGAAGCTGCTGCTCGAGCAGAAAATCTACTCAAGTGACAGAAAGAAGTTAGCGCCCTTGGCGCTGTGTGATGCCTTCTGTGCTGATTTTACAATGTGGTGGAAGCTCCTGGCACTGAAAATCAGCACAATTTACCTAAACTCCGCCGCTTGCAGAACTCCATGTAGCTTGGCAGAGTTTTTTCGTCACTTTGCGGAATTCTGCATAGCAAAACTCCACAAACATCTCCCAGGTCTAGACTGGGCAGGTCTAGAAAGCCCAGGTCTAGAACTATTGTGGGCTTGCCAATAGTTTGAAGGGCTTACAGATCGAAAGTTGCTCCCCACCAGTTGCTTTTATTGTCACTTTTATTTGCTTATTTCTTACTTCAATGCCTTTCCTTGATCAGCTTGCCCATCTTGTTTGTCCCTTCGCTGGAGCATACACTCTTTACTATCTCTCTGACTGGGTGGCTCCTATCTTTCCACTGCTTGCTTTTAGGAAACATATTTTTTTCTTTTTGATTATGCACTCCGTGAAAGTGCATCTGTTTTCTCTCTGACATGTGCCCCCCCCCCATATGCCTATCCTGAATACCCATGCTCCATACTTGTGCGATTCCTCCCTGCCGTCTTATGCGCTTCTTTCCGGCTCCCTACATTGTTGCCACTTTCATGTTCTTCTTGTTCTCTCATGTGCTGTCCCCTTCGCCACTTTCATGTTCTTCTTGTTCTCTTATGTGCTGTCCCATTCTCCACTAATGCTCTCCCATGTCCTCTACACACTGAATTTTTTTCTCTTAATGTGAGCTTCTCCTCTACTCCCTCTGATGCTGTCTCCCTCATGTGATGCTTAGCCATGCGTCACCCCCCCTCCCAATCTACCCAATCACTCTTACATTACACTTGGACAGCCACGCAGTCATTTTATTAAAAAAACAACTGCTTTTTCGTGATAAAAAATATTAATTTTTTATTCGCTTATCCAAGTGGCATCCACCATCTTGGACCAGTAATTCAAAAATAAAAGCAAATGGCACCCACGTCAATCCGGTATTGCACATGTGTCATCACCATATGCCAGCAATGGCTGCATCACTATGCCTTTTTTTAATTAATATATTTGTTTGACAATGTCACACAGCATTGGGCAAAGGTTGAGGCTGTAGACCATAACCAAAAGGCATTGGAAAAGCCTATACCTCCTAAAGGCGAGAAGTATTGCTTTACCAATATTTGTTTATTCATGAAATGAAGTACTCATTGCATGAAAATCAGGGTGGAGCTTGAAGTGAATTTTTTAACCAGCTCCCAAAAATGCTTCAGCCAGGCCTTCCACTGCGGAATAATTTCTGATCTGGTAGGTGAAAAGATAATCCCCAGATTTGGTGGGGGTGTAGAGGAAGTAATTTCGCCATGGGGAAACCTGTTTTCCCCATTTAGAAAAACAAATGCAAAAAATGCGCATTTGAACAGTGCTTCCTTTCCCTGTTGTGGGGACTTCTCCACATGCACAACTAGGCTAGGGAATAGGAGCCCACCTGGAATGTCACATGGCATTCCCCAAAGTAAACAAGAACAAACCTGCGCCTGGCACCGCATTTTTACTCCTGGAAACTGTTGTGAATTACAGAAAATAAAAAAAAAGATCATAAAGGCACAAAGGCAGAGTTGTCCCCCCCAAACTTTTCCTACTTTCTCAGTGAATTGGCCCCTGTGTTCTCTTAGTAGATAACTAGGTACATGGTAGTTTCAAAATTTCTCTGCTATGCCCTGACAGTGACTGATGTTTTTATTGCATATTAAATATGTCAATGTGCACTATTTAGCAGGGGCGGCTCCTCCGCTATAGCGGAGGAGCATCGCCCCCGTCAGCAGCAGGAGCTGCAAAACATTTATAGTAAAAACATAATTAACTCAGTTCATTATGTTTTTACTATAAAAGTGGGCTGGGCCATGGGCGTGTCGGGGACAGAGGGGGAGGGCACAGCACTCCCCCTCACTGCGCATGTATGTTTGGCCAGCTGTCTCGGGCCAGCCATACACACATGCGTAGTACGCTCTCTCCAGCCCAGCAACAAAGATGCCGAGTTGGAGAGAGGAGAGAGCATGCACAGGCTCCCAGTCTGCCTGGGAGCGTCCTGGCTGGGTGCTCCCAGTCAATCCTGACGCTGCTGTGAGGATTGGCACCATCCCCGCCATGTGCCACCCCTTTTCCCTCCTGCGAGACACATCTGCTATTTAGAGGAACCTGGATGCCTTGATTTCTATATTATCATTCTTGTAATGGCACTCTTTGTTTTTTGTTTCTGGTCCAAAACGTCAAGCCCCTGTTGGCTACAAAAAGAAAAATATTGTGCCTTCCATGGTTTGGGTGATAGAAATTATATTTTTATCATTGTTTTCAATTCCTCTTATTGTCTCATCATGAACCTATAACTCCCACTGGATGTCTGGTATTTTTCACACAATGCTATTTAGTTGTGTATTATTAAGAAATTTTCTCTTATTATAAATAATGTTGCTTGTGCGCCTCAAACCAGGGCCACTATTGATCCAGTAAGATAATTACTATTTTCAAAAACATAGAATTCATGATTAACTCTAAAACGGTGTAGAAACTAATAAACCTACTCAAAATATTGTTAAAAAAGTTAAATTGTAAACAATTGTCCTCGGAATCCCTTTTGTATAACTATCATATCCCCAGTACAAATGCATAGAGGAGAGCCAGGCCTGTTTCTGTGCTGTACAAAGAGTATGTCATAACATGGTAACTCTTGAACTTAGTGCATGATATCTGGGCTTCCAAGTTCTGAAACATGGCGCCGCAACTACAGCTACCACTTTCTGAGCGCTACTCAGTGGCATAACAAAGGCCCCTGCAACCCCCGTGGTGTGGAGGGCCCTGAGCGCCAGGGGCCCCACGCAGCACAATGCCCTGGCCTCGGAGCACCTGTGTGAGACCGGAGGGGGCCGCCTCCATGTACTGTGCAGGGGAGCCCCTCAAGTTCCATTATGCTACTGGCTCTACTGTACTTTAGAATTTGGAGAGACAACAAATTACCGGGAGAGCGAAGCCAGTGCCGTGCTAACTGTCGGCTGCGGCTTTAAGAGCTCGTGCACGAGCCGAGTCAAGATAACGTTGGGGATACGACTCATGAAACAAACATTAAAATATGATAAAATCTGTTCAAATTTAAAATAGAGTAGTTTTAGCATGCGGAAGTATTTCATCTTACATCAGGTTATGTCACTGCACTGAGAAGCATTTATTAAAAATTATAGTTTTTGAGCTTGAACTTAGAAACATTCTTGCTCCCCCACCCCACTCCAAGGACAAAGCCATTAGTGAACTAAGACACATGTCAATTGTCATGTGCATCCTATATGTGGCCTATGTTATTATTAGGCCTCCTAGTTTCCTGTTTGTACTGATATTCACAGATACCTACACACAGAAAGCTATCACTTTCCTGCCTGTATTTATTTTCGACTATGGAAAAATACAGAAAATAGGTCTTCTTTGGATGATTCTCACTACTGTCAGTCACAAGTGTAAGGTCAGTAGGTGTGCAGATTGACAGATATGAGAGTTAAAAAAAAGAAAACATTTTCCTAAGGAAGTTTAAATAAGTGCAGATATAAATCTGTTTACACTGTTCTACAATGAAATTTTTTTCAGATAACTTTATTAAAGTGTATACCACTGGATTCTTTTGGACATTCAATTGGAACTATACATTTATAAGTTAAATAAATATGGATATATACCCATTGCAGCTTCATATATACACTAAAACAAAAAATTAAAAATGATAAATGAAGATGTAAATGAAGTCATGCATTCATTCCTCCAAGCACTGTCTCATTATTGCATGTATCCACCTAAACAATCACAATAAACTCACACACGAAGTCAACAACATACGCAAGATAAATTAAAGAATAAATGTACAAAAAGAAAAAAAAGAAAACATGCTGGCCCTGAAAATGGCAGACATATGCTTGCAATAACAAATAAATTAAACATAGCAGCAGATGGCCATCGTGCAATAGTATTGTACATGGTGTTTCATTGTTTTGAAGTTCCAGTATGACCACCACATTTAGAAACAACGTGCTGGTCATCTTGGAATGGTAAAACAGTGAAACTATGGACATTACCTTTCAGTGACAGTGGCCGTGTGGGGATGTGGTGCACTGCAGATTAAATCAATGGGAAGCAAGCAGCCTGTTAGCCTTGCCCCAGTAGCATGCTCTAAAAATAACAATAATAAAAAGATGAGAAGAAAGAAATGAGAGGAAACAATGGAAAACTAAAGGACTAGCCTTCCAGCCCAGGCACTGAAGCACACTCATTTTCAGGTGGGTGTGCATGTGTTTATAAAAATGCAATCACTCATGGGGCAATACAGCCAATGTCTAAAGTGGATGACCTTTCACCCCATTCTGAACGCTATGATGTATGTAAGAGGGGTGTGCTTCAGCCATTGTCTCTATTGCCTGGTAAGTGACAGCAATTTTCTGAATAGCTTATGAACAAAAATTAAACACTGCACTCCAGGTACAGGCTTATTGTCTTTTATTGGTACTTTCATAAAACAGATCATAACTATGCCACCAGGTATAACTTTTCCCAATGAACAAGTCAGACCTATAGCGTTTACTACTGGCTTATCATAAGCGACTCAGATCTCCCACATTGAGGTGACACATTACTACCACGCAAACATCAGGAACACAGTAATACATTTATAAGTATGTACAAAGTTACAGTTGTCAGAATCATATAAAATCCCTCCCAGTAGGGCCTAACAAGGATTGTCACAATGAAAATCTTCTACCCCACGAATTGTCTCAGGGGGTGACAAACACGCAAACTGTTCTCTACTATATGTGAGATACCATGTAATGAAATGGCTGCTTACAGCATGTAATACAGTGTGATAAAAATCCACAATAAAAGGCCTATTGGCTATATCAAATGCTTTTCACAAATAAATAAGCTTTGCCTATTGCCTTTGTCACATCTTTCTATAATAAAGTGATCAGACCTGTAATTTCAGACATTGCTCCTACCAGTGAATCAATACAGTGTGTACCCTTTATCATTGGATTGTCACCATAGCCAAATCAGGCCTACTGGTTGAGCTTAAGCTTTCGAAAAATGGAAACCATCAGGTATACACTCACAAGATAAGACATGTAAATAGCACTACCGTTGGCACAGCAAAATACTAAGGCCCAGATTTACGAGAAAATGATGCTGCGTCAAATTTAGCAGTGCACTGTATTTAATAGAATACCACGTGCCCCTGCATTGCTCCCTGTGCCAGCACTAAATTTGCTTCCAAGCACCAACCCAGCCACCCTTGCGCCATGTGCAAGGATGGCTGCACTACGAGGAAGATTGTTTTTGTGCGGGAAGGGGCACCTTCCTGTACAAAAACAACATTCAATGGCCTTTTGCTCTTTCTATGTGTGCTGCATCTTGCAGCACACATAGAAATAGCAAAGAACTAGGAGAAATGAAAGCATTTCTCCTTGTTGCGCCATGCCAACGCAGTCCCTGGTGTGGCTTTTGATTTTGGCGCTGCCTCGGGTTTACAAAAACTCGTAAATCTGGGGCAGCATCGAAATGCACTGGGTGTTGCTGTGGTACCCCCACTGCAACACCCAAATGCACACCCCTTCCACGCAAAGTGCTGCATCTGAAGAGGCCGTATGAGTTAAGCCACAAAAGGTGGAGTAACGGCACCTTGCAAATACGGCGCAGTGCATAGCGCTATCGGAGAGTCACTGATAGTGATGCTCCAGAGGCTTTTAGACTTGTAAAGCTGGCCCTGGGTCTCCTGAGAGGGCCTAACACGGGCTGTGGCAGTGCAAATCTTCTATCCCCTGAGTTTATCAGAGGGAGAAACCAATATTTAAACCCTTGCCTAATGTGGTAATCTGTGAGTTTCCATGTAACAAAATCCACCCTTAAATGTCTTCTGACTTTAGCATATCCTTTTCACACTAAATAAGACAGGCAAATTGACATTCTAGTAACCTTTCATAATAAAGAGTTCTCGCTTATAGCCTTGGTCACTGACGTGAACGCATAATCAACCAAGCCCTGCTGCATTCAGCATAAGCTTTCAGACAGGCACCCAGAGATGAACAAACACCATAAATATCTAATTATCTAGGAGGCTTTTGTTTAACCTGATATGCCAAGCTCCATCACAGAGGCATGTGTTTGACCAAAAAGTCAAACTCAATAGCTTTGCTTGATAATGAGCTAGGCTCAAGCAGACAGATAAACAAATCAAAAGCTGCCATTAGATGAACCAACACCTGGGTGGAACCACAGTCCCTTTCTTTATGTAGCACTCCTGAAAGCTCTTTTTTTAGTCTCATAAGGTCTGCCGACAGGTGCACTATCATACCAGACTTAAAAAGCATCACAAGACTCTCTTCTGTGCCTATGCACCAAGGTCAAAAAATGACCCAGTGTACTGCCATTTGATAAAGTTTGTTTTGACCAATGACTTTGTGTTTCACCACTGCGCATATTAGTTGCTCAATGTTCACCAGTAGCACATGGTATGTTTTGTTCAGTTTAGCCGCCTATGGGCTTTGACATTGCATTAGTCATTACATTCTGTATTCTGCCTATTGGCTTTGACATGGCATTAGCCATTACTTTCTGTATTCAGTTGAGCTGCCTATGGGCTTTGACATTGCATTAGTCATTACATTCTGTATTCTGCCTATTGGCTTTGACATGGCATTAGCCATTACTTTCTGTATTCAGTTGAGCCGCCTATGGGCTTTGACATTGCATTAGCCATTACATTCTGTATTCTGCCTATTGGCTTTGACATGCTGTATCCAGTCTAGCCGCCTATTCGCTTTGACATTGCATTCCTATTGGCTTTGACATGATGTATTCAGTTTAGCTGCCTATTGACTTTGACATGCTATTAGATATTCTGCCTATGGGCTTTGACATGAGATTATACATTGCATTTTGTATTCAGCTCAGCTGCCTATTGGCTTTGACATGATATAAGACATTGCATTTTGTATTCAGCTTAGATGCTTATTGGCTTTGACATGACACTAGACATTGCATTTGATATTTAGGTTAGCTGCCTATTGCCTTTAACATGACATTGCATTTGATATTTAGGTTAGCTGCCTATTGCCTTTAACGTGGAGTTAGACATTGCAGTTGAGAATCCAAGCTGTATTTTTCCAAGCTGTGTTTTTGCACCAGAGAACCAAGATGTTTTTCTCACAGTAGACTAGACATGATAAGAGAGAGTACATGGGTGTTGTTTTTTCTTCGCTTGAGCTTGGGAACAGGAGTAGTCTTGGAGACCTGGCCAGTCTCCAAAAGGCTTGCTCAGTTTCCCAGGTCTGAGAGGAGGGGGCACACCTTTGTAACGAATGTAACAGGCTGCAGAGAGTCAGATTCGAATCTGCCGGACCTCGTGCTGGAGCTTGGCGCAGGCTGCCAGCAATCCCGTGTGGGTAGATGAATCTCTCTTTCTCGCGGCTGACAGGGGTCATCAGCTTGCAGACCTTAGAAAGATGAAGCTGTAGATAGTTCCCACACGGTGAAGTATTTGTTTTGCTTTGCATTCAATATCTTATAAATATAACCTGCTGTGTATATTGCAAACTGATATATTTTGTTTCATTAACGCGGACTTGAAAGCTACTAATTCGTCATTCATAAATATTGTGGTTGGGGAAGAACTAACAACAATAAAAGTCTTCTTTGACCTCAGAAGTGCATTTCTGTTGTGTTATGTTAGTGCTTAGAAACTAGCTAAGAGGAAAGCACTACAATTGGTACCAGGAGTCGTGGGGTCGGTCATTAAGAGGTGATTAAGAGGGTGTTGACGAGTTGGTAGATTTCTAAGTGCACACTTTAAAAGTGTAATTGTTTTTTGTTGTTTGGAGAATTACAGAAATTGTTTTTTTTGGAGAATCACAGTAGCACCGCAGACCATGTCTGAGAATGCATGTGTTGATAAACTGCCTGATGGTGCTAAGAAAAACTGTGAATTGTTTTCTGTTTGGGGAATTACAGAAGAAAATGCATGTGTAGCTAAAAGGCCTGATAATGCTTTGAGAAATAATTCCTGTTGTATATATGTAGATAACGTGTCTTTTGGAAGTAATGATGACAGAAAGGTTTGGATACCTTTATCTGCTTACAGAGAAATGCAGGAGAAATGTAGGAAGTTGGAACATGAAAATAGGAATTTACGTGAGCAAATTAGCCAGGATACAATAATTCAAAATAATGCTGAAAGTTATAAAAATGAAGAATCTTTCTTGTCCCATTCCAGTAATGAGGGGGTTAAGACAGCTCCGAGCTGCACTGAGTTCGAGTTACCGTTGGAAAATGCACAAGTAAAACGAAGGATTTTAGAGCAAGAGACACCGAGTTTCATTAGCTTGTTTGATTTTTGGAAAAAGAATAGCTCTCATTTGAGTGAAATCCTAACACTTTTGTATATGGTCACTGTGAAAAATAATATGCAGCTGCGCGCTTGTGATTTGGCAAATGAAATAATGCAGACTTTAGGTTTCTGCACAGTGCAAGAAGGAAATACTTATGTACATGTAACTCAAGAACAAGGAAAGAAAATAGTGCCCCTAGCTAGAATCATACAATGGATCTGGTACTTGCAAGACAGGGCTAGAGTACCACAGGTAAAAGAGTTATCAATGAAGTTGTGTGCACCATTTGAATTCGTGTCTACTGAAGATAAAAAGCATGTTTGTTTTACTAATGATTCATTGACTGAAATGTTGTTTTCTGGCACAGGAGAAGGAATGGAGTTGTATAATGTGTGTCAGATTTTAAAGCAAGAGCTACGTGAGATGTGTCATTTTTACGCTGATTTTTGGTTCATTGCTAATGTTTTAGCACCTAACTGGTTCAATTACCTTGCAGATGTTAATGAGAAAAATTCAGAGAGAGAAGTGTACACCCAGAATTCTGCCTTAGTGGGGATGGCTAAGTGGGTGCCCCAGAAATGTGAACAGCTGAGAGAAAAAGCCACTTACAGGTGGGCAGAGATGAGAGAGATGCACATTCCCCTAGATTTGATAAAAACTGTGCAGCACGCACAAAAGCAATCTGTCATGCAAGCAGTCACAGAGCAGTTGGGGAGAGGAAAGTTACCAGGACAGAAATGGCAAATTGATCAGGTTTTAGGGAGAGTGATTGCTGCAGATTACCAAGGAAAAATCGAAATTATGCTGATACCTAGAAAAGAATCTGATTCATTCAAACAAATTGGAGACAGAATGGCCCAAATTGGCAAAAGTGCAGTGAATGGAGGTTTGTTAAAGAAGGAGTCTGCCCCAGCCCTTCTGACAGTGCAAGAAAAGGGAAGCTGTGGTGCAGCAGATAAAAACCTCAGTGCTGGTGTGTGGGCTGAAGCCCCAAGTGATCCTCCAGAACCTGCAGAAAATATAACAAAGGGCCTCAAAAACGTCCTGCTGATTATAAAACAGGGAAAGAAAGAGGAAGGGTGCAGTTTAAATGAAAAATGTTATTTGCAAGAAAAGTCATACTTGTTTCTTTTGCAGATCCTACCACGTTTCGCCACTGTCCCTGAGTGTGCTGTGTGGTCCCCCTTCCGGTGTGTGCGTGTGGGGTCGGGGAAGGGACCGAACCCCCAACCTGAACCTGGCTGAGTAAAGTGCCAGCACCATGGATCCATTTTGCGCAAACTGCGCCTTCAGTTCAAGTTCAACTTGTTTGATTGCATTCTTCCACTGGAACTAAGCTGTGTTTTTTTTTTCTTTCCCCTCTCATATGGAACTCTGACTTTTGCTTACCTTCCAGAAAACCTTTCAGGTGGACCGTGCCCCTTTACATGAGTAGAACTCATGCCACATCAAATTGCTAACACTGTTGAATTAGAGACTCATTCAGAGTACAAATTGCCCAGTCTTTTCTATGTAGATGTATCTGATGTGAAAGGTTATGAAATCAATGTGTTAATTCACTTCTATTGCTTTACAGGGATTGCTTTGATCATAATGTTTTTTTTGTTTGTGCTGATGTTTTTTGTTTTTGTTTGAAACAGGAGATATGTGAAACAAAAATTCATTGGTCAAAGGGCGGAATGTACTGCCATTTGATAAAGTTTGTTTTGACCAATGACTTTGTGTTTCACCACTGCGCATATTAGTTGCTCAATGTTCACCAGTAGCACATGGTATGTTTTGTTCAGTTTAGCCGCCTATGGGCTTTGACATTGCATTAGTCATTACATTCTGTATTCTGCCTATTGGCTTTGACATGGCATTAGCCATTACTTTCTGTATTCAGTTGAGCCGCCTATGGGCTTTGACATTGCATTAGTCATTACATTCTGTATTCTGCCTATTGGCTTTGACATGGCATTAGCCATTACTTTCTGTATTCAGTTGAGCCGCCTATGGGCTTTGACATTGCATTAGCCATTACATTCTGTATTCTGCCTATTGGCTTTGACATGCTGTATCCAGTCTAGCCGCCTATTGGCTTTGACATTGCATTCCTATTGGCTTTGACATGATGTATTCAGTTTAGCTGCCTATTGACTTTGAAATGCTATTAGATATTCTGCCTATGGGCTTTGACATGAGATTATACATTGCATTTTGTATTCAGCTCAGCTGCCTATTGGCTTTGACATGATATAAGACATTGCATTTTGTATTCAGCTTAGATGCTTATTGGCTTTGACATGACACTAGACATTGCATTTGATATTTAGGTTAGCTGCCTATTGCCTTTAACATGACATTGCATTTGATATTTAGGTTAGCTGCCTATTGCCTTTAACGTGGAGTTAGACATTGCAGTTGAGAATCCAAGCTGTATTTTTCCAAGCTGTGTTTTTGCACCAGAGAACCAAGATGTTTTTCTCACAGTAGACTAGACATGATAAGAGAGAGTACATGGGTGTTGGTTTTTCTTCGCTTGAGCTTGGGAACAGGAGTAGTCTTGGAGACCTGGCCAGTCTCCAAAAGGCTTGCTCAGTTTCCCAGGTCTGAGAGGAGGGGGCACACCTTTGTAACGAATGTAACAGGCTGCAGAGAGTCAGATTCGAATCTGCCGGACCTCGTGCTGGAGCTTGGCGCAGGCTGCCAGCAATCCCGTGTGGGTAGATGAATCTCTCTTTCTCGCGGCTGACAGGGGTCATCAGCTTGCAGACCTTAGAAAGATGAAGCTGTAGATAGTTCCCACACGGTGAAGTATTTGTTTTGCTTTGCATTCAATATCTTATAAATATAACCTGCTGTGTATATTGCAAACTGATATATTTTGTTTGATTAACGCGGACTTGAAAGCTACTAATTTGTCATTCATAAATATTGTGGTTGGGGAAGAACTAACAACAATAAAAGTCTTCTTTGACCTCAGAAGTGCATTTCTTTTGTGTTATGTTAGTGCTTAGAAACTAGCTAAGAGGAAAGCACTACACCCAGGGAGCGGCGGCGGCTGCTTCTGAGCTTCATATTTCTAAGCTTTGATTCTGGAGCTCTTGCACTAAATTGTGGAGATACTGAGTTAGGGAGCACATTTATGAGTGTTTCACGCAGCGCAGCAAGTCACCTTGCTGTGCTGCACTGCGTGACATGGAAAGGGTAGGATTGAGCCATATTTAAGTCAATACACCATGCAGGCACCCTTGCACCGTGGTGCAAGGGTGCCTCCATTGCATGTAGGATTGTCTTTGTGCAGGGAGTGGCACCTAAGGCATAGTCCTCTGGCTATGTTTGGTGCAGAATGCCTTACTCCACATTTATAGAGCCACTCAGGGCCACAGAAAGTGCCACTGCGTGGCTTCATAAATCGCATGTAAGGTTTGCATCGCACATGTACCATGTTGGGTCATGCAAACACATACAAACCGCCTCTTAAATATGCCCCTTAGTGTATACGCTGTAGACAACAAAATTTCTTCACAGATGAGCACATTGTTCCATTCGGTGCTTGAGCGCAGGTGCATAACGAGCTCATAAGATGGTCCCTGAGGCTGTAAAGCCCTTCAGTGGCATCTGAAAGTTCTGCTGCACCAGCTAGACAACATAAACAAATTAAATTGTGATACATACCCCTGGGGGTTCTCTCTGCAGGATGTGAAGGGCTGTGGCAGAGTTCACAGTGAGTTGAAGCCAGACATGCTGGGTGAGCAGGAGGCGGTCGAGCACCCGGACATGCTTCAGAGATCCCCGCTGGACAGTTCTGCAGGGGAAGGAGGTGTTGGGATAGTCATAGACTGGATCTTTCATCGCACTGGAAAAAAGATCACACAAAAAGATATTTTTTAAACATTGTTATTAAGAATATGCATAATAGTAACATAAACATATGGGCCCTCATTGTGAGTTTTTCATAATCTCTATGGAAATGCGGAAACAACACAGGCCCACACAGTTTCCACTACGGAGCCCTGCTGCTCAAAGCACCCGAAATCTCCAGGAGGCAGTCTAAAAAAGAATGGGGCCTATCAAGAGGAGTCTGATGCATTGAATTTCTTGCTCATTCCCAAGTGGACATTAAGGTTCCAATTCATAGTAGGATGGTATTTTCAGCCCACAGAGGTAATGTTTCAGTCGGTACCGTTAGCTCCAGGAACCAGACTTCCTTAACAATTTGTTCCTATAACAGCGACATTAATTCTGAAGGTTTCTAACACTGATTTTAAGTAACTCCTCTAGTTTTGCTATTATAATGGAAGCCAGATCTCACTTTCTAGTTCATTGTGCTTGCCATATTTTTCTTGTGGTTGGGAGATGTCAATTTGCAGTCAAACCTTATACCCCACTTAAGTTGTATATCTGGACTGTCTTAGCAGTCATTTGTTAAGTCAGGGATCAGAAGATTCCATTCATCATGCTGAGACTTTCTTCTCATTCCCAAATAATAAAATCACTAAAAGTGCCTTTCATCTTCTTAGGCCCTGGTGAGGTTTCTCCACTAATTGACCACCCATCACAAAATGGCCCTGGTGCTACAAGAGCGACCACCCATCTATACTACACAACCCTGTTTGAGTCAGAGTACATTTCATGTTACTGCACAACCTTCTCCTGAACCAAATGGTCTGCAAAGACACAGGGCCTGATTCTGACCTTGGCGGTCTTTTCGCAAGACCGCCGAGTTACCGCCGCGGTAAAGACCGCCGACCGCGGCGGTATGCCGCTGCGCGTATTCCGACCGCTGGGAGCGTTCCGCCGGAATACCGCCAGCAGCCACACTGGCGGTCGGCGGGAAAGTGGAGACTGGTCAACCTCCACCGCCACGCCAGCAGAACACCGCCCCCAGAATTACGACCCACATTTCTGTGTGGCGGTCTTCTGTTGGCGGTCTTCTGTTGGCGGTCACGTCCCTATGGCTCCCGTCGCCTCCCGGAGGACCAACGCACAAGGTAAGTTGATCGTCCGTGAGGGGAGGGGGTGGGGGGGTGTTGTGTGATGTGTGCGTGCATGGGGGTGTGTAGAGGGGGTGTGTAAGTGCGTGCATGCGGGCGGGGGTGCTGCTGTGCCTTTGGGCAATGTGTGTAGTTCGGCGGGTGCGCATGTCGGCATGTATGTGTGCGGGTATGTGCCCCCGTTGTGTATGTGTGTGTGTAGGGGGTGTGCATATGTGCATGTTGGGGGTGCGTGCATGTCGGGGTGCGTGTATGTGCATGTCGGGGTGGGGGGGGCAGGGGGTTCGTACCACCTCTGGGGGATGGCAGGGGGGTGGAGGGTGTGGGGGGAGGACTCGTGGGGGGCAGTGGGGGGTGGGGGAGACCCCTATCAGTGCCAGGGAAGGAATTCCCTGGCCCCGATAGTGCCTACCGCCATGGTTCGCATGGCGGTTCCCGACTGCCAAAAACCGCGGCGGTAAGCAGGGTCATGATACGGTTGGCGGTCTTGGGTCGACCGCCGGGCCGGAGTGTGCGAACTCCAGCCCGTCGGTCATGACCACCGTGGCGGTCGGAGTGGGGAAGTGGCGGTCGATCGCGGCGGTGACCGCCGCGGTCAGAATGCCATTTTTTGGACCGCCGGTCTGTTCGCGGTCCGACCGCCGCCTCTCCGCCGACCGCCAAGGTAAGAATCAGGCCCACAGTCTCAAGTTATCTGAGACCTCCGGCCACAACATGTAGTCTGTAAGGGGGCTCCATGAAGGGACACTGTCTATAACATTCTGCCATGTTCTCAAAACTACCAGCAACCTTTATACCTTTCGAAAAATGTATCTTAAAAGCCTACCAGATATACAAGGTCAGCCTCCACAAGACAGTGGTCATTCGCCAGGATACCCACAAAGGTTCAGATGGTGATCGCTTACTATCAACTTAAGGCTCATCACACTAGAATCTCCTCTGCTCTCCTTCCGACTTCAGCCTTGAAGATGATTTTCTATAACTGCGTTGTGAGGTGAAAACCATCTGTTTATATTAGCCACATTCATAACATCAACTAAGAACAAGAGTTAGTGGTGGACGCCAGCTGAAAGCAAATGCAAGGGGTTTAGAGTGAGGAGCCTCTTGGAGTTCAAATAACGACCTATATTGCCTTTTATGAATTTTGGGGTTACAAATCCATTGCCAGTCAAGAAACGGACACCCTGAAGGAAGGAATATTGATTTGGTGATTAGCTTGGCAATCCCCTGACGCTGTCCCTATGGCCACAGGGATGTTTTACCCATCACTTAAGCACTGGCATCATGACACCTCTCCATTTAGGGGTCATAATTGTTAGATTTCCTAAGCATCCAAAAGTGTGTGCACAGCCATGGTCTCTGTGGAAAAAAACAGAACCAGGCAAGCACTCCCACCATATTTTGGGGGTACCGTCATTGCAGTGTGAGGGTATTTGGAATCTGCTAGATTTGCCAGAGCAGCTCTTACAGAGTATTCGCTGGATTGACATACAACATGTTTGGCGCTAATCCTCCAAAGTACCACAATGGCGTTAGAAATTATGACACTATTGATCCTAAAATGCGCTAGGGTGTGCCGTATCATTAATACGGCACACACATAGTAGCGTTAGGAGGGTGCAATGGGGCGCAAGAAAAGGGGCGCTTCATGTAATGAAGAGCAACTTTTCTTACATCGGGGCTGTTTTGTTATGATACTGTATTGTGGCTAAATAATTTAGCATCCACCATACCTGCTACAGACCAGATGGTCTTCATTATAGCGTCACCTTGGACAGCATGCTCTTCCTCCCCTAGCATCTCACCTCCATCTCTCAGCTTATCTTCTTCTCCCAATTAAGGGGAACTTATATATCATTTATTCCTCTGCTTATCTTATGGAGCTGGTGAGAGCATATCTCAACTAGACCCCCATGTTTAGCAAGTAGCAGCCCCTAGCTGAAGGCAATGCATTTACGGAAAACATCAAAAGGATTCGTTTATGTTACATTTAGAATCCCATTTTTGGAAACTGGAGCTCTAGCAAGGCTACTCTGAAGAAAAAGACAGCTTTCTGCTGATATTTTTTAGGAGTGTCAAACGGAAAGTTTTCCTTCCACCTGAGCAGTGTGAAACACTAGCATGTGGCAATGTGTGCACATAAAATAATAAAAAAATAATATTCTGCTGTCTCTGCCCAAGCAAAGCAAGAACACACATTATAGTTAGGAAATAGAATTTAATTTGGAAAAAAAAACATAGAAAGTTTATAATTACCTTAGGGCACGAGTTATGGTTACTTGAGATAACTCCAACTTTAACAGGTGAATTTCTATGGTTTGGTACATTTAAAACATGAGCCTAACTACAATATACTTGTAACCTTTGTTTTTTTAAGTAAAAAAATAAAATATTTATATATATATATATATATATATATATATATATATATATATATATATATATATACATACACACTTAATAACCACTTATTATTATAAAATACCAAGGTATGCGTATCTAGTGAATACTCTGTAAAATCTTCTATGGCAGTTCTAGCAGATTCCAAACACCCTCACACCTCCTGTGTCCCTTAAAACGTAGGGGTGGCAGGGAATGTTCAGTCTCGTTATCTTTATCTTTATCTTTAAGGCTGACTTACTGGATCAGGAGGTGAACTTGCATACATTTACCTACTTAATTTTTCTATCTCTACACCTGCCTCAGGCTTGATATATCTAATATGCTTTCATCCACTGGGCCCCTGGGTAAATTGACTGAATCCTGGGCTGTTTTTTAATTACAATTGCCTATGTCCCACTCTGCATTTATAGTGTTGGGTGAGGTTAGCATAAGGGCTGAGCTAACTTCTGATATTCATGGCACTCATTTTATTAACACCAGGACTGTTCTCGGACTGTTACAAGTTGTAACTGAGCCTACCCGTCAAAGTGGCCATATACCGGACCTTAATTTCGGTCCCATTGGAAGAATGAGCTGTTTGAATATAATACCACAGATCTGGACAGACCACTATATGATTTATCTTCACATTACTGGTGATAGGACGTCTCAGACACAAATTGATGAACGCCTCCTAATTATTTCTCCCCAAAGCAAAACTTTATATCAGTAAACAGAGAGATTCCCAACGACTATAGGTGTTATGTTCAGTGGGTCAACATGGCCCCTGATGCCGACCTTCCTTAAATAACTGGTTTGGGCCCATCAACCCCTGATACACCTCCTCAATACAACAGGCAACGTACAGTGTAAATGCAAGAAGTTGGAAAGGGTCTGGTGCTCATAATATTCTTAAAACGCCAAAGTGCAGTTGAAGACTACTCCGAGGATATATAAGAAATGAGTTGTTTCTTTTAAAGCTGACTTTTATGCATACCAGGTCCTGGCTGTTCAGAACTCCTCTAAAGAAATATTTTCCATAGTGTTTGTTATCTTGACCTGTATATCCTGCGCAGTCATATGAGAGTTCTCAATTTTCTCTGTACTTTTTTTTTAAAAGACCAAATTGTAGCTGAATGCAACACTTTTGCTCAGTTTCCACCTCCCACATCCAAGGTTGTATTTGTAGATGAGGTTTCCATTCTGGCTGATGATGGATTTGCTGAGCTTTCTATGTGTTTAGGCAGAGTCGGACCCGGACAAAAAGTAGGCACCAAAATAAAAGTGTCCCTATGTTAGTAAAGCATATAGTTAAAAAGTGATAATATCAGAGAAATTAGCAGTAAAAACCGGCCCATCTGGCCATTAAACCAGCCAAACATTGCTAAAACGTCAGCTCACACACTGATCTTTCAGACCATCCCATCGGGCACTGCCTGACTGCTGTATAGGCCAGTCTGACCCTGAGTTTAGGGCACTTTGATTCTCTTCCACCTAATTTGTTCAGAGAAATTGCCAGTTCTCTCACATCTGGCTCTACTCTGGATCCTATTTCACCAAGGGTATGAAAGCAGACTTTCTCTGACCTAGCCAAGCCAGATGAGTGGAAAAGGCTTTGATTGTCCCACTTCTGAATAAGTCCAGTGCTGATCCTGGTGGTCTTTTTAAATTTCAGACAATTTCATTGTTGCCTTTCCCCCATAAAAAAAAATCCTAGAGAAGTATGTTAACAGATTTATCTCAAGTTTTTGGAGCAATATCAGATATTAGTGTCTGCCTAATCTGGTTTTCACCAGGCCCACAGCATGGAAACATGGCTGGTGATGGTCCTTGATGATCTTAGAAAGTTGGCAGATGGGGGTAGTGTGCTGCTGTAGTGCTTACAGATCTTTTCCCCTCATTCCGTACAGGTCTCTCGTTCAAGCTTCTTTACTAGCGTGGCTGTAGTGGTGTTCCGAGGGCCTGCTCTGCAGTGGTGCAAATCTTATCCGGAGGGTCAATGCTAGGTAGTCTAACCTTCACCTTTCAATCACAATAAGAGGTTCCATTAGGGTCGACCCTCAATTCTACCCATTTCAATCTCTATATCTGTCCTCTGACCAAGGTTATAATGTCCTTTGGCATAAATTGTTTACATTATGCAGACAATACTTCTTTTGCCAACTAGGGGTTTGCCCCCTTTGGTGTTTTCCATTGCAATATGTCTGCAGTCACTACCTGATTAAGGCAGAATGCCATGAAAATGAATACAGGCAAATCGGAAGTACTGTGGTTTGCCTTTAACAATCCCTGGAGTGCCTTTCCAATGGATTTCTGTCCGCCATCTTGGATTAATGCTCATCGTCCAGACAGGGTGGTAGGGAATTTTGGATTTCTTTTGGATGAGAGTCTATCCCTCTCCAAAACAGTCAATCATTTTTCTGTCATTGGATGTTTTTTGCTATAGGTTTTACATAAAATCCTGTTTGTACTTCCATTCTCTATGCGTCCGTTGGTGGTCTAGGTGACTATATTGAGCCGATTGGATTATTGAATTCCCCTTTTTCAGGGCTACCCTATTGTACTTGTAACTAGCCTCCGAACTTATTCAAAATCAGCCGCAAACTGGCTCTTGGCTTGCCACGTTACGCCTCCACCGCTGGTGCTCTAAACACTTTACACGAGTTATAAGTTTGAAAAAGGATCTGTTTTAAGTCTCTTGGTAGCCTACACAGAGCATTCTATGAAACTGATTCCAGCTGCCTTTACTACAAATCCATCCATTATCCTCCACCTCGAAACCTAAGGTCTACTTTGCTGGTGGTCCTCAGGCTGTGAGAGTGAACGCCTTGGAGACAGATCTTTTTCTGTCATGCCACTAGGTTGCGGAATGCTCTTCCAATTAACCTGCGTAAAATTTATGATCTTTCACTTTTTTGTAAGGTGTTAAAAAACTGGCTTAATTCGCAATCATTGCTGTTTTATTTATTCCTCAAACTGTTTTTTTTCCTCAGCACTAGGACACCTTACAGCAGTGGTCTTCAAACTTTTTAATGCTGCGCCCCCCCAGTTGAAAAATAGAAATCATTGGGCCCCCCTTCAGAATTTGTCACAATTATTTTATAAAGATGGCAGTGTTTACATATGCCTAGACCTATTTAAACATTGCAGTTAAGTACTGTTATATTTTTTGTAAATGCAATAACATGCTTCTGCTTAAAACAAAGGCCTGTTATCTGTATAATGCTGCTTTTGGACAGAGTCTGGCACCCCCATGAGATCACTTGAGGTCCCCCTAGGAGGGCCCACCCCCCAGTTTGAAGACCTCTGCCTTACAGGTATCAGAACACTTTATTAATCTGTTAACATATAACATAAAACAACCTAACATAGCATAACAACCATGAATGTGACTGAGGGTATCCTCACACCTCCCATGAACTTGCTCATAAGCTCTGGGCCACACCCATACTTTGGTGTCATGACTCCTTTGGTCCCGGGTCCCACCTCGTGCAACCCCTGGCACAAATTAAGGACTGAATGTGGTTCTAGAACGTTACTGAAATTAATATATTAAAAAAAACTTAAAGAGCTGTGGCCCTTTACCAAGTGGTGCATGAGATAGACTGCGGGCCAGGTTCATATCAAATGCCCACTTAAATGCGTTCCAATCCTGGCTCCTCCATTGGGACAAAAAGGTGTGATCCTCGTAAAATAAGGAATGGATCTCCATGTGCATAGGCTTCCTATTCTGTTGAAATAAGAGCGCTCAGAAATAGACTTTCAAGTGCTAAAGAAGAAGAGAGATTTACATTTAACCATCATTTACCTGAAAGGGGATGGCGATGGCGTTGCCAGACCACCCTTGGATATGGGGTCCGTCTGTTCTTGTTGATCCATCGACTTAAGCAAAGGGGTATCCCGTCAAGTTCCTACTTCACCCCAAGTCAAGCCGTCGGCGCTGCTGCCTCGGTGGCCAGGCTCCTGTGCTGTGGGAGAGGGAGAGAGGCAGATCGCTGGCTTCAGTCGTGTGTGAATAATGCTAGGGAAGGAGGGTGGGGTGCCAGGACGCCTCCACCCTCAGGGCCTTGCCAGTAAAGATTAACCCTTTTGCAGTATTCGGGTACGGGCATGGATCGGTCGAGGCAGTCCCAGTGAAGAGCAAGGGATGCTGCGGCAACCTCTGTCATCTTCTGGTCCAGTACCGGGTGCCCACTCACAGCGCTGTCAGCGCACCTCAATTTGGACCCGCAGGAACCTCTTCCATACGAGGTGCTGGGCTCCATAAACTGCCCTCTAAAGGCACCACAATCCTGCCATGCATTCTCGCCTCAACCAACAGCAGTAGATTAGTTAGTGTGTCATGAGCCCTACTGCAAGGAAGGAACTCCACCCAACCTCCTTGGCTGATGTTTGGATTATGAGATACAGCAATATCAGTGTTCAGTGGGGCCCTCAGCCCCCTGGACCCGGTGCCACTGCACCTACTGCACTAATGTAAGCTACGCCCCTGCCTAACTCGAGCAAACTCACACACAGCCCAGCACTGGGAACGCGCAGCTCTGCTGAAGAGCCTCACTCCAACCCTGCACTATCTCCACTGAAGGAGGAGTAGGGTTCTCCCCTCTACCACCATACCCCGGTCAATGCACCCACACCCAAAATAACTCACATCTGCTACTGTAGTACGGGGCGGGGGAAGGAAAAGCTTTGCCAATGCACCTCCATCTTGAAGAACAGCAGCCATTATTCCATTACTTGGACCCACGCGCACTTCTGCTTTGTTCAGACAGGGCCCACCCACACCCAGGTCCATCAACATACCTCAGTACTGCCAGGTAGCATCCCGCGCAACTTTACTCTGGGGATCCACACACAGCTCTCCTAATGCACCTCACTCCTGGCCTATAACACTCTCAGCTATTTCACTACAGGGCCCCAAACACAACTCTGTTATAGCAATTCCGTCCTAAACGGCAGCCACCGAAAACCACGAGTTAAAATAACTATTAAAGATTTAAAGCTTAACTCCAATAGATAATTGAGAAGGATTTTAATCTGGAGCCCGGTGGAGTTAGCTCCCCCGCGGGATCAGACGCGTCCTCAGATCATAGATAACAGAGTATTCCTGACTCGAAACTCGGCTTTTAAACACATTTTGTGTTGCCCTTGTAGAAAGATGCAGCTTTCAGTTACTATGGAAACCCTGTGAAGTTTGGACAACTGCAAATTAACTTTATTTGCTCCAATTGCAGGCTGTCTGTTTTTCCAACCATGATCTTTGGAGATCTATTTTTGTTCGCTGGGTTATATGTAAAATCTTCTGGGACGAAAGTTAACAGAGAGAGGCGATGGGAGGGGCAGATCAAACTGTGCATCAAAGAGTGCATCAACGGCTGCACCGGGAGCGGAGCCTGGCGCACAACTAGGGACCGTTGGAATCTGTGGATACCGCGTTGTTATCAATTATTTACTTAGTTCCCAGCAGCGATTTGAAATTTCTAACAGGTTTTTGGAACATTAATGCTTGCCCGCAGCCTTTCTATCTTTGTTTACACTTCCTGACAGAAAATGGCGAGCGCGTGACGTGTGCCACTCACACCGCGCTGAGACGTTGCCAGAGGCCGTCATTGCATATAATGGCAGCTTGAGGTGAGATGAAGGCTGGCCGAGCACTGACGCCAACTGTGAGTCTGTGCAGGAAACTGCACTAGTGCACTCCTCGCCGCCACCACTAGAATTCCTCCACCCTTCCTTGCATTAGCACCCAGGGCTTTAAGTGGGCAGGGTCCTGCCGGTGCTCAGCACTGGCAGTTCAAAAAAGCAGGTGCTGAGACGGGTCACTACGGGGCTCGTCATTTTTGCCCTCACCCTCAGCGTGAACAAAATAATTAACTCGGCAGCAGCACCACCCTTCCCTGACTTTTGTGTAACTTCAAAGAGGCACGTTATAGTTCTTTCACAGTCTCATCATTTGAGAGCTGACGCATTTTCAATATTTTACACAATGAAGCTATTGTTGTTGATTATCTTATGCAACTAACAACCGTCGGCACAGCCACTAGTCATGGCTTGTAGGTATAATGTTACGTGTTGTATTATGTATCTGGATGCAGTGACGGAAAGACGCAGAAAAATACCACTCGGTCGGCTCGCTATGCTAAGCACAGATATTTAGCTCACATGTTTTAAGCCACGCCCTTAATTACGACGGCCATGTCCCTTGGCGAGACCCCACAGTTATTTCACCCCACTTAAAGCCATACTAGCACCCCTCTACTACCCCAGCACATCACTGCAATACGAACCCCACTACACTTTGGTGTAACCGAAGCACCTCAGCACACCCTACATGTTCCCAGCAGAACACTGCCAACAATGCCACTCATTCACCACCTCAGCTCTACACTAATGCACAAAGCAGCACAATAATCCATCAGAACACACTTGTAATAATTCTCACACCCCCTCCACCTCATTGTACAGCACTCCTACTATTGTACGGCCTC
The DNA here is from genome assembly GCF_031143425.1 of Pleurodeles waltl. Taxonomy (NCBI): domain Eukaryota; kingdom Metazoa; phylum Chordata; class Amphibia; order Caudata; family Salamandridae; genus Pleurodeles; species Pleurodeles waltl. Next base: position 771,018,047 of record NC_090448.1, read on the forward strand.
TATCCAGGAATGTCCTGCTGTCCAGTGCTGCTCTACCACTACACACAGCCTTACTACCAGTACAATACGCCACAACGATACTACACCACACCCCAGTACCAGATCACATTACCACCTTCCAGTACCAAATTATCACCTTCCAGAACGGCACTATCCCTATCCGGCACCACATTTCCACATCACATCCCTCCAGTACCACATCACAGTGACACAAAACAACATACTCACTATCACTAAGCTAATGACTCTCTTTAGTGTCAGACTACCATTCTTCAGCACCACACTACCACGCCACACCATTTCTACCAACACCCAAGCTTTAGACACTACTACACTACTCTCTCTCCACTAGGTCCCACCGCCACCCTCAATTTCCACACTGCCACAATCCAGATTCGAACATCTTGCACCTGCATGTCACATTAAAGAACTGCAATACCACATCACAGTGGTGCCAAACAACACTGCTTAACAACACTGCAACCCCACCACTGTACTAGTAACCCATATAACCCTGCTGCAACCTCTAAAGCCACTGCAATGCAGCTCCTCTCTAGCACCACATTTCCACCTGCCAGCACCAAGCAACTACCATGAGCACCACACTACTACACTCTTTTACAACCTTCCGCAACAACATACAGGTGCCCTTACAGCATGTGGAATGTCCACTTCAAGCATCATTCAACCTAAGACTTCATTTTGTGCTTGTGGTTGCATTACCAGAGGGAAGCCACACAATCTCGTATACACCAACAGTGTTTACCACCCCATTACAAACTGAACCACTGACTCCGAACATCACACTGTCAATGCCTTGCACACCTATACCACCCAGACACCGCAGACATGCTCTGCCACTTTCACTGCACTTCAACTCGAGACTACCAGACTACTACACTATAACATTACAATACTAACGCCCAGCACTGCACTGCCGCAATCAGGATCAGCGTTCTCAATCACTAGACAACCACCACATATCACTGCGCTACCACTCCGTATGAGGACACCCACCCTTAGCTATACACCAATAACCTACATCACAAATGGGCGCCCCACAATGCCATACTACCACTTCACATCACCACACTTCTACCCAATGCTAATCCACCATCACAATTAAAGACTGCATTAGCGCCCACTAGACAGGTATTAGTGCCTTGATGCATCGCCTTGCCACCCTGCAACTGTCATAGTAATGTACTACCCTCTCACATACTTCCAGCCTAAATTCACACTGTCAACCCAAAATGTTTTTGGATCTGATTAGCCCCATTATACACGAACTACACCACATCTCTAATATTTTCTTGGAAGTTTTATTCACTTACAGGATTAATATTTCCTTTTGTCTAAAAGCCGCTGGAAATTAGTTTCCTAGTGTTTTATTGATTTATACTATACATACTATTCCTAATAGAATTTTAGCTCACCCCCTAAAATATGGAGAAGTTGCCTAATCCTGGACTGGAATATTTACATTTTCTATAAGGCCATAGTATATGGTGCAGGCATACACCAATGTCATGAAATGTTACCTGTACATGTGAGCTGAAGAACTTATTGTGCCACCCACCAGTGTGACAAAACAAAACATGGATTTAGGCCTACCACTGTAGCTTGACTATTGTAGTGTAAAACCTGCAGTGTGAGCTGTTATAATAACTCTTTCTGCCAGCTAACCCGCCTTTTAAGTCTTCAGTGTGCTTATTTCCCAAGTTGTAAGTGGGTCTTCATCTATAATTAGCACTGTTATTTATGACAGTTTAAATACTGAAAAAAGGTGAGGCTGGGAAGATCCAAAAATTGCCAGTGTATCCTGGAGCTCCCATTCGAGTTCCCAGCACCCAAATGAAACTTGATGATATGTGAATCCTGGTGCTGGAACAGCATAGAAAATAGAGGACTCTGTGTGCTTCCTGCAGATTTTGTCAGCGGTGTCCATGATGGAGTTGAAGGGTCTAGCATCATTTAAGCAATGTGACATTAATGCGAAACTCAGCCATGAGATGAGGACTGAGTTGCTAGATGACTTAAGGAAAAACTAATTTCAGTGTTTTTGGGGTGCCCCCTGAGATTTTGCCCAATTCTCTATCAACATGGTTGGAGAAGGGCTTTGTGATCTGTTACAAATTCAGGGAGACAGCCACACAGTGATCCAGAAGGCATACTGGCTGCATCAAGGCACCAGGAAAAGACATATTTACTGGAGGGCAGTGTGATGGTAGTGGTGCAATCGCAGGATTGAAGAGATCGTATCTGTCAGGAAGAAACAGATGGTTGCTCTGTCCCGATCTGACTGATGCAACTTTGGAGAGAAGGCGACCTTAGATGGGAGTCAGGAAACCTATAGTGGGTCACGGAGGCTCATAGAATCTGTGGCCTTCAGGATTAGGGTTTAAGTGGAATATGGTGGAAAGAGATATTTGTTTGGAAAGGCCGGCTTCACTAAGCCATTTCTGGAGAGGTTGCAAATAGGTATTGGATGAAACTAAAGTGGGGTTGTGTGTTATAGTGTTGAGTGGATTTCTAGGGCATGCAGGACTAGTGCTGGTTCTGAGGTAGGATCAAGGAGTCCTATGGGGAGTGGAAGGTGGTGTGAAAACCAAGTGTCAACTCATGCTAGACAAAGCGATATTCTGTCTATTGTCTATTGGCTTTCCTCTTTTCCCTCATGCTCACTTAGGAGCAGCAGTATTTTTTTTCTTTTGCAATGTTTTGGGTTTCAGGAAATGTTTTTTTGTCTTACTTTAAAACTTTGTTTTGCTTGATAGGGTTAAATTGAGGGGCCTACTGGGGGTTTGTAGGTCAGTAGAGTTTTTGTTCTTGTTGCTCTTTTTGTGAACGATTTGAATAAAAATAGTTATACTTAAATATTGAAGAAAACAAAATTCTGAATCTGAAGCTTGGAGATGATGGTTAGCTCACAATTTTGTTAAACGAAGAGAAATGAGAGGAAATGTCACACCAGGGTACAAAGTTTCAATTAATAACCATTTTCAATGAATAATTAGCACTAATATCAACAGTTAACTTTTAAATACTGAAAACAGGTGAGGACGACAAGGGCCAAAAAATTGCTACTGGATCATGGAGCTCCAGGGGCTATCCTCAGTAAAGTACACAGTGCACAGGTGGTGGGCCCCTGGCCTAGGAGCTGCTGACTTGGTCGGGAAAGCCCTCCTGGTACTTTGCAGAGGGGTCCTCTCAAGTTTTGCTACACCACTGAAGCTATCCGTCTTAAGAACAGTGTCAAGTAACCTCTCCCGAGAAGACACTTGTGCCTGTGTGAAGTTAAGAAGATATGGCCCTTTCAATGTTGAACAGTAATATTGACACAATTTTGTCAGAAGCTGGTGTGTATATATAAAGAGGTTATGAAAAATAATCTTCATTGCCAGCACTATATGTGGCTCAACCATCATACACCAGAAGGCTGGCATCAGCTGACTGATGAAGTCATGTAATTGAGCAGAGAGTAGTGCATGGACGTCATTTAGAGGTCACCAGGGGTCGCAGCTGTGACCCCTGGCTTGCACTTCGGTATGCCTGGGCCTGCCTTTGCAACCCCTGGCTTCAGAGGTGGCAAATTCAGTGACAGGAACACAGTGGCAGCTCGTCCTTATGGACGTCAGTTGGAGGGCCCCACTCTCTTTGTATTCTGTCATTTTAATACACTAATAGTGAATAATAAAGTATTATTCACTATTAGTGTATTACAAATGGAGTACAATTAGCTGGAATATGCCCTTGCATGACAGCTGGAGAAACTAAAAATGCTTTTAAATGTATGTTGTGAGCATGTTTGCGGGTGAGAGTGTTTTCATGTGAAAGAGAATGCATGTAAGTGTGAATTTGTGTGTCCGCATACATATGTATGTGTGAGTGAAAGTGGAGGTGAAACGGAGTGTGATGTCACCTGGCATTTCAGTAAGTTGACGGCCATGGAGTAGTGTGTTATGAACTCCAGACAGAAACTGTAACTGATAATCAATTGTACAAATAGCCCCAAATCTAGCAGAGGTCTTTTGCAATGTAAAAGAAAGGATTGGGTGGTGCACCACTTTAGGTTGTAGACATATTATTTATATAATAATTATAAAAGAGTCCCAAATAATTAAGCAGGTCATGATACAAAGTTTCTGTTCTTTTTCTTCCAGAAAATCTTTTTATTTGGTCAAGAATACTTTTTGCAACAGTGAGTTGATGAAAGCAAGCAGCCAACGCGTTTCGCCCTATACAATTGGGCTTCTTCAGGGCAAATGGTAAGTTCCAAACTGTATTGAAAAGTAATTCGCAAGATATGTATGAACGCGAACCAAGTTTCAGAATGCTGAAAAGTGTAAGTATATGCCGTTTGTAGGTAAATAAGGTATAGCGGGCCGGTCAGCAGCAAGACGAGAGAAAAGAGAGACGGGCCCGGCCGTATTGCCACCCAAGTAAAGTAAATAACGCGTCTTAAGACCAATGCAGGATTGCGCCGCGGTCTTCGACCGCCTACTGCGACGGCGTACAACGCCAGTGCAGTTACCTCATATCCCATTGTCTCACCTTACAGGTCAGGCAGCCGCCATTTCAGAGGGCCACATGGCATTATTTTTAAATGCGTCACACATATCTAGGCCTTCAATACACACTAAGACAGGCCAATAGCTGATTGAAAAATGCGTGCAATAAAGTTGTGTTTTCGGACCTCAGTGTTAGCTGACCCTCTGCTCGCTGTTCTCCTCCATAGAGCACGTCCGCTGGGGCAGGTGAGGAGATGGCGGCATCCTACGGTGTACAGACCACTGGTGGACCTGTCAACAATGGAAGAGCGACATGTAATTGTCACCTACAGACTGGACCGTGCCACAATCCATGAACTGTGTGCCCAGTTGGATCCGGACCTAATGTCAGCTACCTACAAACGGCATATACTTACACTTTTCAATTAAACTAAATATTTCAATATCTGAGCATATGCTTGGTGTATACTTGTTTTTATATTTGTGGGTATTGTTTTGCGATTTAAATCATATAAATTGCAAAGGCCAAGGGTCACCTGCTGCCAATAATGACAAGGTGGGGGTCTCCAGGTTCCAGTAATTGTTCAGTAGAGGTCTACAACAGTAAAAAGGTTAAGGACTGCTGCATTAGAGCACTCATTCTTTGAGCAGTGTTTGTAGTAGTAATCTATGTATGTGCCCAGTCTCCTCTCTGCATCTCAAGAGCAGATGGTGGAATAGAATGGTATCCACAAAGACTGGCCTCCAAAGTGTGATTATTAAGATCCAGCCTTCCATTCATTAGACCTAAGAAGTAGTCACGTGTCTCAAAAGTAACAAAAGCTGTGTCCATATCTATTTTCGAGCATCTCAATGTTTGACCACAGAAGGAGGTTGTTGTCCATGTTCTTGCCAAACACTGTTTTCTATATGTAAAAGTGTGTTCCCTATGCAATGTTTAACACATTTTCCTTGAATTAAGGATGCTGTTTTCAATATCCTTCTATAGGACTACTTCTCCAATTATATTCTTAACACCAAAAGATATGCTCTCAGAGCAGTTTAATTTGCCTTTAATTAAATATTGGATATTATTAGCAAACATACTCACACATGAATGCACCATTTTACAAATTAAAAAGTCAGTACCCAAACTGAGTCCCGAAATCAATCGTTGAATGAGCTTTGAAATTCATTGTTTTCAGTTTATCTGTCTTTGTTTGTGTTAGGATGTACAAGATGGAGGCACGCAGGAGTCTGAGAGTTTAGGTAATAATGTTTGGTGCAGGCCCAATAGATTGTGCTAAGCATCAGTAGGCTGTATATAATATTTGGAAAAAGGCAGATAACTCTCCACAACATATTGAAAAATACTGGTGCTCAGAATGTGTAGAAAAATTCAGAGATATTCTATCTTTCCTGAATGACCTACAGCATGAAAAACATAAACATGTTGCCCTAGCCTATCCATTTTCTGATGATCACTGTAAATGTTAGAAACATAGATCATAAGAAGGTAAATCCAGTTCTCCTTTTCGTTGTTTAAATTACATCTGGAATTTTGGACACTTTGGTGGCTCTGAGAGAACCCTTACACATTAGGACGTCACAACTCAACTGTAGTAGCGCTTTACAGTTGGAAGCGAAATCATTTCATTATTACAGGAGGCTAGATAACCACTTGTTAACAGCAATGGAATTAGAGATGGGATTTTATACAGGAACTGCAAGTGTTCGTGTTTTATACATTAATAAATCTAAGCTTGTGAGTTTGAATACCGTGTGGTCTAAGTAATTATCTGCCACTATGCTTCAGATCCATTTGTTATCATAATTCCTGTTAAATCAATGTACCAGATCAGTGGTTCCCAAACTTTTGACTTCTGTGGTCCCCCACTTTATAATTACTGGAACCAGGGGACCCCCACTGACTCTGTTGGAATCCAGGGACCCCACACTGAGTCATTGCTGAAAGCTGGGTACCTAATCTGTTAATATTATTTAGTTTTCTGAGCATTTGCGGAGCCCATGAGGAGGCTTTCTGGACCCCCAGGGGTCCTCGGACCTCAGGTTGAGACCCACTGTTCAGGATGATTACCTACTTTTTCTCTAACATGGTAATGTAGGGATGGTGCATGCAATGTTTGGCCCTTAATATGTCATCTTCAGCTATAACAAATTGCATCATGCCATCTCATGGTTTTAATTGAGTCCATCCTCTGTCTTCTCCTGATTTGTCAAATGTGCCTCTACTTCTTGTATTTATTTCTTACACCTTGCCCTCAGATGATGTTAATTGTTTTTGGTAATCAGCACATCTTTTATAATTTATTATAACTGCATAGAGTGGAAAAACCCCTGTGGGTGAATGGCAGAATTGTACAAAAGTGATTGCTTACACCAAATCCTCAATGTTTAAGGGAAGGTTTTCGCCTGAAATGGCTACAAAATCTGGGATAGATGTGAACCACCATCCTAACAAAAATGTCTTGAGCTGGATTATTTTGGGGTAACTTCCATTTATGTATCTTCAACTGGAAAGAGTAACACTTTTAAAGTTTCCAAATGTTTCTCTGGGAATTGCAAGGAGATTCAAAATATAGAGGCAGAATTTGCCATAATTACTCTTATGCAAATTAGCAAAAATCCTTTGAAGTATCAAAAAGAAACTTGCCTAAAATCAAAGCACCATCCCCACTATAGTGTGCCCTCCGCTCTGCATGAGCTAAATTTAGGGTCCATTAGAGTCCTGTCAATTCTGGTAGTGTCTAAATTGTGAGTCCCAGAGAGGACTACATGTCTGGGTCATTTCAACCAAGTGCTAGAATCACTGACACCAATTACAGGTTAGACATACTGAAGACACAGTTCACCACCATAACTAGCATTAACAGTAGTGAAAGGGAGTAAAGATCCCAAACTACTTTCACAAAAATATTAGTCTGGCACCAAGTTACGATTTCCATGCATTTGTGAAAATACTGCAATAGAAATAACAAGGGTTTTGCACTCTACATCCAACAGCAGTTGAATATTTTCCAGTTTGCAATGATACGGTTTCTTTCAACTGGATATCATTATTATTTATATTTCATTCAGCATTAACTTCAAGTTTATTACAACCTAAAGATTTTCATTTATTAAGATTTTTCAGGAACCAGAGTGTCTCTTTTGATGTTAAGAAGTCTGTTTAAAAAACTGTATCATCACAAGTTATTTCATTAATTTGAGGTCAGGTAGCGTAGTGACTTTTATAAACACCCAGCTTTGCATTTTCATTATCAGTGTGTGGTTGAAATCGAAGGGTTCCATGAGATTATGGTTCATATATGGTAACCACTTAGCTGTTTACCTTTAGAAGTGGTTTTAAAGGTCATTGTATATAGATTCACAAATTTAGCATACTTCAGCCATCGAGCTTTGACACCTCTTATGCCACAAAAAGTTACATATTGGTACCAGTAGTTTTGTAAAGCCTTCCCTTTTATGGACTCGTCTGCTTTTCATAATTATGCCATTACATATTTGGAGTAGAAATATGCAAACATATCAGTTCTGGACCTTTTAACTGTGCTTATGAAGCATTTACCTGTTTGAGATTCACACAACCTCTATGCTTCTGCTATGTTTGATTGGGCGAGCCCCAAAGGCGCTGGAAGTAGAGGGGCAAGGTGTGCTGCAGCACCCCAAAAAGAACCGTGCTGAAGTTCAGAAGGTGAATGAGCAAAATGAATGCCTTCAAATTTTGTTTTTATCTTGTCACATTTGTTATGTGTTTAAATACAGAGGCCAAATGCCAGGCTGTGTCTTATGACAAATTGTTGCTTTTTCTTTTAACATGGTAATTGGTGTTTAATTTTCCGTCTCTGACTTCAAAATGAGAGACTGTGTTGCTGGTGCGCAAATGATAAATATATTCAGTGAAAATCGATTTCCACTTATTAACGTTTCTGCGCTATATAGTTTTATCAGTAAAACTGAATGTCTGTGCAAATGTAGTTCCCATTTCAAAGGTGAATGTGCTGCCTATAAATGGCAGTGCACTACCACATCATGCTTTATAATATTTTGAGACAGTGTTCTCCAAAATTCACCACCAGCTACATTCTACACCTTTACAATGAATGGGCGTGCCCCCTTTGCTACTCTTGGATTTTTCAAAATCCCTACAAGGTCAGTGATGCAACACGATGACAGTATAAATCACAAGGACAACAATATATGCCCAAATATAATCACACAGGGCCTTATTATGACTTTGGTGGATGGAAAAGCCCGTCCGCCGAAGTCCTGACAGTCGGTTGCCAACAGTGTGGCAGCCTCCCTGCCGGGCCATTATGAGTTTCCCGCTGGGTCAGCGGGTGGAACCTCAGTTTCCGCCCGCTGGCCCAGCGGGAAACGGCCTACAGCATTGTCTCCAGCTCGTAATAGAGCCAGCGGCAATGCTCTAATGCGCAGGGTGTACCAGAAACCCATCACAATGAACATTGCAGTGGTGCTGGCCAGTAATGCAGGTGTCCCCCTGAGGCCCTCTGCACCCCGTCTCCACCAGCAGTGTTACTTCCATGAAATCACTGGCAGGGAAGGGGGGTCGTAATTCCTAAGGCAGCACTGCTTACAATGCTGCCCTGGCGGATTAGGACCGCCAGCACTGCCAGACCGTCGTAAAGTCGGAATCTGGCAGTGCTGGTGGTCCAACCACTGCGCTACCGCTGCAGTTGTAATATCACGCTCGGACCGCCGCACTGGTGGCAGTCCCACCATCACCGTGAACCTGGCAGTCATTAGACTGTCAGTTTCGTAATGAGGCCCATAGTGTCTTTGTGAAACACTTAAATTACCAATGAATATAAATAAATGGATTACAGAATCCTCTAAACCGCTGGTAGAGAGTTCCTAATTTGAATGAGTCCCACTTGGCTTTGTGCAATATTTTATATGTAAGATGATGGCGGCACCCCCACTCTGAGTATTGTTCCAGCACCACTGGGGGGGGGAGGGGGCTTCGAAAATCAATATCTTCTGTCTTTCAGTGGCAGCTGTTATTTACCTACCTGTGATGCTAATTTACAGTGTATTTTAGACTGTCGTAGTTTGAATGATCATGCCATCCCAAACGTCTCCAAGTCCAACAGCGATTGTTCCTCGCCCACCACCATCTGCAAAGCAGGTTTTACTGCATGATGTTTTTAAAAACTAACATGATATGCATTTACGTGGTTCGACAAAAAAGCATTTAAGTCCACCAGCTTCTGTCACTCGCCCACGACAGTAACTTACTAGCCAGTAACAGTACTTTGCTATCTTATGAGTTCGCACTGCATACTTCCACCCTCTATCGTTTGCATTGAAGGGTTAAACGAATACATCGCCTTAAGCAGAACGCGTGGGCGCCTTACTGTACCCAAGGGTGTGCCCGCCAGAGCGCAGACCAAGTGTGCGCGGCTCGCTGGATGAAGTCAGACCTCTCCGCAACCGCAACTGAGGGATATTTTCCGAGGCAGGGCCTTGAGTCAGCCGGTCGGGAGGAAGAGCCAAGTCAATGAGTGTGTGCGCCGCCCGTGCCATCCTCAACCACATGGCATGCCGGTCGGGGCCAGGGCTCTGTGCCTTTGCGCGGAGGCGAAGCTTCCATTGATGCACCAGGTGCAGTAGCACCGGGACCCATATGCATGAGGGATCTACTCGTTATCTTTGAAGCCGGTCACCAGCCTTCAAACACAAACATTTTGTCAAGAACAGCAGTAAACACGTGTATAATTTCGTGTAAAGCAGGCATATGATAATGCAACAAGTGCGCCTACGCATTAGAAGACTCAGATTTTTCCTATGAGCGCCTCTGGGCTGCACGTATTTGCAATCCCGCCCACGGCTCGAGGACGTTGAGGACTTCTCGGCACCCTCGCGGCACTGCGCGGGCGGGTTGTGAGGGGGTTTCATTCCGCACAGTGCGGCCCATGGTTCTTTTCGAAAAGCTGCACGTGTCCCACACTCGCTCAGCCTTTCATGTACTAGGTATTTTCTACGGCGCTGTCATGCCGCAATAAGTAGGCTTTCTAGTACTTGTCTGTCATGATGCCAATGCCAAAAGCAACCCGTCGTTCTTCTCGAACAGACATTTCGAGGTATTAAGACAGCGTAAAGTGAGTAAGCGCTTTCAGTCCAGGGTCGTCTACTGACTCGTCTGTTACATTGGGCGACCCACTGTTGTTTTAGCAGACTGTTTCTGTGGTTTATGGCTTCACTTGTGTCGCTTGTAGCACACCGCTGCGCCCAGTCCCGATACCTCCGAACCCACGGGAATAAATCACTGTAGAAAACAAGGCATGTTGTCTTACTCCAATGCAAAGCTGCCAATGTCACTGCTGTAGCGGTATACGGCACCGGCATGCAAAGAGCCTTCACTAGCCACAGGGTGTCGCTGTGGCGTTAATCAGTGAAATAAATCTCTAGCCCCGATCCCCTAAACAGAACGGATGAAGCTAGGAATACCTACTGAGTCTGATGAGGCTTCCGGGGCGATGGTCTGCCTGAGGGTGCGCCTCTTTGGCCCTGTAGCCACGGCCGCAGCACATGTACCTGTCGCCAACCCACCTGTGTGTTACTACTCTTTAAAGATTGACAAATTAGCAAAGCGAAAGAAAAAGCCGCGCAGGGCACAACAAGCGGGTCTGGCCCTAAACTCCGCAGCACTGCACGAGCCGATCAGTTGACATTTCTGGCTTGTAAATCAAACAACTTGATACGTCCCGTACAAAATAAAAAACATAAACGTCCTTAACGTGTGTTTCCGTTTCAACACATTAGAGTCTATGGTGCATATAGAGAAATTTACTGAAAGTCATAGTTAGAGAGCATCTATCTGACTTAGGGGTAGAAAGCACCCAGCAGTGGCTACAGAGGGGCACTGCGACTACAGGGGGCACGGCCGGTCCATACTTTGTAGACAGAAAACACATCCGATGATACAATGTCTGTCCTCACTGGGAAGGCCGCGTTGTATGACTGAGGAGACAACCACTGCCGAAATCTTGCACATATCGCCCACGAGGCGATACAGCATCACAGAAGACAACCTGAATACTCATTTTAAGGGCCATCACATGCGGCTAGTAGGAGGCCACCACTGCAGGCCTCACGTAGGCGAAGCTAAATGACAGCTAAAAACACCTAAAGAAAAATACAATGGTACAACACACCACAGGGCAAAGAAGGTCAACCACTGTAAACCTACAGAAGGAAAACACATCTGCAGTAGGAGACAACACCTCACGCGCCCAGGACAGCACAACTCTCCATGGAGACAAGTGAACCTATGACCTCCTTGTAATGGAATCACTACATCCGAGGAGAATGAAAACCGGTACCTGTGAGGAAAATACAACGCGAATTCTCGTTGTAAGGGCATCATTGTTTCACTAGTGGAGACAACTGAACCCTTCACTTCTAAGACAAATGCCCTTCACTAGGGAGACAGGGGCGGACTGGGACGAAAAAAATCGTCCCAGTCAAAAAAATAAAAGTGCCCCCCCCCCAATTAGCGAGCCTGATAGCTAAAGAAGTAACCCATTTAGAACTTGTAAAGACACGTTGTGTGGGTATTTTGCAAGGTCTGGGGGACTGCATGCATCTGTGTTTGCTGCTGAACATGTTTGTAGTAATGTCAGGAGAATCAACAGCAAAAACCGGCCCACCTGGACATAAAACAGGCCTACAAACTGGTAAAGAAGTGCCGCACTCAGTGATCTGTCAGACCAGCCAATCCGGCGCTGCAGACTGCCCGGCCGTGTAGCGAGAGACGATTACCACAGATACCACAATAAAAATAGGGGGAGTCACCCAATATGGTCCTCACTGACAGTAAGAATCCAAAGCCTAAGGAGGAGGCAACTCCGCAGCAGGGCACCGCATCACTAGAAGGAGGTGTTACCTACTATGCCCTCTACTACAGGAATGACAACTTCACGAGAAGACAGACAGTGCAGCCTCGCCTGCAAGGTGGACTCTGAAGGTGTGTATGTGGGAGTGTGTGGTGGGGGTCCCATATTAAGAAAACAAGCAAGAATAGTAACCCTCGAGTGAATCGCTCCACTTCGTCTGTCGCTTGCGGCTGGAGAAAGGCTGCTTCCCCTTTTGTGATATGAGCCTGAGTCTCGGTTTGTCCGCATCATTTATTTGATCCGGTGGCTCCTCGACAACCTGCGCCGGACCTCAACCTCTCACATGACGAATGCTATGAAGGAAGCTTTGTTAAAGAAGAGAAACCTACAAGGAAGTGCTCGAACAGACAAAGTATTCACCACACAGCACAAACTCCAGGCGCTTGGATCGCACGCCTTATTTTAGACAACCGGTCCATTTCTACATTTGAAAGTCTGAGTCAACCCCCTTCATGACTGATTCGAATATGTAACCCGCAACAGGGTACGAACAAATCTGCGCAGCAAGTATTCAATCCGCTGAGCTACCTCACTGGCACCGTGTGATATGAAAAACAAAAACAAAACTATAGAGAACAAACACTCACCTCGCTAAGAAAATCCTGAGTCCACCTGAAAACTTCAGGCTGAAGATCTTTGCCCGCCTTCTTTCCTCGCGTGTAAAGGTATTTGATCCGCCCCGGTTTCCTCGCCCACTTCAGCCAGGTTGGCTCGCGCCTGCTCCCTCCCGGTATCGAGCGATGACTGCGCGCGCCGCAGAGGATTCCTAAGCACCGCCGCCGGGCCCCCTCTCTTCAGCCCGTCTGGGAAAAGTTCCAAACTCACCTCACTAAGGAAGCAGAAGAAGAAAAAAATCATACGCTCTTGGCAGGCGGAGTCCACTTCAGACGTCAAAAGGAAAAAGTGGGCGGGAGAAGGAAGGGAGTTCGACAACCTGTAGCGTTTCCATCGTGCCTGGACGTGACCGTGTACACAGAGAAGCGCAAGTTTGCCTACAAGCCTCAGGTTCAGGCTTTGGTGTAAAATTGCTACTGGTCCACAGTGCTGAACTCAGCAGCCCCTTATCACAAGGGAGTAGCTAGAAAAATAAAATACCCTACACCCCCAACCAAAACCTTTAATAATACCAAGAACACAAAGGCCCATATTTATACTTTTTTAGTGCTGCCTTTGCGTAATTTTTTGATGCAAAAGCTGCGCAAACGTACAAAATACAATTATATTTTGTACATTTGCGCCGCTTTTGCGTAAAAAATGACACACATGCGGCACTAAATAAGTATAAATATGGACCAAAGTATGCAAACCCGAATCTCTTTAGGAGAAATTGCTCCGCACATCCATCCATCCGTCCCTAGTGTCCTCCCCAGCCTTGGTGCCCATCAATGTCGCATTGATGACTTGTCTAGATCATGTCTTTGGAATCTGGAAATCAGTAGTCAGAGAGTCCTTGATCTGCTTCGGTGATGCAAGGGAAATGGCAGTCTGGGGTTCTCCAAGTGTTCTCTTTGAGCAACTCTCTATATTGACATTAGGACCCGACAAACATTGAATCACGTTTGAAGTGCGGGCAGTCTTGCATGATAGAATTTCCTGGACGTTGAGCAGTCAACACGTACCCTTTGCTGGTTACAACCTGAAATGGCTCAGCATCAAAAGGAACATCAAATTTACGTTGCTGTGACTGACGAACAAGCACTCCGACCTCCTCAGATGAAGATAATGTCCTTTGTATATCGCCATTTGTCAGCACAGGCCTTCATTTTCTGTTTATGACTCAAGTCTGTTGCATGTGCCTCTGTATCAGTTTTCGATTTGGTGTTGGTCCACTGAGGAAACTTGGTTGCTTTGGCTCTCCTCAGCAGCAACATTGCAGGACTTTCACCTGTGGTCGAGTGAGGAGTCAAACAGTAAGCTTGCAACATGGAATTCAAGACAGTTTTGAGATCGAGCTTCTCTAACATAGAACACTGAACAGCTTTCTTTAGTGTACTCATGAAACATTCAACAAGGAAGTTAGCCTGAGGCCATAGAGGTGTGTCATGTTCTGATGCTTCACATTAGGCAAATTGATAAACTCTTTGAATTCTCTCCTATTAAATGGTAGGCCATCAGCGGCAGCTCCTCCGCAATGGTGGAGGAGCGTTGCTCCCCCGCCAGCAGCAGCCACTGCAAACTAGGTTTATTATCCCTTCGTTGTGAAAGGGGTGGGATCATGGGGGATTACGGGGATGAAGGGAGTTGTAAGGAAATGCCTCCTTGGCATGGTTACCCCCTGACTTTTTTGCCTTTGCTGATGCTATGTTTTGATTTGAAAGTGTGCTGAGGCCTGCTAACCAGGCCCCAGCACCAGTGTTCTTTCCCTAACCTGTACTTTTGTTTTACACAATTGGCACACCCTGGCATCCAGGTAAGTCCCTTGTAACTGGTACCCCTGGTACCAAGGGCCCTGATGCCAGGGAAGGTCTCTAAGGGCTGCAGCATAGCTTATGCCACCCTGGGGACCCCTCACTCAGCACAGACACACTGCTTGCCAGCTTGTGTGTGCTGGTGAGAACAAAACGAGTAAGTCGACATGGCACTCCCCTCAGGGTGCCATGCCAACCTCACACTGCCTATGCAGTATAGATAAGTCACCCCTCTAGCAGGCCTTACAGCCCTAAGGCAGGGTGCACTATACCATAGGTGAGGGCACCAGTGCATGAGCACTGTGCCCCTACAGTGTCTAAGCAAAACCTTAGACATTGTAAGTGCAGGGTAGCCATAAGAGTATATGGTCTGGGAGTCTGTCAAACACGAACTCCACAGCACCATAATGGCTACACTGAAAACTGGGAAGTTTGGTATCAAACTTCTCAGCACAATAAATGCACACTGATACCAGTGGACATTTTATTGTAAAATACACCCCAGAGGGCACCTTAGAGGTGCCCCCTGAAACTTAAAACCAACTACCCGTGTAGGCTGACTGGTTCTAGTAGCCTGCCACACTCAAGACATGTTGCTGGCCACATGGGGAGAGTGCCTTTGTCACTCTGTGGCCTGTAACAAAGCCTGCACTGGGTGGAGATGCTATCCCCTCCCCCAGGCAGGAGCTGTAACACCTGGCGGTGAGCCTCAAAGGCTTACCCCCTTTGTTCCAGCACCGCAGGGCACTCCAGCTAGTGGAGTTGCCCGCCCTCTCCGGCCACGGCCCCACTTTTGGCGGCAAGGCCAGAGGAGATAATGAGAATAACAAGGAGGAGTCACTGGCCAGTCAGGACAGCCCCTAAGGTGTCCTGACCTGAAGTGACTCTAACTTTTAGAAATCCTCCATCTTGCAGATGGAGGATTCCCCCAATAGGGATAGGAATGTGACCCACTCCCCTTGGGAGGAGGCACAAAGAGGGTGTACCCGCCCTCAGGGCTAGTAGCCATTGGCTACTAACCCCCCAGACCTAAACACGCCCTTAAATTTAGTATTTAAGGGCTTCCCTGAACCTAAGAATTTAGATTCCTGCAACTTACCGAAGAAGAAGACTGCTGAGCTGAAAACCCCTGCAGAAGAAGAAAGAAGACACCAACTGCTTTGGCCCCAGTCCTACCGGCCTGTCTCCTGCCTTCTAAAGAAACCTGCTCCAGCGACGCTTTCTCCAGGACCAGCGACCTCTGAATCCTCAGAGGACTGCCCTGCTTCAAGAGGAACAAGAAACTCAAGAGGACAGCGGCCCTGTTCCAAAAAGACTGCAACTTTGTTTCAGAGGAGCAGATTTAAAGACCCCTGCAATCCCCGCAAGAAGCGTGAGACTTGCAACACTGCACCCGGCGACCCCGACTCGACTGGTGGAGAACCAACACCTCAGGGAGGACCCTCCGGCGACTCCGAGACTGTGAGTAACCAAAGTTGTCCCCCCTGAGCCACCACAGCGACGCCTGCAGAGGGAATCCCGAGGCTCCCCCTGACAGCGACTGCCTGACTCTAAAATCCCGACGGCTGGAAAAGACCCTGCACCCGCAGCCCCCAGCACCTGAAGGATCGGAAATCCAGTGCAGGAGTGACCCCCAGGAGGCCCTCTCCCTTGCCCAGGTGGTGGCTACCCCGAGGAGCCCCCCCCTTGCCTGCCTGCACTGCTGAAGAGACCCCTTGGTCTCCCATTGACTCCCATTGGAAACCCGACGCTTGTTTGCACACTGCACCCGGCCGCCCCCGCGCTGCTGAGGGTGTACTTTTTGTGTGGACTTGTGTCCCCCCCCGGTGCCCTACAAAACCCCCCTGGTCTGCCCTCCGAAGACGCGGGTACTTACCTGCTGGCAGACTGGAACCGGGGCCCCCCTTCTCTCCATTGAAGCCTATGCGTTTTGGGCACCACTTTGAACTCTGCACCTGACCGGCCCTGAGCTGCTGGTGTGGTGACTTTGGGGTTGCTCTAAACCCCCAACGGTGGGCTACCTTGGACCCCAATCTTAACCCCGTAGGTGGTTTACTTACCTGCAAAACCTAACAATACTTTACCTCCCCCAGGAACTGTGAAAATTGCACTGTGTCCACTTTTAAAACAGCTAAATGTGTTTTATGTAAAAAGTATATATGCTACTGTAATTATTCAAAGTTCCTAAAGTACTTACCTGCAATACCTTTCAAATGAGATATTACATGTAGAATTTGAACCTGTGGTTCTTAAAATAAACTAAGAAAAGTTATTTTTCTATAACAAAACCTATTGGCCTGGAATTGTCTCTGAGTGTGTGTTCCTCATTTATTGCCTGTGTGTATGTACAACAAATGCTTAACACTACTCCTTTGATAAGCCTACTGCTCGACCACACTACTACAAAATAGAGCATTAGTATTATCTCTTTTTGCCACTATCTTACCTCTAAGGGGAACCCTTGGACTCTGTGCATACTATTCCTTACTTTGAAATAGTGCATACAGAGCCAACTTCCTACATTGGTGGATCAGCGGTGGGGTACAAGACTTTGCATTTGCTGGACTACTCAGCCAATACCTGATCACACGACAAATTCCAAAAATTGTCATTAGAAATTGATTTTTGCAATTTGAGCTATTTTTCTAAATTCTTAAAAGTCCTGCTAGGGCCTTGTGTTAGTCCCTGTTTAGCATTTCCTTTTAGAGTTTAAAAGTTTTGTGAAAGTTTGAATTAGAACCTAGAACTAGTTTTAGATTCTTAAAAAGTATTCCAACTTTTAGAAGCATAATGTCTAGTACAGAGATGAATGTGGTGGAACTCAACACCACCCCTTACCTCCATCTTAAGATGAGGGAGCTAAGGTCACTCTGTAAAATAAAGAAAATAACAATGGGCCCCAGACCTTCCAAACTACAGCTCCAGGAGCTTTTGGCAGAGTTTGAAAAGGCCAACCCCTCTGAGGATGGCAATACAGAGGATGAAGATAGTGACTTGGAGGAAAATTCCCCCCTACCAGTCCTAACTAGGGAGAACAGGGCCTCTCAAGCCCTGTCTCCAAACATAATAGTCAGAGATGCTGGTTCCCTCACAGGAGGGACCAACCTCTTTGAAATCACTGAGGATAACTCCATTGAAGAGGACATCCAGCTAGCCAGGATGGCCAAAAGATTGGCTTTGGAAAGACAGATCCTAGCCATAGAAAGGGAAAGACAAGAGATGGGCCTAGGACCCATCAATGGTGGCAGCAACATAACTAGGGTCAGAGGTTCTCCTGACATTTTGAAAATCCCTAAAGGGATTGTAACTAAATATGAAGATGGTGATGACATCACCAAATGGTTCACAGCTTTTGAGAGGGCTTGTGTAACCAGAAAAGTGAACAAATCTCACTGGGGTGCTCTCCTTTGGGAAATGTTCACTGGAAAGTGTAGGGATAGACTCCTCACACTCTCTGGAAAAGATGCAGAATCTTATGCCCTCATGAAGGGATCCCTGATTGAGGGCTTTGGATTCTCCACTGAGGAGCATAGGATTAGATTCAGGGGGGCTCAAAAATCCTCGAGCCAGACCTGGGTTGATTTTGTAGACTACTCAGTGAAAACACTGGATGGTTGGATTCAAGGCAGTGGTGTAAATAATTATGATGGGCTGTACAATTTATTTGTGAAAGAACATCTGTTAAGTAATTGTTTCAATGATAAACTGCATCAGCATGTGGTAGACCTAGGACCCATTTCTCCCCAAGAATTGGGAAAGAAGGTGGACCATTGGGTCAAGACTAGGGTGACCAAGACTTCCACAGGGGGTGACCAAAAGAAAGGGGTCACAAAGCCTCCCCAGGGGAAGAGTGTTGAGACATCCAAAAACAAAAATAGTAAAGAGTCTTCTACAGGCCCCCAAAAACCTGCACAGGAGGGTGGGCCCAGAGCCTCTTCACAAACCAATTTTGGGTACAAGGGTAAAAACTTTGATCCCAAGAAGGCCTGGTGTCGTAGCTGTAATCAGCCTGGACACCAAACTGGAGACAAGGCCTGTCCCAAGAACAGTACCACTTCTAACTCCACTCCAGCTAAAACTGGAATGGCCAGTCTCCAAGTGGGATCAACAGTGTGCCCAGAGCAAATCAGGTGTCACACTGAAGCTACATTAGTCTCTGAGGGTGGGGTGGATTTAGCCACACTGGCTGCCTGGCCTCCTAACATCCAAAAATACAGGCAGCAGCTCTTAATTAATGGGACAAGTGTAGAAGGCCTGAGGGATACAGGTGCCAGTGTCACCATGGTGACAGAGAAACTGGTTTCCCCTGGTCAATACCTGGCTGGACAAACTTATCTAGTCACCAGCGCTGACAATCAGACTAAAGTGCATCCCATGGCTATGGTAACTTTAGAGTGGGGAGGGGTCAATGGCCTGAAACAGGTGGTGGTCTCCTCAAATATCCCAGTAGACTGTTTGCTTGGAAATGACCTGGAGTCCTCAGCATGGGCTGAGGTAGAACTGAAAACCCACGCAGCCATGCTGGGTATCCCTGAACTGGTGTGTGTCAAGACAAGGGCACAATGCAAGGCTCAGGGTGAAACAGTAGAGCTGGAGTCTGGAAAAAGGGCCCAGCCTACCAAGAGAAAAGGAAAGTCAGCTGGGAAACCAACTGCAACACAACAACAAAAAGAGAACCTCTCTTCTCAGGAAGAAGTTCTGCCCTCTGAGGGAACTGAGCCTATGGAGTTAGAACCTTATCAGGTTGAGCTCTTAGGCCCAGGGGGACCCTCAAGGGAGCAGTTGTGTAAGGGGCCTGAAACCTGTCCCTCTCTTGAAGGCCTTAGGCAGCAAGCTGCTGAAGAGTCCAATGGCAAGAAGACTGGAACACATAGGGTCTATTGGGAAGATGGGCTCCTGTACACTTAGGCAAGAGATCCCAAACCTGGTGCCACTAGGAGAGTGGTAGTGCCTCAGGAGTTCAGAGAGTTCATACTGACCTTAGCCCATGATATTCCCGTTGCTGGGCATTTGGGACAAACCAAGACGTGGGAGAGACTAGTCAACCACTTCTACTGGCCCAATATGTCCCAGAAAGTTAAGGAGTTTTGTGTCTCCTGTACCACCTGTCAAGCCAGTGGTAAGACAGGTGGACATCCAAAGGCCCCCCTCATTCCACTTCCAGTGGTGGGGGTCCCCTTTGAAAGAGTGGGTGTGGACATAGTGGGTCCACTTGAACCTCCCACAGCCTCAGGAAATATGTACATCCTAGTAGTAGTGGATCATGCTACTAGGTATCCTGAAGCTATTCCCCTTAGGTCGACTACTGCCCCTGCAGTAGCCAAGGCCCTCATTGGTATCTTTACCAGAGTGGGTTTCCCTAAGGAGGTGGTGTCTGACAGAGGTACCAACTTCATGTCAGCATACCTGAAACACATGTGGACTGAGTGTGGAGTGACTTATAAATTCACTACACCCTATCATCCACAAACTAATGGCCTTGTTGAGAGATTCAACAAGACATTAAAGGGCATGATCATGGGGCTCCCAGAAAAACTCAAAAGGAGATGGGATGTCCTCCTGCCATGTCTGCTCTTCGCTTACAGAGAGGTGCCTCAGAAGGGAGTAGGATTCTCACCCTTTGAACTTCTGTTTGGCCACCCTGTAAGGGGACCACTAGCTCTTGTGAAAGAAGGCTGGGAGAGACCTCTTCATGAGCCGAAACAAGACATAGTGGACTATGTACTTGGCCTTCGCTCAAGGATGGCAGAGTACATGGAAAAGGCAAGTAAAAACCTTGAGGCCAGCCAACAGCTCCAGAAGTTTTGGTATGACCAAAAGGCTGCACTGGGGGAATTTCAACCAGGGCAGAAAGTCTGGGTTCTGGAGCCTGTGGCTCCCATGGCACTTCAGGACAAATGGAGTGGCCCTTACCCAGTGCTAGAGAGGAAGAGTCAGGTCACCTACCTGGTGGACCTGGGCACCAGCAGGAGCCCCAAGAGGGTGATCCATGTGAACCGCCTTAAGCTCTTCCATGACAGGGCTGATGTGAATCTATTAATGGTAACAGATGAGGATCAGGAAGCTGAGAGTGAGCCTCTCCCTGATCTTCTGTCATCAGACCCTAATGATGGCTCAGTAGATAGAGTTATCTATTCAGACACCCTCTCTGGCCAACAGCAATCTGACTGTAGGAAGGTCCTGCAACAGTTTGCTGAGCTCTTTTCCCTAACCCCTGGTCAGACACACCTGTGTACCCATGATGTGGACACAGGAGACAGCATGCCTGTCAAAAACAAAATATTCAGACAGTCTGATCAAGTTAAGGAAAGCATCAAGGTGGAAGTCCACAAGATGCTGGAATTGGGAGTAATTGAGCACTCTGACAGCCCCTGGGCTAGCCCAGTGGTTTTAGTCCCCAAACCTCACACCAAAGATGGAAAGAGAGAGATGAGGTTTTGTGTGGACTACAGAGGACTTAATTCTGTCACCAAGACAGATGCCCATCCCATTCCTAGAGCTGATGAGCTGATAGACAAATTAGGTGCTGCCAAATTCTTAAGTACCTTTGACTTAACAGCAGGGTACTGGCAAATCAAAATGGCACCTGGAGCAAAAGAAAAGACAGCATTCTCCACACCTGATGGGCATTATCAGTTCACTGTTATGCCCTTTGGTTTAAAGAATGCCCCTGCCACCTTCCAAAGGTTGGTGAATCAAGTCCTTGCTGGCTTGGAGTCCTTTAGTTCAGCTTATCTTGACGATATTGCTGTCTTTAGCTCCAACTGGCAGGATCACCTGGTCCACCTGAAGAAGGTTTTGAAGGCTCTGCAATCTGCAGGCCTCTCTATCAAGGCATCCAAATGCCAGATAGGGCAGGGAACTGTGGTTTACTTGGGACACCTTGTAGGTGGAGGCCAAGTTCAGCCACTCCAGCCTAAGATCCAGACTATTCTGGACTGGGCAGCTCCAAAAACCCAGACTCAAGTCAGGGCATTCCTTGGCTTGACTGGGTACTATAGGAGGTTTGTGAAGGGATATGGATCCATTGTGACAGCCCTCACAGAACTCACCTCCAAGAAAATGCCCAAGAAGGTAAACTGGACTGTAGAATGCCAACAGGCCTTTGACACCCTGAAACAAGCAATGTGCACAGCACCAGTTCTGAAAGCTCCAGATTACTCCAAGCAGTTCATTGTGCAGACAGATGCCTCTGAACATGGGATAGGGGCAGTTTTGTCCCAAACAAATGATGATGGCCTTGACCAGCCTGTTGCTTTCATTAGCAGGAGGTTACTCCCCAGTGAGCAGCGTTGGAGTGCCATTGAGAGGGAGGCCTTTGCTGTGGTTTGGTCCCTGAAGAAGCTGAGACCATACCTCTTTGGTACTCACTTCCTAGTTCAAACTGACCACAGACCTCTCAGATGGCTGATGCAAATGAAAGGTGAAAATCCAAAACTGTTGAGGTGGTCCATCTCCCTACAGGGAATGGACTTTATAGTGGAACACAGACCTGGGACTGCCCATGCCAATGCAGATGGCCTTTCCAGGTTCTTCCACTTAGAAAATGAAGACTCTCTTGGGAAAGGTTAGTCTCATCCTCTTTCGTTTGGGGGGGGGGGTTGTGTAAGGAAATGCCTCCTTGGCATGGTTACCCCCTGACTTTTTTGCCTTTGCTGATGCTATGTTTTGATTTGAAAGTGTGCTGAGGCCTGCTAACCAGGCCCCAGCACCAGTGTTCTTTCCCTAACCTGTACTTTTGTTTTACACAATTGGCACACCCTGGCATCCAGGTAAGTCCCTTGTAATTGGTACCCCTGGTACCAAGGGCCCTGATGCCAGGGAAGGTCTCTAAGAGCTGCAGCATAGCTTATGCCACCCTGGGGACCCCTCACTCAGCACAGACACACTGCTTGCCAGCTTGTGTGTGCGGGTGAGAACAAAACGAGTAAGTCGACATGGCACTCCCCTCAGGGTGCCATGCCAACCTCACACTGCCTATGCAGTATAGATAAGTCACCCCTCTAGCAGGCCTTACAGCCCTAAGGCAGGGTGCACTATACCATAGGTGAGGGCACCAGTGCATGAGCACTGTGCCCCTACAGTGTCTAAGCAAAACCTTAGACATTGTAAGTGCAGGGTAGCCATAAGAGTATATGGTCTGGGAGTCTGTCAAACACGAACTCCACAGCACCATAATGGCTACACTGAAAACTGGGAAGCTTGGTATCAAACTTCTCAGCACAATAAATGCACACTGATACCAGTGGACATTTTATTGTAAAATACACCCCAGAGGGCACCTTAGAGGTGCCCCCTGAAACTTAAAACCAACTACCCGTGTAGGCTGACTGGTTCTAGCAGCCTGCCACACTCGAGACATGTTGCTGGCCACATGGGGAGAGTGCCTTTGTCACTCTGTGGCCTGTAACAAAGCCTGCACTGGGTGGAGATGCTATCACCCCCCCCCCAGGCAGGAGCTGTAACACCTGGCGGTGAGCCTCAAAGGCTTACCCCCTTTGTTCCAGCACCGCAGTGCACTCCAGCTAGTGGAGTTGCCCACCCCCTCCGGCCACGGCCCCACTTTTGGCGGCAAGGCCGGAGGAGATAATGAGAATAACAAGGAGGAGTCACTGGCCAGTCAGGACAGCCCCTAAGGTGTCCTGAGCTGAAGTGACTCTAACTTTTAGAAATCCTCCATCTTGCAGATGGAGGATTCCCCCAATAGGGATAGGAATGTGACCCCCTCCCCTTGGGAGGAGGCACAAAGAGGGTGTACCCACCCTCAGGGCTAGTAGCCATTGGCTACTAACCCCCAGACCTAAACATGCCCTTAAATTTAGTATTTAAGGGCTTCCCTGAACCTAAGAATTTAGATTCCTGCAACTTACAGAAGAAGAAGACTGCTGAGCTGAAAACCCCTGCAGAAGAAGAAAGAAGACACCAACTGCTTTGGCCCCAGTCCTACCGGCCTGTCTCCTGCCTTCTAAAGAAACCTGCTCCAGCAACGCTTTCTCCAGGACCAGCGACCTCTGAATCCTCAGAGGACTGCCCTGCTTCAAGAGGAACAAGAAACTCCTGAGGACAGCGGCCCTGTTCCAAAAAGACTGCAACTTTGTTTCAGAGGAGCAGATTTAAAGACCCCTGCAATCCCCGCAAGAAGCGTGAGACTTGCAACACTGCACCCGGCGACCCCGACTCGACTGGTGGAGAACCAACACCTCAGGGAGGACCCTCCGGCGACTCCGAGACTGTGAGTAACCAAAGTTGTCCCCCCTGAGCCCCCACAGCGACGCCTGCAGAGGGAATCCCGAGGCTCCCCCTGACCGCGACTGCCTGACTCCAAAATTCCGACGGCTGGAAAAGACCCTGAGCCCGCAGCCCCCAGCACCTGAAGGATCGGAAATCCAGTGCAGGAGTGACCCCCAGGAGGTCCTCTCCCTTGCCCAGGTGGTGGCTACCCAGAGGAGCCCCCCCCTTGCCTGCCTGCACCGCTGAAGAGACCCCTTGGTCTCCCATTGACTCCCATTGGAAACCCGACGCTTGTTTGCACACTGCACCCGGCCGCCCCCGCGCTGCTGAGGGTGTACTTTTTGTGTGGACTTGTGTCCCCCCCCCCCGGTGCCCTACAAAACCCCCCTGGTCTGCCCTCCGAAGACGCGGGTACTTACCTGCTGGCAGACTGGAACCGGGGCACCCCCTTCTCTCCATTGAAGCTTATGCGTTTTGGGCACCACTTTGAACTCTGCACCTGACCGGCCCTGAGCTGCTGGTGTGGTGACTTTGGGGTTGCTCTAAACCCCCAACGGTGGGATACCTTGGACCCCAATCTTAACCCCGTAGGTGGTTTACTTACCTGCAAAACCTAACAATACTTTACCTCCCCCAGGAACTGTGAAAATTGCACTGTGTCCACTTTTAAAACAGCTAAATGTGTTTTATGTAAAAAGTATATATGCTACTGTAATTATTCAAAGTTCCTAAAGTACTTACCTGCAATACCTTTCAAATGAGATATTACATGTAGAATTTGAACCTGTGGTTCTTAAAATAAACTAAGAAAAGATATTTTTCTATAACAAAATCTATTGGCCTGGAATTGGCTCTGAGTGTGTGTTCCTCATTTATTGCCTGTGTGTATGTACAACAAATGCTTAACACTACTCCTTTGATAAGCCTACTGCTCGACCACACTACCACAAAATAGAGTATTAGTATTATCTCTTTTTGCCGCTATCTTACCTCTAAGGGGAACCCTTGGACTCTGTGCATACTATTCCTTACTTTGAAATAGTGCATACAGAGCCAACTTCCTACAGGAGTGCACTGTGCACTCCCTTCAGGGAGCATGTGGGTTTGGCTGGCCACCTCAGGCCGGCCAAACACACATTCGCACTGTGCTCTTTCCAGCCCGGCACTGTGTTGTCGGGCTGGAAAGAAAAGGCACAGGGTCCTAATCTGCCTGGAGCGCAATGGCTTGGCACTCCAGCCAATCCTAACACTGCTGTGAGCACCGTCAGGATTGGCGGCAGCCTGTGCCTGCAGAGGGGACAGAGGAGCGGTGGCGCGCAGGTAAGCTTTTTTTTTTAAAACTATTTTTATATTATAAATATTCACCCCGCCTCACGCTGCCCTGCCCCTTGTGACCCCCATGAGCCGTGACTGTAGGCCATTGTCACTTTTTCAAAATCGTAGGAATGCACCATTGTCGCAAAGATGCCATCTAATCTCTCAATTATACTTTCCTGAGAGATAGACAAGAGATCTTCAGCTAATGGGAAGCAAGAGTATTCATCCACAACTACCATCAAGTGATGTCAATTGTCAAGTGGACTGACAAAGTCAGTAGCAGTTCTTTCCTAGTCATGCAGTGGCAACACCAACATGTTCAACCGATCTTGAGTAGTTTTCACTGACAGGCAGTTAAATAGATGACGGTTTTTCGATTCTTGTTCAACTGGTTTACCAAGATGAGGAAACCAGACTCAATCTCGGAGAGCTTCTTTAGTGGCAACAATCCTATCATGTCCTTCATGGGCCACTTGAATCACTTGTCGCAGACTCTCCAGAATGACAATTCTTGAACCTCTCACGATAATGCTTCTTGTGTCACAGACAGTTAATCTTTGACATTTTTGTATTTCTGATATTTGCTGTCACTGGTGAGTGGTCAAGTATGTCGATTCCATGACTGATGGGCAATAATGTCTTTTTAACTTTGCATTTCACTATCTTGACTCATGGCAATGACAATTTGTTCCAATGAAATGGCAGCTGGTGTGTTTGATTTCACAATGAAGTTTATGTAGGCTTCAGCAGTCTGAGCTGGGGTATTTTGACATTATATAGGTTCTCTCGAGAAATAGTTAGCAGGGTTTTGATTTTTCCCTGGACGATGCACAATTGTGTAGTTGTATTCCTTGCAGTATTAGACCCCTACGTTCAATTCTTGGGGGAATCTTTGCCTTTGGTTTGCCAAAGATAGTCAACAATGCTTGATGATCTGTCACAAGTGTGAAAGGTTTTCCATATAGGAACACATGGAAATGTTTACAAGCCAGCACCACTGCTAAACTTTATTTTTCAGGTTAGGAGTGTGCACGTTCAGTCTGTGAAAGACTTTTACTTTCAAAAGCCAGAATATGTCTTTGAGAAATTGGCTGTCCACTGTATTTGCAAGATTAGCACCTAAATGGACGGGGCTAGCACCAACAACAACTTCAGTATGTAACTTTGGATCAAAATATGTCATTTCTGTAGCATTTTCAATAGCTTGTTTAATTCTTTTAAAACTTTGCTCACATTCATGTGGCCAACAAAATGAAAGGTTCTTTTTCATCAGCTCTCTCAATGGAGCACTCACAGTGGCAAAGTCTTGCTTATATCTAGAACAGACACTGGCCATACCAAGGAATGAACATACCATGGAAACATCTTGTGGGGGACTGGCAGTTGACAATGCTTGTACCTTAGCTGGATCGGGTGTCATGCCCCTTTCAGAAAAGTTATGACCAAAGAACGTTAGCTTTGTCTTGTTGAATTCCTTTTTTCTCTCCATTTATCATTAAATCTGCATCAACAAATGAACAACACACTTGCCTTAACTCTTTGTCATGTTCTTTTTGTATAGTTCTGAAAACCAATATGTCATTGCTATAGTTGAAAGCATTTGCAACAGGTTGTCTGCTACATCTAATGACATTTAGAAAAATCTCGGCAGCTGAAGAAACACCAAAACTCTGGGCCTGATTCAGATCTCAGCGAAGGGAAATACTCCATCACTAACGTGACGGATATCCTGTCCACCATATTGCAATCCTATTTTATCCTATGGAGATCGAAATACAGCAGACAGGATATCCATCACATTTGTGACGGAGTATTCCATCAGCCGAGATCTCAATCAGGCCTTAGTCTTTTGTATCAGAATAGACCAATATGTGTAGAAAAGGTTGTAAAGTGCTTCCAATTCTCCTTGAGTTCCAACCGATGATATCCTTTATTCAAATCAAGGCGAAAGAAGACCTTTGCATCATTCAATTGCGTTATCATGTCAGCAATGTGCGGACCTGGATATTGTTCTCTTTCAATAGCCTTGTTCACTTGAGACATATCCACTCATATATGTTCAGCTCCTTCACTGTACTTTTTGGGTACTGCCAATGTGGGAGAAACTCGTGGCGTTGGACCAGTAGAATGCTCAATGATATCATGTTTAAGCAAGGATTCAGTTCCTTTTCAATGGCTTCTTGTAAATGAAATGCAATTCTTCTATGCCTCTGAGCCACAGGACGAATATCATCAGTGATATGCAATTGTACTTTCATAGTTTTAAGTTTACCTAACCCATGAAATAAAGAAGGGAACTGACTTACTACTTTGTGATGGGCATTCATATTGTAGTTCACTGAGATCAGTCCCATGTCAACAGATGTGCTGAGTTAACAGGCATTTGATGCTGTACCTTAAAGTATCTGAATGGGGGCTTGCACTCTTGTCTTCTTGTTCTTCATATTTGCTATGAATGAACCTAAATATTTCAAAGGCGTTGACGCAGCCCATGTGTACTCTTGTTTTTGATGGTGTCAATCGTGGAGGTAATTTATTGTATTTCTCTTCAGGCATAATATTTATCAACACACCACTGTCGATGATAAAAGGTATTACACAACCATTTATTTTCAGTGTAATCTTTGGACAATCTTTAGATGACTTGGGTGCTTTTGAATATGGACTTTTCTTGGACTGGTATTACTCCTTACATATGGCCAGTCCACCATGTGCACTCTTTCCTGAGGTAAACATCATTATTAGACAAACATCTTCTTCACTTTCACTCAATACTAATGCTGACAAGCTTTTCGGCAATGATTCAGAGATGATATAGTTCTTTGGGTGTCAATTTGTCTTACTTACGCTGTGGCGTGGCCCTGTGGACATGAGTCGAATGTCGTTTCTGGAATGTTTGGTCAGCGATTTTGTCATCACACCATGACACACTTTTTTTTTGTTTGCCTTGCAAACTGTCACAAAATGGTACTCTTTATCACAGCCTTTACATAATTGTCCAATGGCGGGACATTTACCTTCATGTAGAAATGAGAATCCACAACTTATTTTTCCATGGAGGCATCACCATATGTCATTCAGATTTGTGTTTCTGCTTACTTTTCATGTTCATGACTAATTCACTTTGGGCACCTCTGGCCTCCATGTCAGCAGCTTGTCATTCAGAACACTCCTGCTTTGGCCGCCATGAGAACTAGCTCCAGACTAAGAGTTTCTCCCAGCATTCATCGTCTAAATTAATCTGACAAGCATCCATCAATAACTCTGATCCACAGCAATCTATTGCTTCTTCATCATAAAACTCATTGAATCTACAATGTTTTATAAGGGTATTCAGTCTGTCAACAAATTCATCTATGGTTTCCCTAATTCTTTGCTTTTCCTGACTGCAAACATACCCTTTGTAATCTGAATTCGGTACTGGATTAGGCTTGAGATTCAAACGGTTTTTAATTGGAAAGTATGTATCTTCATCAGTTTGATGCATTTTCTTTATGACTTCTTTTACACCATCACCAGCAAGATTCTTGAGGTAATTGATCCTCATTTTATCATCTGTTTCTTCTAGCGCATCTAAGAAATCACCAAATGTCTCTATCCAAGCAGTCCACCTCTCACCAATATTCTGCTTTTGGCAGTATCGAATGGTGGTGGTTTCAAGAAGGCAGCAGCAATGTAGCTGTTCACAGGATTGGCTAATACTGAGGCTGGAGCTTTCTCAGACTCTACCTGGTGATCTTGTTGAATTGGTTTATGCACACCATCTCTGACGCCTTGTTATGTGCTGGCCTTGGGATAGTCTTTGGCAGTCTGTGGAGCTGTAGCCTCTTTCATGGTCTTCATTGGAGCTCTTCACATCTTAAAGACCTTTGGAGTTGGGCTGAGGACCCATCCAGCAGCTTTGTTGGTGTGCCACTTCAGGTATTGGATACCTCCATAAGCACGACCCCTGTGCTTCTTCTAGGGTCTCCTCGCCCGCCACTGAGGTTGCAAAGCTTTTATTTTCAAGGCTCAGGTGAGTTTGACTGCTATGTGCTTCATTACCAATCATTCTGTCAGTGAACACTCTATTCTGTACCTATTGTTTGGTCTCGTTTAGCGTTATCACTCCATGCACTGCGTAGCTTTATATTGTGTAGCAGCGCCATACCTTTTTGTATGGTCCTGTTCTTAGTTTCTTGGCCAATGATGCTTGGACTTTTCAGTAAAGCTTTCGGTTTTTTTCAAATGGTTCACACTGGCTGGAGTTGCGCATTGACTCCACATACGCCAACCGCTAATTCGGCACTTCAATGAAGGTACAAATGGCATGCATGAGCAGTTTGCTTTGACCATGGCAAGCTCTCTGGAAGTGCACTATCATTCATCAGGTTACATATCCTTTATCCCGTCACCAGTTGTAGCGTCCTCCTCGGCCTGTGTACCCACCAATGAATACACCACTCACAGAGAGCTATGTATTACACATTATTGTTCTTCAACCTGTAACTGTGAACCCAACATTCTAAACCTACATTCACTTCACTACGTTCTGAAACTTACATCATCACTCTACGGAGTTTTTCAGGATCCAAAAAGGTTCCATCATACACGTTCACAAGACACAACATCAGCCAGTCAGCCAACCATCCATCCATGCATCCATATGGCCATGCATCCACCCTTTCATTTTTCTCATCTATCCATTCTTCATCCTCCATCCCTTTAGATCCTTTCATTCCCCATCCATCCTTTTAACCTTCCAAATATTCATCCTGTCGCCCTTTCATCCATTCTCCGTTCACCCTTCCTGCTATCCTATCTTAACCTTTTCATCTTTATTTCTTTGCACAATCCCTTAATTTTCTTTTCCTATCATTCTTTCATTCTTTTCTTTCTTACCTTTCTCTCTTAAGCTCACTTTCTCTATTTGTACCTCTCTTTGTTTTTCCTCATTTTCCTCATTTTTATTTTTCTGTCACTGTGCCACCATCACACAGCCCTCGGTCATGGTATTTCCTATTTGTATTATTGGTGAGCAGGTCCCCAGACAAAATTAGGTTAAAAAGCAATTCATGATTTTGGTTGGACTCGGTTCACTGGACCCTAGGGAGCTCCCGTCTAAGTTACTTAAGTGAGGGAGGTGTCACTGCCACTGACTCGTCACATTCTACAGGGTTGGCCCATCAATTTGCGTTATCCGATCCACACAATTACATATTTTAGATGCTTTATCCTTGAGCGGTTGCCCGCTTGGATACATTTGTACAGGAGGGGGTGCCTTGGGTACAAAATTCACGCAAGACACCGCTCTCCTTCCATTGCATTGCATCATGATGCTAAATGGTGCTTAACAATGCACAAATCAGACATTTCTTGTGCTAATGTGATCAGTGCCATCATCAGCACACAACGCATACTGGATGTGGCACTACACAATTTGTTTGCTATTTACACAACCCTGCAGACGTCTGTGCTGCACTTCCTGTAAAGTTTAAATCTGTGCCTTATTTCTGGAACAAGCCAACAACACAAATTATTACAATTCAATTAATAAGTAATCAATTAAATAAAATGATAACATACATTCCAGCAAAACACCCCGTCCTAAATATACAGAAAGTGCATTACTTATATTGTACCAGTTTCGTGACAATATATGACATTAGCCATTAAAAATACAAATGGAGTCTCAAAAAGCTAGTCCGCATAATTGGCCAACCAGTCTGAGTGCAAGATAGAATCCCAGATTTCGATTCTATTTCCTGTGTACACCAGGAAAAAACATGGAAGCCAAAAAACAAAAGGCAAGACTGTCTGTAGTGCAGGTTCGCAAAGTACACCAGCTTGTTGAGTCGGGTTTGTCTCAGTGAAGTTGAAATTATGTACCAGCTAATGTTTCCGCAGACCAGCAGATGCTGAGCAAAAGAAAAGGAAATGGACAAGAGAAAAGTGATGCAAGAGTAAACAGTGGAAGTGCAGTTGATGAGTCAGGCTGCAAGCGCATGGCCTACAACCACAGACACCCTTAGCAACAATGACAGCAGGCGGGCGAGAACAATGGATTAAGAAATGCATTAGTTCTGGCAAAGCAAGAAGCCAGTGCACTATCAGACAAAACATACATGAGGTGCAAACACATGCATCACCGAACGGGTATGGACGGAAGCTATCTGAGCTGGTATTACAGAGGAGGGGAGCGGACATCTACTAATGCAGTGTGCCAGGCGGAATGATAGGGCGATCTGGGGGTATTGAGGCGGCCATGGAAATAACATGCTTGAAAGAGACTCATAGTTATAGAAGAGTACCAGGTAGTCTGCAAGGACACAATATACAGAGGAGATCAAGGAGGTCAATAACATGTGGATCCTCTGAATGATGTACTGGCCTGCACTTCAGGGAGCTACTTCCAGGGTACTGGTGAGCACCCACAGCTCCATATCTTCTCTTTGGAGACTGTAAAAATAGCCAAGCAACCTTCTCGCGCATATTGGTCCCAATTTTGAGACATCCAGAGCCATATTACATTACGCTGTAGTGATATCCACAGTCAACAACTTGAAGAACAGCTCTAAATGAGGGCTTAATTTCTAAACGCTATTGCTTGTACTTACTGCACCCTCATGATGCTTGTGCCCCCTAAGGCATGGGGTAATTTCCTGAACCATAAAAGGCACTCACTGAGTATTCAGACTCTCTGAAATCCTGACTCTTACCTTGTATTGAAGCTTTCAACTTCATCTGTCCCCACCCAAGAGTTCCTGGATCTTCAGACTTGGCTCCACACCGTACATCATAGCGAGTGTCAACATATCATCCGGAATATGACTAAATGTATGTGCGCACTGCTCAACAGCATTTACCTGGTTGATTGTTACCAGTGCACACCACGTGCTGCTCCTCTTTTACTACTGGAGGGGCCCAATGGGCATTTATTTAGCTTTCTATAACCAGTGTAGCCCATGTGCCGGCCCTGTTGCTCATTGAGAATGTATTTGGCATTTATCCTGTCTTTTTGTGACTAGCGCATTCCATGAGCAACTCAAGGGTTGCTCATGGGTGGACCCCAGCAAGCAAAGTTTGAAATCTGCCTGCCACTGCCAACTCTTAATGACAGAGGGGTGACTGCCATTTACAAACTGAGCATTAGGCAATGGCATCAACTATGGTTTAGCCATACACCTCTTATTCCCTCGCTGCGTCTGTGCTTACCCTACACGATTCCTTCTACAGTCCCTACCTGGGCCGATTTATACAAAGGGCCCTGGGGGCACAATGGCATATGTGCCTGTTTGCGCACCCCTGGGACACATTTGTGCTTCCCTCTCTGTAATACAGATAGTGCTGATTTGCTTTTTTCCAAATAAGGTATCCATGCCAAACGTGTGTCCTTTTTTTACCCAACATCAGGGGGATTCTAAAGGCACACAGGGGTTATGCATTTCCCTGGAAGGGATTGAGAAAATAGCCAAAATATAGCTAGCTTTTAAGATTTGTGCCAAAAAGTGCTCCACAAAAAAGTGTCTGTTTTTCCCCCCTAAATATGGCATCAAGGAAAGGTTTACTGGGCTAAAATCACTCTTTTCCAGGAAAATGCAGTGTTGTATCAAAAACTTTTTTATCCACATTTTTGTCATTTTTCTGAGGTAACCCATTTCCCTAATTTCCTGGGCTTTCAAACTGCTTCCAGCTTGTGGTACAAATTTGAAACCCATAGGTGATGCCGGAAAGCCACACTTTTCTGAAAAGTAGACACAATTCTGAACTCAGTATGGGGTCATTTATAGAGATCCCTCAAGATTTTCCAAAAAGAAATTAACTGTTAAAATAAAAAAATATGAAAAATGAGTAGGACAAAAAGCTATTTGTGACAACGTTTTCATCTGTTACTTCTTGTCACGATAACCGATTCACAAAAGAAATCCACCGGTACGTCCACTAGAATCGTCTGGTCCAGGTTTATATGAAGATTGTAGGTTCTTCAAGAACTCGAGGGACCCAGAGCCAACAAATGTGCTGCACCGTACAATGGTTTTTTATTGTGTACCAAGTACAGATCAATTCATTTTCTTGAAAACTGTGTTTATTGGCATTTGAATTGGTACATTTGAAAAACACATCATATTGTTTCCATACACATAACTGTATTTTACGCAGGACATTTACAACATGGCAATGCATTACCAGTGTTTGAATAGTATTAGTACGACTGTAGGCCTTGGTCTGGGGCATGAGAAGGAGCATACCAATGAGTCAAGCCATCTGCACTGTAGATGGCCAGTCAATCAAACACCAGTCATTCATGTTACAACCTACAGGATCTCTCTGCGAGTACGCCACCTGGTGACGCTGGCCTAGTCAGGCTTCACAAGAGTCCTCCTAATGCACACCTGCATTCTGATCTGGCGCACAATGCCTCTATTACTGTGTACTTAAAAAGCTGATTAAACAGTGCAACAGGGAAGAAGAAATAAGGAAGGGGGAAAACTGTATTCAGTGCGAGCTGTGAACGTGCACAGGTGCAATTGTCAGTGGGAGTCACCAGTGGCAGCCCCAAGGATCCGGGAGTATCACAGCAGTCAGACAAGAGCGGTTTGTGGTAGTAAAGAGGGGTGGTGCGGCGGGCGCGGGTGGAGGTGGGGAATATTGGGGAATTAATAAAAAAAAAAAACTTACCTGAATCCTCACGGCCACCGCCGTCACCACCACACTGTCCTTCTCTTGCGCAGAGAGGCTGCAGGCACAGGCTCTCAGTCTGATCTGCGGCCAATCCTGACGCTGCTCAAAGCAGCAATAGGATTGGCTGGGAACGCCCAGGCAGGACGCTTCCAGGCAGACTGGGAGCCTGTGCCTGCTCTATCCAGCCCGGCAACACAGTGCCGGGCTCGAGTGAGCCTAATGCACGTGTGTTTGGCAGGCCCAAGACGCTCAGTGCTCGTCACAGTCTGTGGCCCCACTCCTTTTACCAAAAAACAATAACAAGCTTAGCAGCTTTTAAGTAAACTGGGGCTGCACCTATAGCCGCAAAACTTTCCTTGCTCCCCTTAGTGTCCCCCTACCGCCACCATGTGTGCACCATATCTAAGATACGGTGCACCATGGCGCAAGGTAGGGGGCAATAGCGTCATTTTTATTGACGCTATTGATGTACTCTGCAGGAGTAGCGCCAAAATATTGGTGCTACTCTTGCAGAGTATAAAGGGGCCCATTATAAATAGTGGAAGCCCCCTTTTAATGCCTGCTCAGAGCAGGCGTTAAAAGTGCCGTAAAAAATGGCGCAAAGAAATCGGTTAGATTTCCTTGCGCCATTTTTCCAGCCCCCCCTAATGGGGGAACGCCCCCTGGCGCAGGCATAATGTAGCGCAAAGGGTTACAAAGTGGCTCAATGCATTCATTGCGCCACTTTGTAAATATGGTTCACGGATTTTGGTGTAAAAATAGGACACTGATATGCCGTAAGGTAGTGCTAGAGGCTTATAAATATGCCACATAGTTTACTATCGTTTTTTGGTAAAAGGTTTGCAGCTGCTGCTTCTGGTGGGGGGCGATGCTCCTCCACCCTAGTGGAGGAACCGCTCCTGCATTCAGAGCATATTCCCGGTAGCCCAGGGGAGAGGAGTGTGGGCTCCAGGGTTGTCTGCGTCAGATGGGTATCTCTCAACAAAGGTGGAAAGTCAGCCCCAACTAGAAAGTCACCTGCATCGCCCATGGCATCTTAGCTATTGTGTATATTATCTCCAGCTGGCTCTCCCCAACCATCAAGCTCGGACTCTGCATCATCAGCTGGGCTCTCCCAAGCCTCCAGCACCTTCATCCACAGTCCCGCTATCGGGTGTCTTTGCATTCCCCTGGTGTCTTCCCTAACCGACACCCTTTCCTCTGCTCTGGCCCACATGGTAATGTCCTTCTCCCACCTGTCTCTCCCGGGGCCCATTCTGGACTTTCAGGCCATGACTGTCGACCTTTTAGCCAGGATGAGAGCCAAATCTAAGGACCTGGTGCCAACCTTCCGGGGGTTTGGGTCTGTGGAACGCCCCCAGGAGGCACAGATCCACAGTGCATGACAGCGCACAACCCAGCGTGGCATTTAGTTTGTCCCTCACCATGCCCCAGAAAGTCTGCAGTTGAGGGCAGGTACAAGGCATATGATAAAAGTTTGCATCAGGGTGCATACATCGGGGGCATCCATGCAGCTCACCTCAATATATGACCCTCAATCTGTGTGGTGTCAGATATGTTATGGGTGTGTAATTGAACTGTATGTTTTTCAAATGCGTATTCCAGAAAACCTTTTGGGTAAACACCAGCATTCTGGCCATTCTGGGTCCCTGATTTCGTAACCCGCCACCTGCTCCCATCTGGCCTTTAGCACAGCAATGGGCTTCCAAACCATCCCATTTAACGCCTTGTAGAACCATGTCACATGGTGTTGGGCCAAACCCCTTGATACCAGTAGTTAGATCACCGTGAGTTGGAGGTTCTTCCCTGCCCCTATCCCATAGCTCTCTGAAGGCTTTTGTTAAGGCTTTATAGTTGAGAAACTGGCCTGGGGATAGGTCATGTTGTGCTGTCATGGGAAGCAACATGCCCATGTGGAAGCAGTCTCCCACCGTTACAAGTCCGGTGTCAGTCCAAACGGATAATTGTGCAGCTGTAAAGGAGGATATAGGATTGCCGTGGGGAAGTCCCACCACTGGCCAGGTGGGGAAATAAAGAGGTATTTCTCTAGTCCATCCAATGCACCACCACCAGCATTGAAGGGCAGCTGACAATAGAAGTCCAGGGTGGGGAATCACCACCGCTAGATAGAGCGGCTTTGCCCCCTGGTTGGGCTGTAGACCTACTAAGCTCAAAATCGAGCCACCTAGTGACCCACTGGAGCTTGGCCTCCAAGAAGTGTAAATCAAAGTCATGGACTCCCAGTCCTCTCTCAAATGGAAACCGTTGAAGGGTTTCAAGGGGCAGTCTGTGGCGGTCTCCATTCCAGATCAGTTCCCTGAGAAGGGAGTCCAACTTCTAGAACTAGAAGACTGGCACCGAGCAGTAGATTCATGAAATAGTAGTGCAATGGTGGGAGCACAGCATCACTGTTAGAAATGGGGTCTCTAGTTGGCATTCGGTTTACACCTTGTCCAAGTATGGACGCTCACTCTAGTCATGGTAAGGGAGATACACAGCTCTGATAACCCCTACTCACCCTCTTGGTAGCTTGGCACAAGCAGTCAGGCTTATCTCAGAGACAATGTGTGAAGTATTTGCACAAACACACACAGTAACACGGTGAAAACACCACAAAAGGAATCCAAACCAGTTTAAAAAATAGCCAATATTTATATAAATCAAACAAGACCAAAACAACAAAATCCAACATACACAGGCAGAGATATGAATTTTAAAAGGTTAAATCCCCCCAAAAACACTTAGAAACACAAAAGCTCCAACTGGGCCTGTCACAACATTGTTGACAGAGTCGTTCCCCACAGTTAGATGCCACTCGCAGGGAGGGCGGCGCTGGTCATGGAGTCGCAGGAACCCCTAGGTACAGTACCTTTGGTGACAAGGAAAACAAGCTAGTGCAAGGAGTCGGAGAGGTCAGGCGTCGCTGGATCAGGTCTGGCGTCAGCTCCTTACTGCAGGACAGGGGAGGTAATGCATATGTTCTTGATGAATCCAGCGGGTCAAGATGCTGTGGGGCAACCTCTCGGGGTCTTGGTCACGCCACGGGGCTTCAGGCGCCGCGGCGGAGTAGGGTGTTACGGAGAATCTTCACGAGCAGGATACACAGCAAAGTCCAGCCTTTTAATTCCCAGGGCAGAAGTAGCAGCAGCAGGCTAGAACAGCAAAGCAATAGACAGAGTCTCAGGTACTCCTCAAGCATCCAGCTCTTCTACCTGGCAGAATTTCTTCTTGATTTAGAAATGTTCTAAAGTTGTGGGATCAGCAGTTCAATACTTATACTAATTTCTGCCTTTGAAGTAGGCAAACTTCAAAGGAAAGTCTTTGTAGTGCAGAAGACCCTGCCTCTTCCTCGCCCGGCCCCAGATACACTCTAGGGGGTTGGAGACTGTAGTGTGTGAGGGCAGGCACAGCCCTTTCAGGGGCAGGTGCCAGCTTCTCCCTCCCACTGTAGCCCAGGAAGACTCATCAGGATATGAAGGATATCCAGAGTATCAAAACCAGCAAAAACAAAATTACAGCACAAGATCCAAAAACAGGAGTTCAGAAGCCAAAAGTACAGGGAAATCACAACAAGAGCTGTCAGGTCTAACAATCACCATCCTGGAAATTGCTATTTGTGCCATGATAGGTAATTTGAGAAATCTCCAGAAGGGAACACTTGATTTAAGGGAGCACAGCCCACCCCACCCCCCAGATTGCTCTCCCATAGGTCCTGCAATTTGCGGTATATCTAGATACCATGATACCTGAAACTGGTATGGACCCAGGTCAGCCCTGGTGGGAGGCCCGCTGGAAACCAAAGCCCACACTCCACCAGGAATAAATTTGATTTGAGCAGAGGCCCAAAAGGGTGCAAAACTCTTCAAAATAAGTGATCTCCATGGCATTGTTAGCCAAGTAGAGCAGGTCATCGCTGTAGAGTGATGGTATGTGTTCGCAGTCACCAACCACCATGCCTCTGTCTCTACTCTCCAATCGAAGCAATTCAGCCAGCAGCTCAATGTGCAGGACAAAAAGGAGGAGGGAAAAAAGGTAATCCCTGACATGTACCCCTGTATATGATATACTGTTTTGAAACTGTAGTGCCTGTTTTAACCCTCGTTGTTGGATTACAATATAACATCTGCACCCATTTAGCTCCGCAGATAGCCCATCAGGGCCTGGGATTTTACCTGGGGCAATATCTTTAATAGCACATCTTATCTCCTGTGTTGTTATTGGACCCCCATGTTGCCCTTTGACTCCTGCGACAACGTCTGGAGTGGGAGTCGCTCCAGGAAGGCACTCCCAGTCCTCGCTAGGATAAGTTCCAGGTATTGGTATAGCTCCCTGTAGTAGGCCCTGAAAGGGGCATTTATGGCCTTGGGAGAATACAGCGTTGTGCCATCGCCAGTAAACAGTTGAGTTATGGGCCTGCCTCTGGTCTCAGGTTTAATAAGCCTAACTAATATTCTCCTGGGCCACCAGTCCTCCACCAGGGCCCTGGCAACATTTTTAGTTGTGGTACAGCAGACGTTCTAGGGCAACATTATAGTGTTCATTCGCTTCAAGCAACTTCAGGAGTGCTCCCGGCAAGAGTACTGCCTAGCTTCTTTAGTGTGTCATGCAGGGTTCTTAATTCTCTGTCTATTTCCCACCGAGCACCTACAGTTTGGTTTAGGCAGTGTCCACGGATCACCACCTTGAATGCTTCCCACTTCCTCAGGCAAGTAGACTCTGTGTCGTGATTATTTTCAAAATTCCATCTGGTGGCTTTTCACAGTGAGTCCTGAAAGAAAGCATCACCAGCACAGTCACCACGCAGGTATTTCTGGTCATTCATCCTCTGGCCAGAAGTCCATCAACAGTGGGCTATGGTCCGAGATGGTGTGACCAAGATACTCAGTGAATGTCATGTATTTGTTTAACCGTGTCGAACATACAAACCAGTCAAGTCGGGTGTGTAGCTTATATAAGTGGAAATAGTATGAGAAGTCTCGTTCTACCCCGTGTTTGTCCTCCATAAGTCATTGAGGCTCCAGTTTTGTAGCCACTTCCAGAGGCCCGCAGCTGACCTGTGAGCCGGTGCACCAAGCAGGGCAGGGGTTAGAGCAATCGAGGGAGATATCCTCCACACAGTTGTTGGAGCAGATATGTTAATTAAGAGATTATTGATGACTTATATGTGTGTACACTAATGAGAAAATGCATAGAGAAATTAATAGTAGAGAATAATGTGCATGTTTAGAAATGTGCCATTGGGGAGTGATCACCACATGTACTAAAGTGACTAAATGTGCGAAATAATGAAAAATATATGAGAAAAATATACTAATATGTCATAATGAGATGTATAACCTATGTTTTGTATTAATTCAATAGTTTTAAGTTAGCCGTACCAGAGGCCTAGTTTCACTGGGCCTTGCTCGCTCTGAACATGAAGAATTTGAACGCCTTGCAAAGGACCAGGGGCTGCAACCTTGAACCGCTCAGAGTTCAAGTCGCTTAGCTAGAACATTCTGCAAATGTGCCAACGGACAGGAGATAGTGAAGACAATTTGAAACAATTATGTGTAGTGTAGGCTAAATGTACTTTCCCAGGACTTGAACAATGGAAGCACTGACTAGAGAACCATGTGCAACAATTTTGATACCTGAAGAGCAGGATGATGTCCTCATCGCAAGAAGAACCAATCAGCGTTTTGTGAAATATAAGAATATGATTTGGTAAATAAAAACTATTGGATAGAATCATATCTTCTGACTGATTGACCAATTAGCAATTAGTGGGATGGACTGGGAGACCCTAATAAAAAGTAATGACAAGGGGTGAGGAATCTGAACTGCGGGGAGAAATCTGATGATGTCCGAGGTGCTGATATTGGGCTCATACTCTGTGAGCCTCTCTGTAGCTGTTGATGACCTGAAGACGAAGACTGACTTGTTGCTGATCCATCTGGATAGGTAGCTATGAAAATGTGACTGACAATTTTGTGCCTTCTCTTCTAGGTACCAACTGCGCTGTTTTATAGAGATTCACACATAGGTAGATTTTTCCAAATTAATGTTTTCTCTAAATTGTTTTCGTATGAAGACCCCCAGGCTAATGCTAATTTTGGTTAGGTAGGCTGTTAGGGGTGACGTTGACAGTGACAAATGACTGGAGAACTTAATTGCTGAATGACATTATTAATGCTGATA
This sequence comes from Pleurodeles waltl, assembly GCF_031143425.1. Taxonomy (NCBI): domain Eukaryota; kingdom Metazoa; phylum Chordata; class Amphibia; order Caudata; family Salamandridae; genus Pleurodeles; species Pleurodeles waltl. Next base: position 771,058,274 of record NC_090448.1, read on the forward strand.
TTCATAGCTTATGGTGTTGCTTTGTCGCATATGTTTTCTTCAAGAGATTATGGCCCTCATTACAACCGTGGCGGTCGGTGTTAAAGCGGCGGTAACACCGCCAACAGGCCAGCGATAAAAAAAATTAGATCACGACCACGGCGGAAACCGCCAACATAGACAGCCACTTCAATACTCCGACCGCCACGGCGGTAGCAACAAACACCTTGGCGGTCACCGCCAACAGACAGGCGGAAGACAATGTACCACCCACCGTATTACAAGGCACCAATCCGCCAGCTTTTCCGGGGCGGTACCAACGCCATCAAAAGCACGGCGGAAACTGAACAACGAAGGGGAACCACTCCCCTCTCGACACTCCAAGAAGAACCAGGACGCCATGGAGTCCGAATTGCAGATCCTCCCCATGTTGGTGTACCTACTAATACACCACAAAGTAGAAAGAAGGCTGCGACGACGGTGAGTACTGCACCTAGCACACAGGGGAGGGGAGGAGGGAAAAGAGAGTGGCACACACACGCGGCACGCAACACCCCACCCCCACCCCCACCTACAACACCATACACACAAACACATCCAACAAGAATACAGATACACCTCGTCGTCACCCCATGGAAGAACGCAAGGACAAAAGGAAATGAGTCTAACCAGTGTTCTATTGGAACATTCAGATATATCAAGGGAAAATCAAATAATCAGTATATACAAATACTTACATTATGTACACAAGGCCGCACACTGTCCCTTGTAAATGTCCGTGGACCAGTGGTCTCAAACAGCATGGGCGAAGCCCACACATGACACCTGCCTCAAAATGGAGAGAACACTTCAGGGACATCAGGTCAAAAAAACACAGGAACTTCAGGGGGAAGGGGAGGCAACTCAGCCGGAAGATGGTACGACACCACGGCTCCTCGAGGGGGCTCCATGCCCACTGCTTAGTCCTGGGGAGTGCAAAGCCACAGTCTCTCAAGTGGGTGTTTTGCCCACTGCTTGGTCCTGGGGAGTGCAAAGCCACAGTCTCTCAAGTGGGTGCTTTGCCCACGGCTTGGGCCTGGGGAGTGCAAGGCCACAGACTCTCAAGTCTCTCAAGTGGGTGGTTTGCCCACTGCTGCTCCTGGGGAGTGCAAAGCCACAGTCTCTCAAGTCTCTCAAATGGGTGGTTTGCCCACTGCTTGTTCCTGGGGAGTGCAAAGCCACAGTGTCTCTCAAGTCTCTCAAGTGGGTGGTTTGCCCACTGCTTGCTTCTGAGGAGTGCAAAGCCACAGTTTCTCTAGTGAGTGCCTTTTCCACTAGTTTTGGAGTGGGCTTTGTGCCCAGTGTGTTTCATCCTGCCAAGGATTGGGTGAGTGGATGTATCTCTCCACTAGTTTTGGAGGGGGCTTTGCACCCAGTGTGCTTCATCCTGCCAAGGATTGGGTGAGTGGATGTATCTCTCCACTAGTTTTGGAGGGGGCTTTGCACCCAGTGTGCTTCATCCTGCCAAGGATTGGGTGAGTGGATGTATCCCTCCACTGGTTCTGGAGGGGGCTTTGCGTTCAGAGTGCTTCATCCTTCCAAGGATTGGGTGAGTGGAGGTATCTCTCCACTGGTTCTGAAGGGGGCTTTGCGCCCAGAGTGCTTCATGCTGCCAAAGATTGGGTGAGTGGATGTATCTCTCCACTGGTTCCGGAGGGGGCTTTGTGCCCAGTGATGCTGCACCTGGGGTGTGGCAGTTAACATCCTCTCACCTGGGTGTCTGAGCCACACCATGTAGCTGGAACAGGTAGCATGATACTCCATGGATGCAGAGTCACACTCCATCCTGCGGCGACCTAAGCTACCAACTGCTGGTCGTGCCAGTGCTGGAGGTGGTGTCTCATGTGGCGTGTCCAGGGTCCAGGACATCATCTGCAGCCTCGGACGGCTGCGCACTGGTGATGTTGCTGACGTCTGATAGAGTGGTACTGGCTGGGCACATGGTGGTGCAGATGGTGGTGCAGGTGGCGGTGGCTGAGGCGGAGATGCTGCCTGTGCTGGCCGTGGTGCATGTGTCTGTTGTGGTGGAGGGAGACACCATACCGTCTCCGGCAGCCTCGGATGGCTGATCCTTGGGGAGGATGCTGCAGATTGACGTTGTGGCTGTGGCGGGGCAGGTGGCGGTGCAGGTTGCGGTGCAGGTGGTGGTCGTTGCGGCGGTGGTGACTGTGGTACTGGTCGCTGGCATCCCTGACGAAATGGTGGTCACCAGCCCCTCACCAGGAGGCATCGTGCCCTGAGGTGACTTGCCCTTTGTCTTGTGGGCCTTCCCCACCTTGGCCGTTGTTGCTGGGACCTTGACACTGTCCTCTCTGTGTTTGGGAGAGGCCTTGCTGGGTGGGTGGCGTGACTTTCCCCAGCTGGAAGCCGGCCCCTTTTTGACCTTGGCAGGTGGCGGAATCAGGTGGTCCTTCACATCTGTAGGTGGCACACTGGCAGCTCTGACGGGTGCCCCCTTCGATCCACCCCGACTTGCATGGATCACAGCAGAGGCAGATGTGGTGGCTGAGGTGCTGGGCTGGGATCTCGACATCCTGGCCCTAGGGGACGGATGGGGGGAGGTGTAGGGAAGAGGTTCAATTTAGCTAGAAACGTTTTGTAGACACACTGGGACGGAAAGATGGAGGGGGTGTGGGAGTGGAGGAAGAGTAGTGGTTGTAGAAGGTGTACGTCTGCTGAGTTTGGGTGAAGGTGCATGGGCTGGAGGCTGTTGTGAGGTGGATGGCTGTTGAGTGGGTGTGTGCCTGCGTTTGTGTACTTTGGGAGGAGGGCTCACAGACACACTGGGAGAGGACACGGGACGTGTGAATGGTAGTGGGGGTTGTGATTGCACGTGAGCGGTGTGTTGTGATGGGCGTGCTGGTGATGGAGGCAGTGGCTGATGATGTAGTGCATGCAGGTGTGAGTGGAGACGAGACTGGGAGGGAGGTGGACGACAAGGAGGAGGGGGACACAGTGGAGGAAGTGGATGTTGGTATGTGTGCATGAGTATGGTGCTTGTGTGAGTGCCTGTGTGATGTGTGGTGCTTATGTTTTCCTGAGCCACTTTTGTCCGTTGATGTGTGTGCATGCTGGTCTGAAGGTGTGCTTGGGATAGGCTGAGGTAGAGGGGATTGGGTCTGGGTAGTGGAAGTAGGAGGGGGGGAGGCTGGACACAGGGACAATGGCTGCCATCAGTGCTGAGGCCAGAGCCTGAAATGCTCTCTGTTGGGCCGCCACGCCAGAATGAATGCCCTCCAGGCATGCCTTTGTTTGCTGTAAATGCCTCTCGACACCCTGGATGGCATTCAGAATGGTTGACTGCTCAACAGTGAGGGATCTCAGGAGGTCAATAGCCTCCTCACTGAGGGCAGCAGGGCTCACTGGGGCAGGGCCTGAGGTGCCTGGGGCGAAGGAGATGCCCACCCTCCTGGGTGAGCGGGCACGGAAACACGCTGAGGGGCTGTTGGGAGGGCGGTGCTGGTAGGGGGGTGGCGGCTGTACCTGTAGTTGGGGTGGGCACAGAGGTGTCCGCCACCGCCAGGGAGCTTCCATCAGAGGAGGAGTCGCTGTCACTAGTATTCCCTCCTGTCCCCGTCGTGGAGCTCCCCTCGCCCTCCGTCCCACTTGTTCCTTCACCCTCCGTGGATTCACCCTCCTGGACCATGTGGGATGCAGCTCCCTCCGTCGCCGGTGGCTCTGCTCATCCAGATGATGCTAATGCACACAAGGACAGGGTGACAAAACAAGAAGGGGGGAAAGACAGAGGACACACATGGTCAATGCCAGAAACACCACTACCATTGGCAGACACAACGCACACAGAGCTGCCCTGTGCACTAGGCCTTGCCCAACCACTCACTATGGTAGTCACCACCCCATGGGATACAATGCCTAACGCCAACAAATGCACACCTGACACCCACAGGACCCTGCACACTAGTAGCTGCCCAATTGTACTATTGGGATAGGGGTGCTTCTGAGCCTGCAAACAAGGGACCTACCCTGGCATGACCGCCCTGGCCTAGGGGCACCCAGATCCCACACCCCCCACCCAGATCCCTCCTAAACAGCTTTATGACACTGTACTCACCCCCTTGTGGCTGCTGTGATGCCCTCAAGCACCCATCCAAATCCTGATAGGCCACTGCCAGGATGCGGAACATCAGGGGGGTCATGGTGCGATGGGCACCCCTTCCATGTTGGGAGGCCAGCCCCAGCTGGGCCTCTGTCGTTTTCTTGCTCCAGCGGCGCAGGTCCTCCCATCTCTTGCGGCAGTGTGTGCTCCATCTGTGATAGAACACCATGGTCCGCGCTTCCTTGGCGATGGCATGCCAAATACCCTTCTTCTGGTGGGCACTGACCTAGAGGGAAAGTACAGGAAGAAAGGAAATTACTCACCCGTCCGGACCGTCATACTCATTGCCCACCTTTTACCACCCATGCCATGACGCACATACAATGACCATCCTCACATTCAGCCCTCAGCCCCCCCAAGATGTGGCTTCCATGCACACGACTCCAGACAGGCATTGCCTACGCATCATGCTCACAGTGTACTCACCTGTTTGTCTGGAGGACCGTGGAGTAGCGTGTACTGGGGGAGTACCCCATCCACCAGTTTGTCCAACTCCTCCGCAGTGAAGGCAGGGGACCTTTCCCCAGACACATGAGCCATTGGCGCTTCCAGACTCAGGTTACAGTAGCACTTGCAGTGTAGGTCCTCTACTGTTGATGGTCAGGTATCAAGTGAGTGAACAGATAGAAAATGGCAGTCACGTCCGCGGCGGTTCGTACCGTGACCGCCGGGGTACATGGCCATTGGCTCCTGGAACCCATAGGGCCCAATGATTACCAATGCTGAGTTGCACGGCGGTCTTTGACCGCCTACCACGACGCAGCACAACGCCAACGCAGTTACCTCATTTCCTCCTCACAAGTCAGGCAGCCGCCATTTCAGAGGTGCACATGGCATGGCACCTAACTGCGTCACAGCACATATTGGCACATATACGGACTAACTATTTAACACACGGATTTACTAACATTACTGCAGACACAGCAGTGCTACCTATGTGGTAAATGACCCTCAGCTCACCGTTCTCCTCCATAGGCTACAACCGCTGCGGCAGATGATGAGATGGCGGCATCCTCCGGTGTACAGACCCCTGGTGTACCTTGCGACAATGGAAGACTGACACATCATAATCACATACAGACTTGATCGTGCCACAATCCAATCATCTATCCGCCAGCCCACAGGTATCTCCCCTCTAGTGCAGGTCCTGTCAGTGCTCCATTTCCTGGCCAGTGGCTCCTTTCAAACTACAGTGGCCATGTCATCTGGGATGTCTCAGCCAATGTTTTCTAACATGTTGACCAGAGGTTTGTCTGCCCTGCTGAAACACATGCGCAGCTACATCGTGTTCCCCCCGGTGGAGGAGTTGCCCACAGTGAAAGCTGACTTCTATGCCCTGGGACATATCCCCAACATCATTGGTGCCATTGATGATACACATGTGGCATTTGTCCCCACCCCGCAGAAATGAACAAGTGTACAGAAATAGAAAAATCTACCATTCGATGAATGGGCAAATGGTGTGTTTGGCGGACCAGTACATCTCCCATGTGAATGCCAAGTATCCTGGCTCTGTGCATGACGCCCATATCTTGCGGAATACCAGTATCCCTTATGTGATGGGCCAACTCCAGAGGCACTGGGTGTGGCTAATAGGTGAGCCCAAGGTCCCCACACAGTATGAGTAGGTGTCTGGGGATAGGGTAGTCCCTAAGGGTTAGTGTGTGTCTAACAGGTATCCTTCGAAATTTGCAGGTGACTCGGGTTACCCCAACCTGTCATGGCTACTGGTCCCAGAGAGGAATGCCAGGACAAGGGCAGAGGACCGCTACAATGAGGCACATGGCCGAATTAGGGTATTATTGAGAGGACGTTCGGTCTCCTGAAGGCCAGATTCTGGTGCCTCCATCTAACAGGTGGCTCCCTGTACTACTCACCGAAGAAGGTGTGCCAGATCATCGTGGCATGCTGTATGTTGCACAACCTGGCATTGAGATGCCAGGTGCCTTTTCTGCTGGAGGATGAGCCTGGTGATGGTCTTGTGGCAGCGGTGGAGCCTGTGGATAGTGAGGAAGAGGAGGCAGAGGAAGAAGATATTGACAACAAAACGAACATCATCATGCAGTACTTCCAGTGACACACAGGTAAGAGACTGTAACTCCTCCTCACATTTCAGAATACTGTAGGACATTGTACATGTTAGCCTCTTAACCTCTGTCTATGGACACTGACTGTTCCCTTTGGATTTACTTTTTGCAGATCTGGGTACCACATTCTGCCTTCTGCTATTTGTACTGCTGCCCAAAAACTGTCATACATTGGTATGAGTAAATGAACATTTACATTGCTATTTATTGCTAATGTTGTAATAATTCATTTTTGAAAGATCAGACTGACTCCAGATTGGTTTGTGATTAATGAGTGTTTATTCAGAGGCTAATACGTATAGGGGTATGTGCAAGGGGCTGGGGTGATGGTGGAGCAAGGTCCATAGTAGAGTCCAGTCTAATTGTATCACAGGTGCATTTTCCAATGAGGCATAGGAAGGGGAGTAATGGCAGTTCAAGTTGGACAGGGTGACACAGTGGGACAGAAGGGTGACAATCAGGAGAGTCTTATTTCCTGGCGGGGGTCTTGGCAATGTTCTCAGTCTTCTGCCTGGATCGCAGGGACCGTTTGCAAGGTGGTTCTCCTTCTGCAGGGGGTGGGGTGCTGGTGGCCAGTTGTTCCTGTGGCAAGGCCTCGTGTCCACTAGCGCCGGCGGAGGTGGAAGGCTGTTCCTTGGCTTGGCTAGTGTCAGGGGCCCTTTGTTGTGCCACCTCCTCCCTCATGGTCTTGCCCATATCAGCCAGCACCCCTGCTATGGTGACGAGGATGGTGTAGATTTTTGTGAGGTCATCCCTGATCCCCATGTAGTGTCCCTCCTGCAGCCGCTGGGTCTCCTGAAACTTGGCCAGTACCGTGCCCATCGTCTCCTGGGAATGGTGGTATGCTCCCATGATGTTGGAGGGTGCCTCGTGGAGAGTGGGTTCCCTGGGCCTGTCCTCCCCCTGTCGCACTGCTGTCCTCCCAGCTTTCCTGTTGTCCTGTGCCTCTGTCCCCTGAACCGTGTGCCCACTGACCCCAGGTCCCTGATCGTCCTGGGTTAGTGGGTTTGCCTGGGGTCCCTGTAGTGGTGGACACACTGCTGATTGACGTGTCCTGGGGACAGTGGCATGGGCCTGCTGGGTGCTGTGCTGTGTTTCCTGAGGGGGGAGGTTCTGTGGTGGTTTGGGACTGTGGCAGGGGAACCGACTGTCCAGAGGTCCCAGATGGGCCAGGCTAGTCATCCTGATCCAGGCGTGCAGAGCTGCTGTCATCACTGTGGGCCTCTTCTGTGGGGGGACTGGATATGGCTGGCACCTCTTGTCCGGTGACGTTGGGTAGGGTTCCTGTTGGGATGTAAATGCATTGTTATTGTATCTGTGTGTGCCATCTTGTGCAATAGGTGTGTTCCCCTGTATTAATGTGCTTGCACTGTCACCTTGGCCTTGTGTGATTGGTGATTATGTCGGTTGGGTGAGTCTCTCTACTGGGCATGCTGTGGTGATGGGTGTCCCTGCAGGTCTGTGATGGGGGTCCATGCATTGGTGTTGCATGCAGGGTTTGGTATTGGGATGGGTGGGTTGTGATAGTGGGGTATATGTGAGGTGTTGGAGTGATGGGGGTGAGGGTAGGAGTTTGTGAAGGCATGCAGGTAGGGTGGGGGAGATAAAGTAGTAAAGATGTGACTTACCAGAGTCCAGTCCTCCTGCTACTCCTGCGAGGCCCTCAGATGCATGATCGCCAAGGCTTGCTCCTCCCATGTTGTTAGTTGTGGGGGAAGGGGTGGGGGTCCACCACCAGTCCTCTGTACAGCAATCTGGTGTCTTGAAACCACGGAACGTACCATTCCCCCGTAGGTCGTTCCACCTCTTCCTGATGTCATCTCTGGTTCTGGGATGCTGTCCCACGGCGTTGACCCTGTTGACGATTCTCCACCGTAGCTCCATCTTCCTTGCAATGGAGGTCTGCTGAACCTGTGATCCGAATAGCTGTGGCTCTACTCGGATTATTTCCTCCATCATGACCCTGAGCTCCTCCTCCGAAAACCTGGGGTGTCTTTGAGGTGCTATGATGTGGTGTGAGTGATGTGTGAGGTGATGTGTGGGGTGCTGTGTTGTGATGTATTACGTGATGTGCATGGATGGTGTATGTGTGATGGTGTTCTTTGCATCTGGATGATGGTGTGGTCTTTGCTTTTCTCTCTCTCTGCTTGTTCAAAATTTTCATTGAAAGGGTTGTGGGTAATGTGGGTGTGTGTTTTATAGTGGTGTGAGTGTGTGGGTGTGTTGTGTGTATGTGTGTCAGGTGTGTGTAGTTTGAATTGTCCAATGTGGTGTAGTTTTGTTAGTGTGTGTGTATTTTGAATGCAGCGGTGTGTACCGCCAATGGTTTACCGCGGTTGAAAGACCGCCGCGTTGATTCGTGGGTCGTGATACTATGGGCGTATTCCTGTTGGCGTGACGGTGTGAGTTTTGCTTTCACCAGTTTATCACTGACCTTTGGTGTGGCGGACTTGTGTGGGTGTCTGTATTGTGGCGGATTTCTCTGTGTGGGTCAATATACCGTAGCGGAATACCACCGCAGTCACGGTATGTTGGCGGCCGTTGGCACTGCGGTAAGTGGGATTTTCCACCAGGGTTGTAATTAAGGCCATAGCCTTTTAACTGATGAATTAATAAAAGAGTTGATTTGAATAAACTTTGAACTAACAGATGACTTAGCATTGTAAGCAATAGGGAATAAAACTTGATAACCCTTTTCCTGAGTAGTGGTTATTTCTGATTAGTATGGTTTATATTGTGGTTTCATAAAGTGTTTATCTTGTTTATTGATGTTGATTATTGGTTCAGTGGTCACTGCATGACTAGGATACTCCATCCAATTCAAAAGGTATATCCACCTATACGCGTCCCCTTGTAAGTTTACTTACTAAGGACCGGGCGCGCTAGCAGGTTTTGGTAGCAGCTTGATGGTTAGTTTCCTTGGAGAACTAGTTATGTGGTGATTACTCGTTATAGTACTAGTCTAAGTTAGAGTTAGTTATTCGTATTTTTATGAGGTTTGAATTTTGCTTTTATGAAATGGCAATTGTAGCAAAGATGATGTCCCCTTAAGCCCAGAAATGACTTTCCCAGATCCTGGATCCTGCTAGTAAAATTTGGTATGTTTTCATCAATTTTGAGATAATGTGAAAGTGGTAGGTTGCGCTTGCATAGGCTTAAGCAAATTGCAGGTGAATCGTAAGGTGTGTGAGATAAATAAGGAGTCTGTGTGCTCCAGCTGAGGTTAGTAGGAGTGTGTGTACTCAGTGGTATGAGAGTAGGGAAGTCGTCGAACTTCATATGTGTGTGGCGCTTTGTGCTAAAAAATTATCCACATGGTTGTTGGTGATGAACGCACCCTGCGTGGTCTAAGACTCCGGAGTAAATTGACAAGTGTAGAAGACACCTGGTTATATGTTGTAATCTGTCTAGTCTAGTAGGTTGATCGGGCGTGGTCAACAAAATCAGTGTGTGTGAGAATTGAGTAAAAGAAAAATTCGACTGACATTTGGCGAGTTCTATATGCACCAGGACAGACCCATTGATCAGTTGAGAGTAAAAATTTGTGGTTTGAATTTTGCTTGCGAATGTGGGAGACTGAGAAAGAGGATTAGCTACATGCGCCAAGAGAGCCATTAGTGAAAATCCATAAGGTCTCTGAAGCGATTGTCTCCCTTCCTGTAGTAAACCAGCAGGTTTGTTTTAGTTATTGGGTTTGGTAAGTGCTCGCAATAATTTGCATTAGTTGTGTGAATCGAGTTGAGGAGGACGAGCCGCAAGACTTTGTCCGGCGCTGTGTGTGAGTGTGACGTCAGAGTGTGCCGCGCTGGGGTAGGTCGGTTAGTGAGAAGAGACGCGAGCGGATTGGCAGCTGTCCGTAAGAGGCAACTGGTTGAATAAGCGGGTGAAGGGAATCTTGGGAGGAAAAAGTAATTTCATTATTGAATCAAAAGTAAGCAAATCAGGCAAAACAACGTTTTTCAAGGCATTTAAGAGTGCGATGAAGGGTGATACTTACATTAAAGTGTCAGTAGGGGAGCCGACCCCACCGGAAAATACTCTGACTTACATTGTGATGGAGGAGCGAGGTGTAGCACCATGTTTGTGGTTGAAGCAATGGTGTAAGTTATCTAAAAACCAAGGGTCTTTAGCGTTTCCAGAGCATGGAACGTTTAATTTGAGAATTCTGGATCAATTGCGAATGTCATTGTACGACATGAAGCCATTACCGAGACCAGCACAGTTTGAAGCTTTAGCTGTTTGGGAGCTAGTGGCCAGACAACAAGAGATGAAGTTCAAAAGGAGGATGAAGCGAGTAGAGAAATCTTTAGCTGAAGCTAGCTGAAGCTAGATGGGATTGGGAACAAAAGAAATGGAGAGCAGTGACATTACAGGATGTCAAATTGTTTCCTGCAATTACAGAGGGAGATGAGGCAGAAAAGGAAAATAGTGCTAAAGAGGATGAGAGTGGAGGAAGAAAGAAAAGGAGAAAGTCTTATGTGGATGATGACAATTCTGATGTTGAGGATCTCATTGCGCAGCTGTTAAGAGACCGACCTCCACCTTTAAAGACCTATTCATGGGGTGCAGGCACTGGTGCCATTACTGCTGCTCCGGGCACAAGCCCAGGGAACCGAGGAAGCTGTACAGGCAGAAGGCGGACAGATACCAGGGGTAGTAAAGAGTACACCTAATGCAGGAACTACTGCTTTAGTTCAAGCGCAGATACATCCACCTTCGGTGCAGAGAATTTATCCAGATGTGCCAGTTCTTGAGACAGTCTTGAACAAAATGGTGCCAAGGGAGCAAGGGCTTCTGAAGCCAATGCTGGTTCAGACAGACCCGACACCAAAGTTATTGCCTTCAGCACAAGCGCAGGGTTTGCCGAAGTTTACACCACTGACAGAAACGCAGTCAGATATTACACCAGTCATGAATCAGGCAATGGGGGTAACATTCCCGCAAGGTGCAAGTGTTAGGGCAGCTCCAGATGCAATATCGCTACCAATTACTGTTGGTCCAGTGATGCCCTTATTTGCGCAGAAGAAATCAGACGCAGGGGAACAGAATGAATTATCACAGAGTCTCGTAAGGAGGGGAGTGTGTGATCCTGTGCAGATGATGTCATCTGCAGGACAGACTTTCAATGGACCTAGACCTTTAATGGATCTTAGTCCACTTGTAGCACTTCCAGATGCAGTGAATGGCCCGAATGCGAGTCAGAGTTTGAAACTTTTGACCCTGCAAACTTCAGGTGCAGTGGTGCAACAGCTACCAGTGCCAAATGCGAGTAATATTTCATTGCAGGGATTGTCAGCTCAGCAGTTGAGTGAGTGGCTAGACAGTCTAAACACTCCTCAAAATGCATCTAAGGGTGAACGGTGTGTGGCTGAATATAGAAGCAACGGAGCTAGTTGAGGGAACAATGGGTGTAAACAGATTGGAATCATAAACTGAAGGAGAGCTGAGGTACTTATGCCCAAAGATTACAAGAGAAGTGAGTAAAATACATCAGAAATTGGAAGAGCTAGCAGAAACACATGGCATTGAGATTGAAAAAACAAAGCATTTAAAATGCAGTTACAGATTAGATTTTGAGGCAAAGGATTTTGAACACATGAGATCAGCAGGAATGAAGGCACAGTTGAGAGAATTGCTGCAGAGTGCACAGATTTGGGGAGCATTAGAGAAGTGGGAAGGCAGATGGACAAAGAAAAAAGATAAACGAAAACAAGATTCACAAGAAGGGTCTGAAGGTGTTGACAAGGGAGAATCAGTTAAGATGCTTCCAATGAGAGAAATTCCAGGAGCGCAGTTTGTTCATGTTCCATGGCACAGGAGTGATATGTTGTCATTTACAAATGGTTATCCAAAATTGAGAGAGAAGCCGGTTGAGTGGTATCAACAGACAAAGAGATTTATGAAGCTTTCCAAATGTTTGTGGGAAGCCTTGAACACGCTATTGGAGGTAGTGGTGCCAGCTGACTTGTGGGTTGAGCGTAAGAGAGCAGTAGACTGGCGGACAGGTGAACCGGAAAGGGATAAAGTAACAGGTGCACAATCCCCCGAGGTAATGAAAAATTATTGAGTTTCTGAAGACAAGGATTTCTCCCATAAATATTGATTGGCAGCGGATTGATAGAACGGTCCAAGAGTCTAAAGCATCAATACATACCTACTATGAAAGATTGTTGAAAGCATTTAAGGAGTACAGTGGTAAGGAAGCAATTGAGCCGAAGGACATGTTGCATTTTGTGTTCAGATTCTTCGAAGGTTTGAGATCAGAAGTAGGGCAGATGATTAAGAATCATTTGATTTGCTGGCAGGGGAAACCAATTGATGAGGTGTTGCAGTATGCAAAATACTGCAGCGATGAGATTGAATTGAATCAGAAAAAGTTGAAAGAAAAAGCAATGGTGATGCAAATAAAAGCAGCCCAGACAAGAGTGCAAGTCCGGACTTAGGGACTGTGGTTGTTCAGAATGACATGCAGGGAATGAAAAAGATGTTACTGTGTCATTTGTGCAGAAACGTGGGACACTGGAAGCGCGAGTGTTCATGGATGGCGCAGGATGGTGTTGTTCAACAAGGTGACGTCAGTACATTTCAAACTGTGAAAGTCCCAAGAATGAAAGGATTAATTCCTAATGTTCAGAATCGAGGGTTACATTTCTTACCTATGGTACCTAGACAGCAAATGCAGATACCTCAAGCCCCAATGGAGCAGCAACAGGTGATGCTTACTCAACAGTTCATAGCTCAAAGACAAGACAATAGTAATAACACAGTGCATCAGTTTCCATTCTACAGTGAGGATGAAATAAACGAAGAATGGATGAGTGACAGTTCAGATGAAGGAGCTCGTATGCTTGCTGCTTCCCTAGAAGTAGACCAGAGAGGACCTTTTGTGAAGGGAAAGGTGATAGACTACAAGGTCTCATTCTTAGTGGATACAGGAGCTACATGCTCTACAGTAAGAAGCATAGAAGTCCCAAATTTACCTCTTTCAGGCAGAACAGTTCAAGTTGTGGGAGTGGAGGACAGACAGTTGACAAATCCAATCACAGAACCGGTGCAGGTTGAAATTGGAAATGATCAAGGCTTGCATAGATTTGTAGTGTGATATTCAAGTCCCGTACCCCTATTGGGAAGAGACTTGCTGTGTACGACAAAATGTTCCATTAATTGTTCGGACACTGGGATAGAGGTCCAGACAAATAGTGACGATGAAGAGGAACAGGCGACTGAAATGATGGTTAACAACGCTTATAGCCATTGTTTGAATTTTTCCCAATGTTTACTGTGAAAAAATTGCATGCAGACACGCAGGGAACAATGAAGGAAGAGGTCTGGGATTTGACAGGGAAAGAAGTAGGTCTGATTAAGGGAGTAGAACCGATTAAAATCACTCTGAAGCCCAATGCAGTGTTCCCATAGCTATGACAGTATAACATGGCACAAGATGTTTTAATGAAGGTGGCACAAATATTTGGAGACTTTTTAAAACAAAGAGTTTTAAAAGAAGTGCTGAGCAGCCCATGTAATTCACCGATAATGGGTTTGAAAAAGCCATGTGGGAAAGTTCGAGTTGTGCAAGACTTGCAAAAAGTGAGTGACATGGTGGTTAAATGTTGTCCGGTAGTGCCCAATCAAGCAGTGATACTGTTTCAGATTCCTTGCGATGCAGAGTGGTTCACAATGGTAGATCTGTCAGAAGCTTTCTTTTCTGTGCCTCTTCATGAGGAAAGTCAGTTTCTTTTTAGTTTCAAATTCCTAGACAGAGTCTACAGCTGGTGCAGGCTTCAACAAGGGTATATGGAGTCACCATCACTGTTTAATCAGATTTGGAAAAATAACCTGGAGTCATTAGAATTGCCATATCAATTGACCCTAGTGCAATACATTGATGATTTGTTGATCGCATCCAGAACAAGGGACGAGTATAAACATGACTCGATTGCCCTGTTGAATCATTTGGGAGAATTTGGACATAAGGTCTCACCTGTGAAATTGCAGTATTGCCAAAAGTCAGTGAAATACTTGGGACACCAGATTGAGAAAGGATTGAGGAGAATCTCCAGGGAGAGGATTACTATGATTCTGCAGAGAAGTCCCCCAACTTCACCGAGACATGTCAGAATGATTCTGGGAATGGTGGGGTGCTGTAGGCAGTGGATTCCAAATTTTGCTGAAATTGCAAAACCTTTGCAGCAGTTGACACATAAGGAAGTTACAGATCCCATTACCTTAGATGAAGATCAGATGAAAGCATTCACTGAGTTGAGAGAGAGTTTGTGCAGAGCTCCAGCGTTGGGAATGCCTGATTACACAAAGCCTTTCACATTGTATTGTCATGAACGTGATGCTTGTTCCTTGTCTGTTTTGACACAGGTCCATGGAGGTGCTTATCGCCCAGTAGACTATTTTTCAGCTACCTTGTACCCGGTTGCAGCAACTTTACCAGATTGCCTGCACTCAGTAGCCGCACTTGGTCAAAATCTTTCCCAATGTGAGGGGGTAGTCATGGGATACCCTTTGACGGTAATGGTGCCACACTCTGTTGAGATTTTACTGACGAGAACAAAAACCCAATATTTGACGGGTGCAAGACTGACGAGGTATGAGACGAGCATATTGGGTGCTCCAAATGTAACATTGAAAAGGTGTACAGTGTTGAATCCAGCGACTTTGATTCCAAGCGACACAGCTGAAATTGAAAAAGAGGATGATATTGAGCATGATTGTCTTGAGGTAACTGAGCTGTGTACAGAACCGAGGCCTGATATTAGAGACACGCGTTTAGAAGAAAATGACCAAATTGTCTTTGTTGATGGTTCGTGTATCAGAGATGGAGCAGGCACACTGCGAGCAGAATATGCTGTGTGCACAATTACAGGCACATTAGAAGCTTCATGGCTTCCAGGTGTATATTCTGCACAAGTAGCAGAATTAGTAGCTCTTACTAGAGCATGCTATGTTTCTGCAAGATTTAGAGTCTCAATTTATACTGATAGTCAATATGGATTTGGAATTGTTCATGATTTTGTCCAGTTATGGTCGCAGCAAGGTTTTATGACCTCTACTGGAACCCCAGTGAGAAATGGCGACCGAATAAAAGAGTTGTTGTACACAATACAGTTACCTGAAGAAATTGCTGTGGTAAAATGCAGTGCACATCAAAAGGCACAGGATTACATTTCATTGGGAAATGGATATGCGGATCAAGTCGCAAGGTTTTGTGCATTGAACTGTATATCGTTTAAGGACAAGTGGGAACTAATGCCTGAAGAAGAAAATAACTGTGCAAGTTTTGCTGTGAAAATAATTGATACACTAGAAGAATTTAAAAATTGCAGGAAATGCAGACAAGGAAGAGAAAAAGCTTTGGTTCAAGTTCAAGTGTGTTCAAAGACCTGATGAAATTTGGGTTTCGAGGGTCAAATGGTGCTGCCTAACAGTTTGTTGACTCAGATGGCCAGGTATTATCATGGCCAAGCACATATTGGAAGAGATGCCATGGTTAGACTGTTTAAAGTTGATTGGTTTAATCCAAAGTTCAGACAAGCAGCAGAGGCAGTATGTCATTGATGTGTAATCTGTCAGCAACTAAATGTGGGGAAAGGGACAGTGGTGAATATGAGCCACATTGGAAGAGCAGGAGGATCATTCAGCAGAATTCAGTTGGATTTCATTGAGATGCCTGCATGTTGTGGATTGAAGTATGTGTTAGTGATTGTGTGTGTCTTTAGTCACTGGATTGAAGCATATCCCACCCGAAGGAATGACAGTCTCACAGTAGCAAAGCTGTTGCTTAGAGAGTTAATACCACAGTTCGGATTTCAGCTCTCTTTAGAATCAGATAGGGGAACACACTTCAATAACGACGTGATTAAACTTTTATGTGCACCATTAAACATTGAGCAGAAGTTGCATTGCAGTTACCGCCCAGAAGCATCAGGACTTGTAGAGAAAACAAATGGTACACTGAAATCAAGAATTGCCAAAATGTGTGCAGCAACAAATCTGAAATGGCCAGACGCATTACCTTTGGTACTGATGTCAATGCGAAATATCCCTGACAGGAAGACAGGACTGTCAGATTCTCATGGGCAGAGCAATGAGGTTACCAGCAATTCCAGCTAATGCTCTTGTCAATATTACAGATGATATGGTGTTGGATTACTGCAAGGGTCTGGCTGATGTGGTTTGATCTTTCTCTCAGCAGGTACAAGCTGTTACCCTGTCACCCATCCATGACCCAGGCCACAATCTGAGAGCTGGAGATTGAGTCGTCATCAAAAAGCATGTTCAAAAGACTTGCTTAGAGCCATGTTGGAAGGGTCCATACCAGGTGGTGCTGACAACTACGACAGCTGTGAAGTGTGCAGGTTTGCAGAATTGGATACATGCAAGCCACACAAAGAGAGTGGTGAGTCCGCAAGAGCATGAAGAAGTGTTTCTGAAAGCACCAACAGCAGCAAAACAGGTGGCTGTACCTGAACCGGAACAAGAGCAGATAGAACCTGAGATTGATCCTGAAATGGTGGAGGATGGGTCAATCACCCCCGTAAGAGACGAAAGTGAAGAATTACAGGATGGTGAGCAAGAGTCTAACAACTTGACGGATACAGCTGGAGAACCAAGCACAGCAGGGGTTCTTCCAGAAGCAGATGGTGCTGAAAAGCAAGCAGAGCAACTGCCAGCTCAAGAGGGTGAAAGAGTTGAGACGGATCAAAGTCAAAGTGGTCCGACTCCTCCTGAACCCGTTGCAGGTCCATCAAGAGAAAACACCATAGAAAGAGGAAAAGAGAAGAGTCCAATTCTGAAAAGAATTTTGACAGAAAGAACAAGAAAATGAGACAATTGGCCTGAATTGCAATTTGGAAAGAAGAAGGAATTGGGTATAAATGAACCAATAGCAGAAGAAGTAGATGCTATGAGACAAGACGAATTAAGTGAAGGAGAATTAGGTGGTGAACGAAGGTTGAAAAGAAGAAGAGTAGCAAGTCAAAGATACGCAGGTCCTGAGTGGGCATATGCAGCCACAAGTGAATGGCAAAACAAGTTCATGTCATTTTGCTTTGAAGTTCCGAATCAGTACTTTGATGCAACCTGAAGGGAATCAAAAGACTGAGTTGTTGAGCTAATCTGAAGGAAAATCTAAAGAGAGACTGTTGAAATAAAACCGGAAAAGACATTAATAACCAGATATGACATTTGAAAACCTGGATGGGACAAGCTGCTAACCAATTTTTGACAAAGGAGAAAAGGGTTCCTGTGTGTGAAACTGAACTGTGAGAAAGAAACATTTTTGATTTTCCCAATATTGATTTTTCCTGTTGCACTTAACTAAGGGTTATTTCTGTTTTCTGGTTCTTTACAGATCATGGCTGAATTAAATAATTGTGTTAGAAATATTAGATAGTATAGGTATTTGACTGTGGGAGTAGCAATTATGTGTGGGATAATGTCTATTATAATGATTGTGGGTATGTCTGTTCATGAAATGAAGGAATCAACTATTGCTTCTGTTCCTGAAACTACTACATTAACAGCTTTAGAGAAGTTTAAGTTAGATGAAAAATACTTGCATGATTATACTAATGCACAAGGAGAGCTTTCTTCTAACATGTTTTATCAGTTTTTGAGTGAGTATGTGGAAACGATGGACGCAAGGAATTGTCTTGTGTGTATGCAAATTCCTTCCCCTGTGGAAGAAGGGGTTACGTACCATAGCTTGCCTTTAACGTATGGTATAACTTGTAGTCTGCTACTAACCAGATTCTATAATCAAGAGTATATTCAATATTTTTATTCCAATCACGATGTAGTATTCTCCTTTGTTCCTATTATTAGATATTTGAGTAAAGTAGCTAGAGAGCATGATATAGTATTAGTTAGGGGATTCGATGAGCCAACACTAACATTTGGAACTGCTTATGTGCATTGAAACAATTTAACCTGCTTATTAACCCCATTGGAAAAGAGCTTTATAAGACATACTGATGACAGAAGGAAGGCATTGAAGGAGAGGCTAGAGAAAGGGTTGGAGAAAAGGACTTATAAGAATGATTATGCTTACACTGCTATAAAAATGCAAGGGAAACTAGCTTTAGATGCATTACATGTAGGGAACCTTTGTGTATATAGACCAAAGTCTCGCACTGACACCTTATTTGTGGGAACGAGTGAATGTAGACATGTGTTCTTGTTTCAGAGTAAATGGACTTTTATGCTGAATGGTCAGGACCCTGCGATTCCTGGGATCTACTACATTTGTGGACTTAATGCTTATTACCGTCTTCCTAGAGGATGGTATGGGACATGTTATTTGGGGATAATTTTCCCTAAAATCTATCAGATAGATGATTTAAAGAAAATTCCGAAAGTGACTGAATTAGATCATGAGGGACAGAGGAGGGAAACCTCTTCTGCAATTGTGGGAGATATCTTTGGTGCAATAATTCCTTCTGTAGGGGTTATTTTGAATGCAATTAAAATACGAAAGTTGTCTACTATTATGGATAACATGCTGACAACCTTTACAGGGGCAATACTCCTGTTAAATACTGAATTGTATGCGGATAGAGCTATGACGCTTCAAAATAGGCTTGCTTTAGACATAACTTTGGCGAAAGATGGCGGAGTCTGTAAAATGATTAATGCTAGGCATTGTTGCTCATATATTCCAGAGAATGATAAGGAGATAAGAGACTTACTTACTAACTTAACTATTTCAAGCAAGGATTTGGAGGAACCAGGCGTTTAGGAAAAAGTTGGAAATGGATTTGCCTCTGTGGGAAATTGGTTTTGTCAAATTTTGAATGGGGTATTATGGGGAATATTAATTGTGATTGTTTCTATATCAGGATTATGGGGTACATGCAAATTATGGCAAAATGTAAAATTAAGGAAATCTAAGAATGATCAGAGGATGGAAGAACCACCTAGGAGACGGATTTATAGGGAAAATTCAAGGAAAAGGCAAAATACATCTGAGACAGAATTATAATAATGTTGACAAGACGGGTGTGATGACATATTTAGTCATCAGAGGAGGGACTGTTGGAGCAGATATGTTAATTAAGAGATTATTAATGATTTATATGAGTGTACACGAATGAGAAAATGCATAGAGAAATTAATAGTAGAAAATAATGTGCGTGTTTAGAAATGTGCCCTCAGGGAGTGATCACCACATGTACTTAAGTGACTAAATGTGCGAAATAATGAAAAATATATGAAAAAAATGTACTAATATGTCTTAATGAGATGTATAACCTATGTTTTGTATTAATTCAATAGTTTCAAGTTAGCCATACCAGAGGCCTAGTTTCACTGGGCCTTGCACCGTCTGAACATGGAGAATTTGAACGCCTTGCAAAGGACTGGTAACCGGGGACTGCAACCTTGAAGCTCAGAGTTCAAGTCACTTAGCTAGAACATCCTGCAAATGTACAGACGGACAGGAGATGGTGAAGACAATTTGAAACAATTATGTGTAGTGTAGGCTAAATGTACTTTCCCAGAACTTGAACAATGGAAGCACTGACTAGAGAACCATGTGCAACAATTTTGATACCTGAAGAGTCGGATGATGTCCTCATCGCAAGAAGAACCAATCAGCGTTTTGTGAAATATAAGAATATGGTTTGGTAAATAAAAACTATAGGTTAGAATCATATCTTCTGACTGATTGACCAAATAACAATTAGTGGGATGGACTGGGAGACCCTAATAAAAAGTCATGACAAGGGGTGAGGAATCAGAACTGCGGGGAGAAATCTGATAACGTCAGGAGACGTTTTCCGAGGTGCTGATATTGGGCTGATACTCGGTGAGCCTGATCTGTAGTTGACTATTGATGACCTGAAGACGAAGACTGACTTGTTGCTGATCCATCCTGATAGGCAGCTATGAAAATGTGACTGGCGATTTTGTGCCTTTTCTTCTAGGTACCAACTGCGCTGTTTTATAGAGATTTACACTTAGGTAGATTTTTCCAAATTAAAGTTTTCTCGAAATTGTTTTCGCATGAAGACTCCCATGCTAATGCTAATTTTGGTTAGGTAGGCTGTTAGGGGAGATGTTGACAGTGACAAATGACTGGCGAACTTAATTGCTGAATTACATTATTAATGTTGATGTTCATAGTTTATGGCGTTGCTTTGTCCCATATGTTTTCTTCAAGAGATTATGGCGGTCATTACAACATTGGCGGTAAAAGCCGCTTACCGCCGTGCAGAAGACCGCCAACACACCGCCGCAGCCGCGGAAATCCGCCACAGCTATTATGACCCACATCTCGGAATCCGCCAAAATTCAGACACCCACACAAGTCCGCCACACCAAAGGTCAGTGATAAACTGGCGAAAACAAATCCTCCACCGTCACGCCAACAGAAATACGCCCACACTATCACGACACACGAATCCACGCAGTGGTCTTTCAACCGCGGTATTCCATTGGCGGTACACACCGCCGCGCTCAAAATACACACACATTTACAAAACACAACCACATTGGACAATTCCAAATACACACACCTGATACACATACACACACCACTCCCACACACCCAATACAATATAACACACACGCCCACATCACCCACAAACCCCTACGACCAGAATCACCGAAAGAAGGCCAGAGAGAGACACCACAAACAACTACCAAGCATCCATAGGCACACAATACCATCACCCACAGAACTTCCACGCACCTCACACAACACACCACTAAATATCACCACACTTATCACTACACACACCACCCCACACATCACCCACACCACCCCATGGGACAGCAAAGAAACCCCAGGTTCTCTGAGGAGGAGCTCAGGGTCGTGGTGGAGGAAATCGTCCGGGTAGAGCCACAGCTATTCGGAGCACAGGTGCAGCACACCTCCATAGCTAGGAAGATGGAGCTATGGAGAAGAATAGTGGACAGGGTTAACGCAGTGGGATAGCACCCAAGAAATAGGGATGACATCAGGAAGAGGTGTAACGACCTACGGGGGAAGGTGCATTCTGTGGTCTCAAGAAACCACCTTGCGGTTCAGAGGACTGGCTGCAGACCCCCACCTCCTCCCCCACAACTAACAACATGGGAGGAGCAAGTCTTGGCGATTCTGCATCCTGTGGGCCTCGCAAGTGTAGATGGAGGAATGGACTCTGGTAAGTCAAATCTTAACTATTACATCCCCCACCCTACCTGCATGCTGTCACATACCCCCATCCTCGCCCTCACCCCCATCACTCCAACTCCTCACAAGTGTCCCAATATTACAAACCACACATCCCAACACCAAGCACTGCATGCAATAACAAAGCATGGACACCCATCACCAATGCATGGCCACTGCACATACCCATACACCCCCCTAACCCACCATCACACAAGGTCCCACACAGGAATGCAAGCACTGGGGTACACGGTCACCCACCTATTGCACACCATAGCACACACAGATGTAATAAACATCCCTTTATACCCCTGCAGGACCCCTACCCAACGTCACCGGACAGGATGGTCCACACATGTCCACACCACCAACAGAAGAGGCCCACAGTGATGACAGCAGCTCTGTCCACTGGATCTAGATGACCAGCCCGGCCCATCAGGGACCTCTGGACAGTCGGTTCCCCTCACACATTCACAGGCCACCACAGAGCTTCCCCCCTCTGGAAACACCAGCACAGCACCCACCCAGCAGGCCCATAACTCTGTCCCCAGGACACGTCAATCAGCAGTGTGTCCACCACTACAGGGAACCCAGGCTAACCCACCACCCCAACAACAACAGGGACCTGGGGGCAGTGGTAGTGGGCACACCGTTCAAGGGACAGAGGCCCAGGAACACGGGGGAACTGGGAGGGCTGCTGTGCGACAGGGGGAGGACAGGCCAAGGGAACCCACTCTCCACGAGGCCCTCTCCAACATCATGGGAGCCTACCACCACTCCCAGGAGACAATGGCAACGGTACTGGCCAAGTTTCAGGAGAACCAGCGGCTGCAGGAGAAACAGTATTTGGGCTTCAGGGAGGAACTCAGATCCATCAATTCCACCCTGGGCACCATCGTAGGGGTTCTGAAGGAAGTACTCAACACCAGGAGGGACACTGTGGCACAACAAGGGGCCCCTGACACTAGCCTGGACGATGAACTGCCCATCACCTCCGCCGGCGCTAGTGGACAGGAGGCACCGCCAGAGGACCACCACACCAGCACCCCACCCCACCCCCTGCAGAGGGTGAACCACCCCGCAAACGGTCCCTGAGATCCAGGACAAAGACAGAGAACGATGCCAAGACCCCCGCCAAGAAACGAGACCACCCTGAATGTCATCCATCTGTCCCACTTTGTCACCCTGTCCATCCTCAAACTGCCCCAGCTCCACTTCCTATGCCCATGTGGGCAATGCACCTGTGAGACTAATAGACTGGACTCTGCCATGGACATTCCTCCACCATCACCCCTCACCATTTTACAACACCCTCCAATATTGAGCACTTAAATAAACACCCTTGAAGCACAAAACAATCTGGAGTCAGTCTGTGATTTCGAAATTGTGTATTAGCAATTACAGTGACAAAATGCTCTTTCAATTGTAATGTCAACATACCTATGTCACACAGCTCTAGTCCATGAGGAAACACAGCAGATGTCACACAGTGGGACCCACATCTGTGAAATCGTAAGGGAAAGTGACAACTCAGTGACCATACACTGGGTGAAAACGACACAGTAGAGAGGTAGTAGTGTTAAAGTACATGCAGTAGGCAGGTTTGTATTCTTACCTGTGTCTCACTGGAAGTATTGCAGGATCACAGAGGTCCTGTTATCAATGTCCTCTTCTTCTGCTTCCTCGTCCTCACTGTCCACAGGCTCCACAGCTGCAACAACACCGCCATCTGGACCATCCTCCTGCAGAAAAGGCAACTGTTGTCGCAAAGCTAGGTTGTGAAGCATTCAGCAGGCCACGATGATCTGACACACCTCCTTTGGTGAGTAGAATAGGGATCCACCTGTCCTATGGAGGCACCTGAACCTGGCCTTCAGGAGGCCGAAGGTCCGCTCTATTATCCGCCGAGTTCGCCCATGGGCCTCATTGTAGCGTTCCTCTGCCCTTGTCCTGGGATTCCTCACTGGGGTCAGTAGCCATGACAGGTTGGGGTAACCAGAGTCACCTGCAAATGGCGAGGGACAAGTGTTAGACACACACTAACCTGTAGGGATATCCCCAGACCCAGACAACCATTCCCACTGACTTGCTTCCAGGTGCTCCCCTAATAGCCACACACAGTGCCGCTGGAGTTGCCCCATCACATAAGGGATGCTGCTATTCCGCAGGATGTAAGCGTCATGCACTGAGCCAGGGAATTTGGCATTCACATGGGAGATGTACTGGTCTGCCAAAAACACCATCTGCACATTCATGGAATGATAACTCTTCCGGATTCTGTACACCTGTTCACTCCTGCGGGGGGTAGAAAAGTCACTTGTGTCCCATCAATGGCACCTATGATGTTGGGGATATGTCCCAGGGCATAGACGTCACCTTTCACTGTAGGCAAATCCTCAACCTGAGGTAAAACGATGTAGCTCCGCATGTGTTTCAGTAGGGCAGACAACACTCTGGACAACACGTTGGAAATCAAAGGCTGGGACATCCCTGATGCTATGGCCACTGTAGTTTGAACTGACCCACTTGCAAGGAAATGGAGTACTGACAGCACCTGCACTTGAGGGGGGATTCCTGTGGGATGGCGGATAGCTGACATCAGGTCTGGCTCCAACTGGGCACACAGTTCCAGGATTGTGGCACGATCAAGCCTGTAGGTGATGATCACTTGTCTTTCCTCCATTGTCGACAGGTCCACCAGCGGTCTGTACACCGCCATCTCCTCACATGTCCCAGCGGATGGTGCCTATGAAGGACAACAGAGAGCACAGAGTCAACCAACTCAGAGGTATGTACCCACAGCTTACACAGAACACGAATCATAATCCGAAATTTGGCCTGTATGAGTGTTGAGGCAAGGCCTAGGTATGTGTGACGCAGTTAAAAATTAAGCCATGTGGGCCCATGAAATGGCGGATGCCTGACCTGTAAAGTGGGACAATGGGATGTGATCTAACTGCGCTGGCGTTGTACACCGTCGCAGTAGGTGGTCGAAGACCACGGCGCAATTCTGCATTGGTTAACATTGGACCCTATGGGTCCCAGGAGCCAATGACGATGTACGCCGGCGGTGCCGGTACGCACCGCCGCGGACGTGACCGCCATTTTCTATCTGTTCAATCACTCGATACCTGATCTTCGACAGGAGAGGACCTACACTGCAAGTGCTGCTGTGACCTCAGTCTGGAAGAGACAATGGCTCGTGTGTCTGGGGAAAGGGCCCCTGCCTTCACCACGGAGGAGCTGGAGAAACTCGTGGATGGGGTCCTCCCCCAGTACAAGCTACTCTACGGTCCTCCGGACAAACAGGTGAGTACACTGGGAGCATGCTGTATGGGCTATGCCTGTGTGGAGTGGGGTGGATGAAAGATGGGGGGGGAGATTTAGGCGTGCATGAAACGACGGTGAGTGCATGTGCCACATGGCAAGGGTAGGGATGGGGGCCAATGACTGTGACGGTGCAGTTGGTAATAATTTTTCTTTTCCCCCTGTACAATTCATGTAGGTCAGCCCCCACCAGAAAAAGGATATTTGGCATGCCATCGCCAAGAAAGTCCGGACCCTGGGGGTCCACCACAGACGGAGCACCCACTGCCGTAAGAGATGGGAGGACATTCGCCACTGGAGCAAGAAGACAGCGGAGGCTCAGCTGGGGATGGCCTCCCAACGTGGAAGGGGTGCCCGTCGCACCATGACCCCCCTGATGTTCAGGATCCTGGCGGTGGCGTACCCGGAGTTGGATGGGCGCTTGAGGGCATCACAGCAGCCACAAGGGGGTGAGTACACTCTCATTCTGCTGATTTTGCACGCAGTGGAGGTGTCTGGGTGGGGGAGGTGGGCTGTGGGTTTCCCTAGGCCAGGGTGAGTGTGCTAGTTAGGTCCCCTTGTTCTGGCAGACCCTCTGGCACCCCACCCCTCCCCGTCTGTGTACAGTGCCAAGTTCACCTAGTCAGGCTCCTGTGTCATCCATGTGTGCAGATGTCAGCCATAGCCTTGTAGGCCATGTCCCAGGGATTGAACAGTGGAACCCAAGTGCGCGGCGTAGTGCAGGGGGCTCCTGTGTCTGTCGTGTCCGCCAACGGTAGTGGTAATGCATGCACTCAACATGTCTTTCTTCTGTCGCCCCCCCCCCCCCTTTTTTGTGGTCTCCCTGTTCTTGTGTGCATTAGCATCATCAGGCGGAGGAGCAGTGGCACAAGAGCAGGAGGGAGCTGCATCCCACATGGCCCTGGAGGTCGAGACTACGGCCTCGGAGTTCACCAGTGGGACGGAGGGCGAGGGGAGCTTCACGGCAGGGACAGGAGCTGACACCAGTGACACTGACTCGTCCTCTGATGGGAGCTCCCTACCAGCACTGCCCTCCCAGCAGCCCCTCAGCCTTTGCCCCGTGCCCGCTCACCCAGGAGGGTGGGCATCACCTTCGCCCCAGGCACCTCAGGCCCTGCCCCAGTCACCCCTGCTGCCCTCAGTGAGGAGGCCATTGACCTCCTCAGGTCCCTCACTGTTGGGCAGTCTACCATTTTCAATGCCATCCAGGGTGCAGAAAGGCAGTTGCAACAAACAAATGCATTCCTGGAGGGCATTCATTCTGGTCAGGCGGCCCTTCAGCGAGCTTTTCAGAATCTGGCCTCAGCACTGATGGCAGCCATTGTCCCTGTCTCTAGCCTCCCCCCTCCCACTTCCTCCACCCAGACCCAAACCCCTCTACCTCAGCCTATCCCAAGCACACCTTCAGACCAGCATGCACACACCTCAACACACAAGGGAAGCTCTGGCAAACATAAGCACCACACATCCCACAGGCACTCACGCAAGCATCACACACATGCAGACACACCAACATCCACTGCCTCCACTGTGTCCACCTCCTCCTTGTCTCCCTCCTCCCTCCCTGTCTCGTCTCCACTCACACCTGCATGCACTACATCTACAGCCACAACTTCCATCACCAGCACACCCACCACCACACCACGCTCATGTGCAGTCACCACCCCCACTACCATTCACACGTCCCCTGTGTCCTCTCCCAGTGTGTCTGTGACGCCCCCTCCCAAGATACACAAACGCAGGCACACACCCACCCAACAGCCATCCACCTCACGACAGCCTCCAGCGCATGCACCTTCACCCAAAGTCACCAAACGAACACCTCCTACAACCACAACCTCTTCCTCCACTCCCAAACCCCCTCCAGCTACCTGTCCGAGTGTTCCCAAGAAACTTTTGCTGGCCAACCTTGACCTCTTTCCCTCACCTCCCCCACCACGTCCGTCTCCTAGGGTCCGACTCTCCAGGTCCCAACCTAGCACCTCAGCCACAACATCTCCGGGACCAGTGGTGCCTGTAGTCATCGGAATCTGGAGTGCACCGGCCACCAGGGCAGCCAGTGTGGCACGGAGCCACAGCACGGACAGTCCCCCACCTGTCAAGCATCAAAAGTTGGCCAGTGCCCGGCGGGGGAGGGGGAAGACTCCAGCCACCAAAGCCGCTCCCAGGGGTACAGGTGGGAGTGTGGAGTCAGCTGCGACACCTTCCAAGGTGGGGAAGGCCCAAAAGAAAGTCAGCAAGTCTGGGAAGAGCAGCACAGCGGAGAAGACCGCCATCATCCCGCTTCCCAGGAGGCCACGGCCATCATCCCCGCTGCCCAGGAGGCCACAGCCATCATCTTCGCTGCCCAGGAGGCCACCGCCAGCACCAACCCTGCTGCCCAGGAGGCTACCGCCATCATCCCCGCTGCCCAGGAGGCCACCGCCAGCCCTGCTGCCCAGGAGGCCACCGCCAGCACCAGCCCTGCTGCCCAGGACAGGACCGCCAGCACCAGCCCTGCTGCCCAGGACAGACTGCCAGCACCAGCCCTGCTGCCAAGGACAGGACCGCCAGCACCAGCCCTGCTGCCCAGGACAGGGCTGCCAGCACCAGCCCCGCTGGGCCATGAAGGACCGCCAGCCCCGCTGGGCCAGACATGACCGTCAGAAGCTGAGTCACTGCAAAGGACCCCTCCGACACAAGCACTGCTGCCAATGACACCGCCGCCACAAGCACCGCTGCCAATGACACCGCCGCCACAAGCACCGCTGAACAGGCGACCGCTGCCATAAGCACCGCTGAACAGGGCACCGCCGCCACAAGCACCGCTGCCAATGACACCGCCGCAACAAGCACCACTGGCCCATGAGCGCCAAGGGCACTGACGCTACTCAGTCCGTCACAAGCAGGATGAAGCACTCTGGGCACAAAGCCCCCTCCAGAACCAGTGGAGACAAACATCCACTACCTCTGTCCTTGGCAGGATGAAGCAGTATGGGCACAAAGCCCCCTCCAGAACCAGTGGAGACAAACATCCTCTACCTCTGTCCTTGGCAGGATGAAGCAGTCTGGGCACAAAGCCCACTCCAGAACCAGTGGAGACTGTTATCCACTTGAGAGACTGTGGCTTTGCACTCCCCAGGATGGAACAGTGGGCAAACCACCCACTTGTGAGACTTGAGAGACTGTGGCTTTGCACTCCCCAGGATTGCACAGTCGGCAAACCACCCACTGTAGAGACTTGAGAGACTGTGGCTTTGCACTCCCCAGGATGGAACAGTGGGCATGTGGCCCCCTCGTGGATTTGGCTTCGTGCACTCAACCGGCTGAGGTGCCCCCCCCTTTGCCTTCCCCCTGAGGGGCCTGTTTTATTGCTATCTGATGCCCCTGCAGTGTTCTCTCCGTCATTTCGGGGATTGGGTGTGGCCCTCGCCCATATCGTGTGGGCCCAGTGTTCCGCAGACTTCAATGGAGCACTACCTTGACTACTATTCTTGGTGTATATTTTGTCTATAGTGTATATATATATTTTTGCGTACTGTATTTTAATATATTACAATGGTCACTCTCATTTTCTTTTGTCCTTGCATTCTTCCCGGAGGGGTTGGGGGGTGTAACTGTAATGTATCATGCTGTATTAGTGTGTGTGTTGTATTGGGTGAGGGTGGGTGTGGGGGTGTTGCGTGTGTGTGTCACTGTTTTTTCCCTCCCCCTCCCGTTTGTCGTAGGTGCAGTATTCACCGTTATCTTCGCCGCCGGCGTTCGTGCTCCTGGTAGAGGAGCAAGAAGATAAGGGCTGGCAGGATGTGCAGCTCTGGTTCCCTGGCGTCCTGGTTCCTGGTGGGGTGTGTAGAGGTGAGCGTTTTCCCTTCGGAGTCCTGTTTCCGCCGTGTTTTTGTTCGCGGTGAATCCGCCCCAGAAAAGGTGGTGCATTGGTAGGTTGTGATACTGTGGGCGGTACATTGTCCTCCTCCTGTCTGTTGGCGGTGACCGCCAAGCTGTTTGTTTGTACTGCCTTGGCGGTCGGAGTGTTAAAGTGGCTTTGTTGGCGGGTTCCGCCACGGTCGTGATTCCATTTTTCTTTTCGCCGGCCTGTTGGCGGTCTTACCGCCACTTTAACACCGACCGCCAGGGTTGTAATGACCACCTATGTCTTTTAACTGATAAATTAATAAAATTGTTGATTTGAATAAACTTTTAACTAACAGATGACTTAGAATTGTAAGCAATAGGGAATAAAAATTGTTAACCCTTTTCCTGAGTAGTGGTTATTTCTGATTAGTATGGTTTATATTGTGGTTTCATAAAGTGTTTATCTTGTTTATTGATGTTGATTATTGGTTCAGTGGTCACTGCATGACTAGGATACTCCATGCGATTCAAAAGGTTCATCGACCTATACGCGTCCCCTTGTAAGTTTACTTTCTAAGGACCGGGCGCGCTAGCAGTTTTTGGTAGCAGCTTGATGGTTAGTTTCCTTGGGGAACTAGTTATGTGGTGATTACTCATTATGGTACTAGTCTAAGTTAGGGTTAGTTATTCGTTTTTTTACGAGGTTTGAATTTTGTTTTTATGAAATGGCAATTGTAGCAAAGATGATGTCCCCTTAAGCCCAGAAATGACTTTCCCAGATCCTGGATCCTGTCCCCCGGGTGCGCTAGCACAGTTAAAGTCCCCTCCCAGGGTCAAACCCTCTATGATAAGATGACTCTGTGGCACTGAGAGGCATTGCAGGAATACAGTGTGACCTTGGATTGGTACACAGATGCTCCCCAGTGTGACACCTCTGCTGAAAAATCGACCTTTGGCGAGGACGTGTCTTCCCTCCTTATATATGCTTGTTTATTATACCTAGAGTGAGACCCCTGCCCTTATCCACAAAAGAGCTCCCCAGGAATAAGCGGATTATGTTTTACCTCACCAACAACGCTCCAAGTGCTCAGCCTCCACCCCATGAGGTGTGTGTTGGCAATGTGCACCCCTCTGCATTTGTGGTATCTGTGTATGTTGTGTCATTTGGTAGTCAACCATATAGGCTGAATGTTCCAGGTCATGAACTTGAGTCCATGGCGTAGGTTAATCATTGGACAAGCTATAGTTTGCACCCCCAAGAATCACCCCAGGTCTGCCCCCACACCTAGAGCTCCCATTGTAGCATGCATATCAACCCTGAGAAAAAGAACAGACAAATCAACCCAAACTCCCCAACTCAAGAGCAGCCTAGCAACAGCCAGCCATGCAAACCTTAAAGTCAAGAACAGTGTCATAAGCATTGCTCCTCTTTCCTCAGACAGGGGCCAAGCATTGAGGAGCAGGCAAGTTCATGCAGTCCATTCCGTTCCTGCACCAGCACTGGTAAGTAGTGTAACAGTACCGGTCATTCATTGCTGACCATCGCAACCCAGGGAAGTGTCTTGGCACTCACAGAGTAAAGTTCCATTGAAGTGTGTATGACAGGACTCTGGGTAGTTAGACATCCGGTTGGCGGAGTTTCAAGCAAGCAGCTGCCGCTAGTGCCTCATCTACCACTGAGGAGCAGGACGAGCCAGCTGGAGGCATGTAACGGCACCGTATTCAGTCATGCGTTGAAGATATCCCTGGGTTCCCCCTTCTTAGAGCAAGTCCTCCACAGTGTTTGGGGTTCATCAGTGTCTATCACAAAGCCTCCTGATTCCGATACCACATGAGCAGCGCTCTGAGAGGGTACTGTAGTCTGAGTCAGAAGGTCACAGCACTGTTATCTCAGCCACTGGCAGAAGGAGTCCGTGCAATGTTGATATCCGTGGGCTCCCCCTTTTCGGAGCAAGTCATCTGTAGTCTGTGGGGTTACTTCCAGGAAGGAGACCCTATTGGCCTGCACAGTGACTGTGAAATCTGGGTACATGGATACTTTGCCATTCCCCTCTGGAAAAGGACCTCCAGCATATGCTCTTTGCAGCATCACATCCCTGTCTCTGTAGTGGAGTAATCTGGCCAGCACCCGCCTCGGCTGAGGGTCGGGTTGGTACTTTGTGGTGTGCTCCAATGGGAAGAAGGGCAATAGGTGCATCGGGGTGACCTCCGTTCACAACCAGTGCAGTTTTAGCGCCTGATGTTCACTGCTTCCACACCCTTCACTTTGTCTGCTAGCCTGTGATGATCCCATCGTAAAAGCCACAGTCCAACAGATACAATGCTGATGTCTCATTGTTGGGTGGACTTAACGTTCATGATGGCTTCAAGGATCTTAAGTTGAATCTGTATGGGGTGCACCATGGGTTACGACCGCTCCGCTGTCAGCGCAGAGGGCTGGGCCAACTTTATTAGCCCAGACTGTGTGCTCAGAATCTTGGCAATTGGTTTCCCCATTACAGTGAAGGGTCAGGTAAGCACCATGCCAGCCAGTAAAAGACAGCCTAGGGGATGAGTCCCTTCAGCCAGCACTCATCCAGCACCCTCACAGCTGTCTCCACCGCCTCTGGCAGACGCCGGTATGGGCCATTCACTGATGTCTAGGCCAGTAATCTCTGCAGCATCACTGTCAGTTCCCAAGGGAATGGAAGGGCCCATCCGTTCGGGCTATCGCATGGCAGCCTCAGCTCAGGCCGGTGTTGCAAATCAGTTCCGGGGTACCTGAGGGCCCCCCCTAGTGGCTGCGACAGACACCAGTCAACAGACATGAGGGGGTTTTAGCCTGTTAAGTGCTTCAATGTCTTAGGAAAGCACACCCCTCATTTGACGCAGCCAGGACGGAGTGATCATGGCTTGTGCCTTCATTTTTCTACGCCACACCATCCCAGTGAGGAACGTTCTGCGTTAGGCCTGTGCCTATGTGCTCCCCTGCTAGGCCTCACCTCTCTGGTGTTGGCCTCCAGAAGCACCGTGGAGGCACCCTCATCCCTTCTTAGCATCAGGAGGTTGAGGGGAGCCCAGAGTGCTTTTGGCTAGGACCCCTGCACCTGGTCTCTCCAGCCAGCCAGTGTGAGTGCTGGACACCAAACCTTGCACCGAGGCCTTCTTCCCCATCGCTGCTCGCCCTCTAGGCAGAACCTTGGGCTACTGTACCTTATCTTCATTGCATGAGTTCAGTTCCTTTTAAAGCCAGGGATAGCAACCCCCTGGCCATGGCGCTGAGCCCGCTAGTCACTGGTGTATGGCCAGCTCCTCGCACACCAGCCACAAGGCCCAGCCCACGTTCCTCAGCCCTCGTGAGTCTCTGCCACGTATAGATCAATTCAGATAGTAAGATATAAAGAGGAAAAAAATGTGTGAAAGAAATACTAGGTCTAGGTGCAGTGGTTACTTACACATCTCTGAATTTGTGGGTACCCACACGAGCATGAGATTCAGAGGCCATTTTGCAAAATATCTTCTTACACACAAGTGTACATTTGGAAGGCACAAATGCACAAGAAATGCTA